>NW_026590405.1:4357093-4432408 GCF_907164565.1 Psammomys obesus | reverse complement strand
AAGGAAGGAAGGAAGGAAGGAAGGAAGGAAGGAAGGAAGGAAGGAAGGAAGGAAGGAAGGAAGGAAAAAAGAAAGAAAGAAAGTATGGGACATGCCTGCCCCTTCCTTCATTACTTCACAAGGGAAAAACCCACTGAGTCCAAGATAGTGTTAGAACTCCCACAGGGCCAAACCTGCCCAGTGACCTGTAGTTTATATCGGCAAATCCCCACAACCCATAAGGAAGAGGTTTTCATATTTATATTTTAAAAGTTATCATCCCATTGTGCACACACACACACACACACACACACACACGTGTCCCGCAAAGCTGTATGGAGTTCAGAGGACGTGAACCTGCTGTGATGGTTCTTGTCTGTAATCTCCATACTCCCGGAAGGCGGAGGCTGGGGGATCAGAAACTCAAAGGTCAGCTTTGGCTACACAGTGAGTCAGGCACTAGCCCAGGCTATGCTCTGTGAGAGCCTGTCTAAAAACAGACTCACAGTATTTAATAGTCAAGTCAGCCATAAACGTCAGTCCGGGGTCAACAGGGAACAAACACAGCGCCTCCTGTCTAACAGCAATGGAGACGATTCTGGAGCAGTGGGCCTCAACCATCCCAATGCTGAGACCCTTTAATGCAGCTTTTCATGTTGTGGTGGACCCCTCCCCCCAACCGTAGAATTATTTTCGTTGCTATTTTATAACTGTAGTTTTGCTGCTATGGAGTGTAAATATTTGTGTTTTCCTGATGGGGTTAGGAGACCCCTATGACAGGGGGTCATGAACCACAGGTTGAGAACATTATTCTAGAAGAACTTAGGAGGTACTGTTGCAACCGCATTAAAAACTACAGTGCGCCCAGCCCAGAGCACAATGGAATACCATGAGCGTTTAGACTTTGAGAAAAGGGTTAGTTGGCTACTTTAATTATCAGAGAGACTTTTACAAACACTCAGTATCAAATAAAAACAAATTAGGAAACATCCAGGAAAAGGGAGATAGACACCTGTGCCTATTTAGAAAAAAGAAACTTCTAGAAGGATCCATTTCCAGATGATTTTTATCTTGTTCTTGTTATTTTAACATTGTCTAACTTTTGAGCAGCAAATGGAGGGTGTTATTTCTAGTTTTGTGTATACATTGTAGGTGTGGGTGGGTTTGTGCACCTGACTGTTATGTCCACAAAAGCTAGAAGATGGGCTCTGATTCCTGGACCTGGAGTTACAGGTCACAAAGGGTGCAATTAGGGAAAAGATGGCACAAAACCAGAGCCCCAGACAGAAGGAAAACCTTTATTTATTTATTTTTACCTTTGAGACAGGGTCTCTCTTTGTAGCCAGGCTGACCTGGAACTCACTATGTGGTCCAGGCACAGAAAGTAATTCTCTCGCACAGCCTCCTGAGAGTGGGACTCTGGGGGTGGATTGCCACACTCCCCATCTCTCTCTTTAAAATAAATTTGGGAGGGTCTCGTTGTATAGCCTAGGCTGGTCTTGAACTCTAGATCCTTCTGTCTCCATTTTCTGGGTACTGTAGTCACAGGCATGAGGCACCACATTCCTTTGGAAATGAAGTTCTTTTTGTTTGTTCGGTTGGTTGTGGGGTTTTTTTTGGGGGGGGTTGTTTTTCAAGACAGGGTTTTTCTGTGTAGCCTTGGCTGTCCTGGATTTGCTTTGTAGACCGGGCTGGCCTCGAACTCATAGAGATCAGCCTGCCTGTGCCTCCCTGAGTGCTGGGATCAAAACTGTGTGCCACCACTGCCCAGCTGGAAATGAGGTTCTTTAAGGCTCAACTTCCTAAAGCTTGGGGAAGCCCTGAAAATTTGCAAGAGGGAATTTGGGCATAAAGCATCCTTCCCCTGCTCTCCTATTGGGCTAAGAAGGAGCAGGGACAACGTAAGTATGTGTGTGTGTGTGTGTGTGTGTGTGTGTGTGTGTGTGTGTGTGTGTGTATGCGCGCGCGCACGTGTTCACGTGCGCTTGTGCACGCATGTTCCCCCGGGATGTGCGTAGTGCTGTGCACAGGTATACGCTTTTACGGAGGCAGGTCACATGGGGTACGTGCTTGCTTACACAGATGTGCACGCATCACTGAGAACCTGGGTTAGTATTTTGGAACACAACCTGCTTCTGGGCTTACCTAGCAATTTATGATGTCATCACGTGTCGCCGGCCAGGTGGCCGCACCTGGAAGGGACAACCCCAACACGTGCCCGTGGTCGCTCTCTTACTCTCTTGCTTCCCTTGCTTCTCTCTTGCTTCTCTCTTCTCTTGCTCTTCTCTCTCCTCTCTCTCTCTCTCTCTCTCTCTCTCTCGGCGCCCCCTCCCCCTTTCTCTCTCTCTCTCCCCATCGTGTCCTGTTCCCCCCTTCCCTCCATACCCACCTAGCAAACCTCTTGCATAGAAGATCGGTTGACAGACTCATTCTTTTAATAATCTAACAACATGCGCACGTCGTAATGTTTCAGGGGACCCCTACAGCTCAAACATGCTTCAGGTAACGTGGCTCCAGGCGTGAGCACTGAGGCAACGGCACCTTTACTTACAGGAAAATGGAGAAGAGGCACAGCCCCACTTGTGCCTCTTCTCCATTTTCCTGTCTCTCCGACTTCCCACTCAGTTGCATCCCTAGTTCCTCACTCAGTACCAGACTCTGGCATGAGGTGGGGTTCCTGTTATCTTACGCTCCCTAGCGCCTCCTCCTGAGGCCCTGACAAGTTGCTGGGATTGGGTGAGGAATTGGAGGGAGAAAGGAGCTTCACAGGCCAGGCAGAAGCCAAAGGGGGGTGACACCATCAAGGGCAGGTGGGCTGGGGGCAAGAATGCGCCCTGAATCCTCACAATGGACACATTCCTTGATGGCGTGAGGGCTCCACTCGAGTTGATTCATACAAAGTCAGGATTTGTGGTCATTTCTTTCGATGACCGACTCTTCCTCCGACCTTCTGAAGTATGCCCAGACACACCCGCCAAAGTATGGTCCCTTTGCATGGACTCTGGGAGAGCAGGTTTTGAACAGGGAAGGACCAGGCAGCTTTCTCTCTCCTGAGAGAAACTCCAAGACATTGTCACCCAGAGACACTCTCAGGATGGTTCCTTTCAGGACTTTGTGACAAGTGACAAGTGACAAATTTGGGGACAAATGGATTGTCCACATCAGTGGAGGGCCACACAGCGGGAGAGCCTCGGCCCAGCACTGGTGGATTTCAGAACACACTGCTGTTATCCTATGGACAAGTACCACGCTCCCAAGGTGGGCCTCCACTCTCTGTGCAGCTAAGGATGACCTTGAACTTCTGACCCTCCTGCCTCCACCTCCTAAGTGCCACCACGCCTGGTTTCATGCAGTGCTGGACATGAATTCCAGGGCTTTGAACAGGGTAGCTACATCTACCAGCTGATACAGCCCAGCCCCAGGGCACAGAACAGACTGATAGCCTACGGTGTAGATGTCATTTACATGAGTTTTAAAAACCTATAAAATATGGGCTGGAGTATAGCTCAGGAACAAAGACCTTCCCTAGCATGCACAAGGCCCTAGGGCCAATCCCCAGCCTTTGGGCCAGTGATTACCCCTGGGGATTGTGGAATGAATAGCGGGGGAGCCAAGGAGGAAGAGAGGACATCAGCTGTGCTGGGTTCCTAATCCGTCGCTGAGTATGAAACTGCCACACAGCCCAGCAGCTAGCGGCAACACGTGCTTATTATCTCCGTTTGAGAGGAGAATGAGGGCTGTTAATGTGATGGATCACATTGATTGACTTTTGAATACTGAGCCAGCCTGACATTCCCGGGATGAGCCCCCATTCTGCTGTGGTGTGTAATTCTTTTTGTGTGTTGATGCGGTCACCTGCCTTGTATTTTGCATAATATCTTAGTTGTGAGGTTCGTGCGTGAGGAATGGCAGGCAGTCTGCGGATTTCTTCTCTCGACTTTCTCCTGCTTGAAAATAAAGGCGATCTCAGTCCCACGGAGCAGTTGCAATGCATTCCCGTCTTTTCTGTTTTTAGGAAGAGATTGTAGGGTAGGTCTGATGTATCCTTTTAATGTTTGATAGAATTCACCTGAGAAACCATAAGGCCCAGGTTTTTTATCTTTAAAAGAATTTTAATTTACTTAATAGGTACAGGATTGTGCTGCTCATTTATTTTTGCATGCATTTTGGTGATTAGTGAATTGAGTGAGAGGGTGATGAATGATTGAGTCAGGGTCTCACTGAGTAGCCAACAGGACTTGGCTATGTAGCTGAGGCCATATATCCCAGAGCTTCATGGAGATCAACCTGTCTCTTCCTCCCAATTGCTAGGATTGGAGGTGTGTGCCTCCATGTCTGCCTGCGCATTTATTTTGAGACACTCTCGTGTACTCCAGCTGGCTCTAAACTCACTATGCAGCCTAGAACCCACAGGTGATAGCTAGCTGCCATGTAGGTGCTGGGAATTGAACCTCGGTCCTCTGTAAAAACAATAAGCAAACCTATAGGGACCGTTCTGTTCTCATTCAAACCACCACTTCCACTGACATCCAGGCTTCACTACTTGAAAAAAAGCATGCCCACCCCTCACCTCATCTGCTGCAGGCCTGAAGGCATTTAAGGTTGGTGGCTCAAATGAGAACAGCTCCCATAGGCTCATAAATTTGAATGCCTGGTCCCCAGCTGGTGAAACTGTTTGGGAATCTCCTCCTTTTGGATAAGGACTAAAGTTCTCAGCTACTGCTCCAGCACCGTTCTTGCCTGCCCGCTGCCGTGTTGCCTGCCGTGATGACTGTGGACTCTTCCTCTGAAACTGTAACACCCCCAGCCCCCAGTGAAGCTTTCTATAAGTTGCCTTTGTCATGGCGTCTTATCACAGCGATAGAAAAGTAACCAAGACAGACGTGGACCCCGGGTCCCGCCTCCCTGTAGCTGAAGTTCACCCTCTGGACTCATTGGTTTGACCTGACAAGTGGGGAAATTAACTCCGCTGTGGAGGGTCAACAGGATGAGGGGAGGGGTCCTGATGTCCTTCATCTCACTTCCTTGTTCTCAGAGTCCGGTCCCCAGGAAGCGGATATTGTTCATACCTCGTTAAGAGGACAGAGAGACTCTCAGAGCTTGCGGGTGACTTCATTCAGATCTTTCCAACCCTAAAGCTTTGTCTCCCTGGAGGGAGCGGGGAAGGAAGGATGGTGGAGGAGGAGGAGAGAGAGGAGCGCTAAAAGGAACAGACCTCGGGACGTGGAAAAGAGGAAGTGGAGGAGTCTTGGGGAGCTGCGGCTGGGAAAAGCAAGTGGATATAACATCATGTGGGTGAAACAGGGCTCTGGGACAACACCCAAGCCTCCGACCCACACCGCTGAGAACCCCCATCTCTGCATTTCTCCTTTGTAAGACTCAGGACCAATCGCCTTGCGGGTTTGTGCTAAGGATTAAATGAATCTTGGCTGTAACCATGTCGGGTCCAAAAGTCTCCTGAGATCATCCAGGATCCATTTCAGGCCCCTGAAAACCGAGACGGGTATCCCCAAATGTGCATGCCCACCACCATAGAGCTGGGTTTATGAAGGAGGCACAGAAAGGATTATTATTTACCATCGTAAATAAAACAATTGTAACGGCACATCGCAATGAATGTCCTGTGAGCACAGCATCTCCCTCCTGAAGGAGTCCAGGTGAATAGTTTTGAACCACAGCTGACTGAAACCAGACCTAGGAGTGGGCCGCTGTCCTGGTCAGAGTTGGCCAACAACTTTGCTTCTTCTTGTCTCTCTCTGTCACCGTGCACATTTATTCTGGCCACTCGTGTGTGTGGGGGTGTCTCAAAACTCCAGGTGGGCCTTGACCTTTCACCTGAAGCTGCCCTAATTCCTAGGCCTCCCTGCCAACTCTCCTCTGCCACCTCTCCTCTGCCACCTCCTCCCCCTCCTCCCTTGTATGTGGGGAAACGGGGAAGATAAGAACCAGCAGCTTCAATTAAAACCGAGTCGCTTGAACAATAATGGAAAAGTAATTGAGCTAAATTGAAATGTAATTGGAAAAAAAAAATCCAGTCTTGGCTTACCATGGATTGTGGAAATCAGGCTGGGGGCAGGGACCTCTCCACTCTCCAGCCCTCAGACCTCACCCTGCGGTCACCATTGGGACGTCTCCTGGTCTCCCTGCAGCTCCTCCCTTCCCCTCTCTGCCTAGCTATCCAGACAGCGCTTCTTAACATCTGACACCTGACTGTGTCCACAGGCAACTTTGGCTGTCACAACTGGGGGGTAAAGAGGCCAAGGGGACCAGGTTTCTCCTGTACCGGGGACGGTCCCTCTAAGTCCCGCTGAGATTTAGATCCTGTTTATTTCACAGTCTCCTGGCTAGTTAAAGGCTCCAGCCCTCTGTAAGGTACCAAGAAGGCACCAACCCCAAGACCACAATGTTTTGCAGAGAGAAGAGTGTTAAGGTTTCGTGAGCACAGGGGCGGGCTGGGGTGGGGTGTGTCACTCAATTGGTGCATTGGCCTCGGAAGCCACACAAAAAGCCAGGTATAGTGACAAGCCTGGTTTTATTCCCTGGTGCTGGGGACACGGGGACAGGAGGATCCCTGGGACCAAACCTCAGGTCTCAGAGAGAGATCCTGTCTCAAAACACCACTGGGGAACCCGGAGAGACCATTCCGAGGTTAAGAGTTGTGCTCTGGGTGACTGTCCTCTGAGTCAGGAAAGAACATCTCGGGGAGTTCAACTGTGTGCCTCCCTGCAAAAGATCCTCTCAGCTGGGCTGGGCTGAATGGTACTTTACACCCCACCCCCACCCCCACCTCCCATCCCCCACCATGCTCCCACCCCCCACCCCACCCCAAGTACAGAGCTGTGGAGTAGGGCACCAGATTCTCTTGTGAGTACCCGGCAGCTCCCCACCACCTGGCACACCAGCACAAGGCCTGGAGCTAGCTATAAGCAATCCCTCGTCCCTGGTGGGTACCTTTCCAGGTGCAGCCAGTTGGCAGAGTTGCCCACATGCGGTAAATAACCCCTCACCTCGGCTCTGTATGGAAGCCCAACCACACTGGTTCTCCAGAGTGAGCTGTGGTGGAATCGTGCCTCGGTTTGTCATTGGGACCTTGGGAGAAGGGGTAGGCATCGCTTTACTGCTCTTGGCAGAGAGAGGACCCACGTGCAGTCCCCAGCACCCACAAAGGCCTGTGACTCCTTCTCCGGGGGATCCAATGGCCTCGTCTGAACTCTGTAGTGTTTGTAAACACTCACACACACACATACACCAAAAACAAAACCAACCAACAAAACAAACCCAAAAGAACAACAACAACAACAAAAAGAAAACAACCAGAAACAAAAACAAGGGTGGGTGGCTTTGCAAGGAACCACCTGAGACCGACACCCAGCCTCCGAATACACAAGCCCACACGTGTGTGTTTATGCTAATACACGTGTGTATTCATTCACACACACGTGTGCCTTTGCACACATAACCGCCGAATCGGCAGTCCTGGTCGTCAGCCACATTCTACGGCGCCCCTCCCGCCAGCTGCTCACCCTACCGTTGCCCCCAGGCCTTTTCCCTCTCTCCCGGCTCACTCTCTCCTCTCACTCCTATGGCCTCTTAAAGGCCAGCTGGAGAGAGAAGAGGGGACAGGTCAGCCTTTCAGTCTGGCCACCCATCATCCACAACACCTCAGGTGCCGGTCCTCAGAGGGTCTGCCTTGAAGCTGCAGTGCTCACATCCTAGCACAGGGCAGACTGGACATCCTGAGAGGTGGCCCATATGTGGGGACGGACCTAGCAAAGGTCATGGCTGGGCTAAAGCCATCTTGCCTTCCGGCTTCCGCTACCCCATGTGAAAAAGGAGGCTCAGCTCCTTGTCCTCGGAGTCTCGCTGCACGGTCCACCCCGACTTGACCCCTTCCACTTTCTATCTCCCCCATCTCTCCCTTCCTACTCCCTTCTCCGGGCTCTGGAGTGTGACTCCAGGGATTGGGTGGGGACTTGAGGCGGGGGTGGGGGGGTGGGGGAGTGCCTGTTCGGGCACCCGATAAACTCTGCGAGTCAGCCGGCGTGAAATGAAGAAATACGGCTCTCGGTAAATATTTATTTTCTATCAGAAATTAGCAAACCAAATGTAATTAAAAACAACTGTGTATGTCCTTCTCCACCCCCACCCCCCAGCCCCAAGCCTAGTAAATGACATCTCGGAATGCGAAGTCATAAAGATGGAGCCCTAATTAGCAGGCTGTCCTTCGGCCCTGGAGTCACCTCTCAGAGACGCCCAGGAAGCGGCTGGTGCCCCCCCCCCCCCCCCCCCAAGGCAGCCTGTTCCGGGCGGCCCCTCTCTGCTGTTACCGAGCACAGCTGAAGGATGCCAACCCCGAACCAGGCTCCCTAAAAGCAAAGGGGAATGGCACCTCCGTGAGTCTGACGGCAGGCCACAGTCCCGTACCTCACCTTCCACCTGGGGGTGCCCCTGTGCCCAGGGAGGTCCCAGGGGTTGATGGGTGATGACATTGACTTTGGGAAATAAATAGAACCAAGGTCTCTCACTTTTCTTTTTTTCCCCAGACAGGGTTTCTGGCTGTCCTGTAACTCATTCTTTAGACCAGGCTGGTCTTGAACTCATGTATATCTACCTGCCTCTGCCTCCCAAATTGCTGGGACTAAAGGCATGCACCACCAAGCCAGGCAAGTTATGTCCCTTTAACTCTCAGAGTCTAGGTTTCCTCATTTGGGTATTTGTTAAAAAAAAAAAAAAAGGGAGAAAGCCACACACACTCTGGCACAGAGTAGGTGTTCAAAATTGTCTTCTCAAAAACTGGTAAAGGATCATGGGAGGGGGGGAATAGGTCAATAGTTAAAACAATTGCTGAGCGAGCATGAGGACCAGAGTTTGAATCCCCAGAACCCAGAAGGTGGAGACAGGGGAGTCCCAGAGCAAGCTGGCTAGCAGAACTACCTACATCCAAGAGCTCTGGGTTTGACTGAGACACCCTGTCTCTTCTCAGTGAGCTAGCAAGAAGCGCTGTCAACCTTGGGTCTACACATACACGCACACCGGGGGTGGCCGGAGAGATTGCTCAGCCATTATGAGCCCTTGGTTCGTCTTCCAGAGGACCGCGAGTTCTGATCCCCGCACCCACCTTAGGCAGCTCACAACTGCCTGGATCTTCAGCTCCAGGAGCTCCAGCGCCCTCTTCTGGGCACTGCAGGTGTCCAGTGTGTGCCACCCTGCTGGGCCCCACGTACACAGATGCATAAGTGAAACAAAGTCTTTAGAACTCCAGGGTCCTCACGCTAGCACTGTAAAGTCCAACCCTGCTCACAGCCTCCACGGCCACCTTCCCAGCCCCGACTGCCCAACCTCCCCGTGTGATCACCCCGGCAGCTCATCCTTCCCCTCCCACTGAACGTCGTGACGCCCCAGCGCTGTTTCCGGTCACCGCCACCTCTAGGATACCCGCTGGTGGCCCTCACTGCTTCTTCATCGCTATAATCAAGGGACCTAAAGAAGGACAGACTTCGGCTGAGGGTTGCGTCAGCGCTTAAGAGCTCCTGTTGTTCTTGCAAAGGACTGTGTGGGCTCTTCCCAGCCCCCACACGGAGGACCACCGCTTCCTTAGGGAAGCAGGCATGCATGTGGCGCACAGATACACGCAAAATGAAATGGATCTTGAAAAAGGGGGACAGACTTGTTTTGATTCGAGGTTGGAGAAGGAATGTGTTTCCTCAAGGCAGCAGAAGGGTAAGGCAGCTGGTCATACTGTCTGCAGCCAGCCAGCCGAGAGCAGACAGGAGCCACCACCGGCCGGGAGGACCAAGAGTTGAAAAAGAAACGCAGGCATAATGGGGACATTTCACACTTAAGCCACGCCTCCTATCCCGAGGGCCACCCCCCCAGGCCTCTGAATTCTAGCTGCTCCCTGAATTCTGTGCCTTCAGCTTCAGGTCCTCTGTGCTGATTGCTAGGGTTTAGGGGTTCCATGTCTGGTGCCCAGTCTTTATCACATCAGATGGACTATACCTCCCTCTTCCCCCAACTCCCACTGTCCAAAGTCTGGGGGTTCAAGTCATTTGGGCAGGTACCTTCAAGTCTCTGAGCCCCGGCCTCCTCGCCTATAAATCATGGTGATATTGACAGGGACTTTTTAGTGCCTGCTTCAAGATACGACAGGATGTGGCAGGATGACAGGCAGAGTGAGGAAAGGAGGCACCTGTCCCCGTGATGGATGGCCACCCTGCAGTCCTCCCGGTCTCTGCCCTCACCAGGCCAGCTCTGATTCCAGTAGAAGTCGGGCTAGTCAGCGCTCTTCCCTGGGAGTCTCCAGGAAAGTTCCGGCTGTTTTCCCAGGGAAAGGCTGCAGGTGGTGAGCAGAGGAGGGGTGAGCGCTCTGTGAGGGCTCAAAGGCCAGAAAAGGAGTGAGCAGCCTCTGGCTTGTGCAGAGCCCTGGGGTCCAGCTCTTGCTTTCATTCCGAGAGACTGGGCCCTTCCCTCCGGGTCACCTCGGTGGCTTTAGTTAGGTTTCTTTCATTTGCTTCCCATCCTACCCCGGGCCAACACTGAGCTTTGGAACAGCGTCTTCCCTCCATCTGCTGATGACAGAAGGCTTGGAACTTCATGGATGGGAAAGGGAGGTGCGGGAGGGGGCTCCAACTTTCTCCTAAGGGGACTTTCCATTTCCCTTCATCACAAAGAAGTCAACAGAACGAAATTTAGCCCCAGAGAAGGCAATTAGGGACGAAGTTTCCCCACAGCAAGGAACAGCGTGACAGAAGCTGTTGTGGAGTTAACAGAGAGAGAATGGTTAGGTGACCTGGGGGCCAGATGTCTCAGGAGGGCCGGAACCTAAGGCTCCTCTCCTACCACTGGCCCAAATCCTGTGGCTAGGCGACTCCCAGAAGTGTGAGGGGCCGTCAGGGCCACCATTAGGCCTGCAGAGGTGAAGACGGTTGCCAGCTTCTCCCCCAACTGACTAGCACATCAACACGTTCTTCAGACTGCTCAAGGAAAATTGCCTCTCTAATCGGCTCTTCTCTCAAACAAGCTGTAATGAGGCTAAACTTTACTCCCAAGGCGCTTCAACACCCACAAGCATTACGGGATGCCATCTGCAGTCCTTGCCACAGCCACCGCTCCAGAGACGGGGGGGGGGGGGGGGAACAAGGCTTACCCAGCACTGCCCTCAAGAGAATGTTCTCCATCTGAAATGTGCATGGAAGACGTTTCCTGTAGGCGCCCAGTCTGGGGGGGGGGGGACCACAGATTGTCCTCCGAGGTCCCCAGGCTGAGGTGATGCCTAGGGAGACATGACTCATTCTGGGGAGGACATGACCCGCCCATCCTCTGGGGAATCCCAATCTGGGGAAGACACATCCTTAGCTTGAGGGAGGTATGGCCTGGCTGAGGAGACAGAACTCATCCTCAGCGGAGCTCCAGTCTGAGGGGAGCACGGATTGTCCTCAGAGGTTCCCAGTCTGAGGGAAACGGGGCTTGTCCTTAGGGGGCCCCAGAGACACGGCCAGTCCTCAGGGAGCAGCAGTCTGAGGGAGATAAGTTTGATCTCAGCACGCCCTGGCCTGTGGGTGGAAGGGGAAGACATACCTCTGTCATCTCCCGAACCATACTGGGAGACTCCCTGGGCTGTAATTAGTGCCAAGCACTTTGAGGACATAACTGCTCCCCTGAACCACTTCCTCATCGGTGAGCGTCTTCTGATCCCTACTATCTATCCTGCTGTGTTTCCAAAATTGGGTCAGAGATTGATCTCGAGGAAGAACAGTGGTCTCCACAGAGTGAGTCAGAAGGCACAATCTGGGGTTCCCCGGAGCCTGCTGGTACACAGAGGGGGCAGGGCAGAGTGCCTGTCTTCATTCTCTCAGAGTCTAGACGCTTGCTAGCATCCTCAGGATACAGAAGGTTGGAGAGGGCGTGGCTGGCCAGCAGCTTGGAAGCCTCAGCAGTGAAACAGCGAACATCTCTGGGTTCCAGGACAGACCTCCACCTTTCCCCACCCATCCTCTCTCCTTCGCCAGGAACAAACTCAATGACCACTGGGACCCACGCCCAGGACAGAGGGTCTGCTCCCCCTGGGATGTTATGAGGGCAGATCTCCCCCAGTGAGAACCCCTGCCATCTATCTCCACCAAGGCCCACTGCCTCGGGTCCCGTCCGGCTCTCTGCCTGCTGCCGTCTCTCAGGCCCGATGCTGTACTGTGAGCCAGAGGCCTGCCGCCGGGCCCTGAGCCCAGAGCTCAGGCTTGCTCTGGACGCTGCTCCACCGTGCAGGTTCCTCTAGCCCGTATCCCTGCCAAGACAACTGAAGCCCTGGGTCCTGGTCTCACCTCCTGTCACCTGCTCTGCTCCCAGTGAGGGTGGGGCCCAATTAAGGGGATGATCGTGGGAAGGAGGAAGAGGTCAAAGGTCCCACCTAGGTCTGGGTAGTGGGGGTCCCCACTATGGGCGTGCAGATAACAGGCTCTGTTGTAGCAATAGAAACAGAGCTGCATGTTGGGGTTCTGCTTGACCTTTTGTGGGTGTCCCTTCTGTTCCTTAGCATTCCTTAGGAACACCCCACCCTCTCCTTTCACTGATCATCTGAACAGGAAGAATCTTTAAGTTCAAACCTCCCCGACCCTTTCCTAATTCACAGGAAACTGGTCCTTAAGAGGCCGGCTCAAGCCATCCTGTCACTGGACCAGTAACTTAGTACTTATCACTCCTTCTTGGTTCAGTCTTAGGGTAAGCATCTTCTCTTTGGTCTCCCTCCAGAAAAATCCAGATACCCTCTCTGACCCTCTTGAGGCAGAGGCTAGTGGTGGCCGGCAAGAGCACTGTCCATGGCAGCGCTGAGCCTGCTATGAGCACAACAGGGAAGAAAGGCCAACAAGACTTTCTTCCCCAGCTCTGGTGGGAGCTTGACCTAATATAATATCTGGCCAAGTGATATGAGTGATATCATATCACTCATATTCGATAAGAGATGTGTTTGGAAAAAAAAAAAAAAGCATGAGCCAAAACCGGAGCATGTGGAAACCTGGAAAGTTCTGGAACTTTCTCCGTCTCCTCCTAAGACCTGCCGCTGTGCGGCTGTCCCTGGGGACTTGTGGACAAGTATCTGTTCACTCCAGTTAGGGCACAGGCAACAGACCAGAGAAATGATTCGACCCAAGTCTGATGTGGCGAGCCAATCAATGAGTTAACTGGAGCATGGGTGACTTGAAGGTAGATGAGTCGCCGAGAAGATCATCCCAGCACAGGAAACAACCCACAAGAACTGCCTCTTTAGAGCTCCCTGTTCAACCCGTAGACAGTTTCACCGACGTCTCCTTTCCCCAGCACTGTTTGCTGTTCGTGTAACCTCAGAGGCTTTGTGAGCATTGTCGCTTTTTTTTCTGAGTTCTTACAACTCTCTTGTGAGTCTCATGAGTCCCTCCTCTGAACGCTTCAGTCTGGAAGAAACAGCTACCCAAGACCAGCTGTCTCAGACCCCTCTTGCTCCTTCTGCTGCCTTCTCCCTGGACTGCACATAGGTTCCCAAGGAGCGCTGCATTCCTCCCTGGGACCCCAAGTCTATGAACCCCGAGATTGTGTAATAGAAAAATCTGTTTCTAGTTGTGGTGTGGCTCAGCCCTAGCACACACCTTTAATCCAAGAACTGACGGAGTGGAGGAGAAGGTGCTTTTTCCTTCCGGGACAGCGGCTGATTAGGAAGGTCATCTGGGTGCTTTCTCTGAGCTAGCAGGCTTCATCCCTCCCGCTCCTCCCCAGCATCTGGCTCCTGAGTCTTTATTGGCACAGTCAAGAACAGGGAATGTGTGGGAGCTGCAATGCACACACCACAACCTCCCAGGCCTTTTCTCCTCTGACCACCAAAACAGGGCATTTAATTACCTACTTGCCTTACAACTAAGTTTAGAGGAAAGGCGGCTGTGGGCATACATAGGCGGGCATGTGACACACTCACGCCTGTGTGTGCATACACACGCGTACACTTCTGCACTCCTTCTGTTGTACACACACGCACACGCTACATACTAGCATTTCTCCCTGCGAGTTGCAGGATTCTCTCTGCGGTTTCTCTTCCTTGGCTCAAGGGGTTGACTCAGAGGATAAAGGCACTTGCCACCAAACATGACGACCCGAGTTCAATCCCCAGGTCCTACGTGATGGAATGAGAGGCTAACTCCTGGGAGAGAGGCGTCCTCTGGCATCCACACGCATATTGTGGCAAACACATCCCCACATGTATGCACACGGACACTTAATTATTAATTGACTAATTAGCCAGTTAATTAAAAACTTGGCTCAGTATCCCCCCTGCCTGTCCTTGGTCAGCGCCCCCTGTTCTTTTATTCTCCCCTCCCGACTGTATGAACATTTTTCTTTGAATAAATCAGCAAGAAGAGATCTCAAGTTCAAAGCCCCTTTCCCATACTCTGAGATGTCTAAGTCATGAAAATAATATGAAGAACAGAGGTGACCTTTACTTTTAATCCGTAGTCCTTGATGGATTCTGCCGTGTCTTTTCTCAAGAAAGTCAGGCTTTCTTCTCGGTTATTAAAAAAAAAAAAAAAAAAGATGCATGTTTCTGTAAAGGTATTCAGATGGTTCAGTAGGCCTGGAGGTGAGTCAGAGCCTCGGAAACTTCACTGCAGTGATAACCGGTAGTCACAGCCCAGTGAAGTACCTTAGGATTGTGTGTGCGTGTGCGTGTGTGCGTGTGCAGAGGGGCACACACATATGCTCCCAGGTATTTCTGTATAAAGATGAGATGGCGGGCTGGGGAAATGGCTGGGCGGGTGCTTCTGCAACCACGGGAGATTGTGTTCCCTCCCCAGAGCACTTGTGAGAGCAGCCTGGTGTGGTGCCGTGACTCTGTCATCCCCTCCCTGGGGAGACAGACAGGAGGACCCCTGGAGCGCTCTGGCCATCTAACCTAGCCTTCCGGGCAGGCTCCAGGCCAGTGAGAGACCCTATCTTAAAAAGCAAATAAATCAATAAAAAGCAATTGTAGACAGTGCGCGAGGGACGACACCTGAGGCTGACCTCTGACCTCACACCCACACCCTCCCATGAGCGTGTATAGCCACACACAGGAACACGTTCGCACACACGGATGAAGCAGTGGTCGGCAAGGTGTCGTCCCATTGGCCGTTCTCCCTGGTTCATATATTGTGGACAGGTCGGAGCAGCCACAGGAAACACCCCCGGCTCAGGCAGGCGCTGCACTCTCAGCGATCCTCTCTGACTCTCAGGTGAGTGTGACGAGGTGGATGATGTGGGGAGTGAGAGTGAATCTGAAAGCTGGGTGGTGGTGGCTCACACCTTTTGTCCCAGCACTCGGGGAGGCAGAGGCAGGCGCATCTCTGAGTCTGAACTCAGCCTGGTCTACAGATCTGGTTCCAGGACAGCCAAGGTTACACAGGAAAACAAAACAAAACAACTGTCTCAAAAACCTGGGGGGATAAAAGGTGGCTCTGAGAGCAGAGTCCTGCTCAGGGCAGCTGTCATAGTTGGGTGACAGAATTCATGTGCATGAGCTCTGGCTGGCCGCAGTGCGTCTGAGGGGATGGGGAAGGGCCCCCGACATCTTTAGAGAAGACCTGAACAGCTGAGGACTCCGGGCGATGATGGATTCAGGGACTTGTATCTCTGGGGAGCTGGCAAGTTGACCTCAGATCGGGAAGCCGTACTGGG
Source organism: Psammomys obesus (assembly GCF_907164565.1). NCBI lineage: Eukaryota > Metazoa > Chordata > Mammalia > Rodentia > Muridae > Psammomys > Psammomys obesus. Next base: position 4,416,757 of record NW_026590405.1, on the reverse strand, counting down.
TGCTGACAGGCCGCATGCCCAGGAAAGATGGATCTGGAAGCCGGAGGTGTGAGCAGGGGGCTGGAGGGAGGCCTCTGCCCGGGCTTGGGGTGACTTCAAGGAGAAGCGTGTCAGCTTCTTTCTTGGATTTATTTTTACTCAGCCTCTTTCTAAAAAGGTGTTAGCGGAGCTTTCAACAAAGGACATACGCAAAAAGGTCAGATGCTAGAAAAAGAAAAGCAGGACCAGGGAACAATTCCATCAGAGGCAGCAGGGCTGGAGCCCAAGCCCCACGGGGAAGGACTCTGCTTATCCCTGCCCCTGGGGATGAGCTGGTGAGCAAGATATGGCAGTGCCCAGGAGGGATGCAGAGCAGAGTGTCGGGCCGAGCAGAAACGCAATTCTGAGAGCCAGACTTCTCCGCGTTCTCTCCAGACCCTTCCCTCCTGAATTTTATGAACTTTGGTAAGCACATCCCTTTCCTGAACCTGGGTGTCCTCATCTGCAAGAAGGACTGAAGTAACCAGAGCCGACTGTGCGGCATGTTCCTCAGAAGGAGAACCTGGGCCCCGGGAGGGACAGGGAGGCAGACAAGATTCGGGAGGAAAAGAAGGGCGCAGGCCTGGGAAAGCTGAGACTTGCAAGATTCTCAGCGCTCTCTCGGGGGAGACTGGCCAGCCGCTGAGAGGGAGATTTTCTTGGCCCGGTGGAGCTGCCTGTAAGCTGTGCCAAGAACTCCTAGGTTGCAACTTTCTTGCGTTGTCACCAGTTTGGGGGGGGAGGGGAGCTTTTGGTGATGCAGCTGCTTTTGAATCACACCTGTTTCTGTTCCTGTCCCCTCAACCCACGCTCCTGTTAGTACCCTGCCCCCCCCCAAAACAAGCACACAAAAACCCTCACTGGTTCACCGAATTGGACTTCAGCACAATTGTTTCTTTGGTCAATCCCGGGTTTCCTCTCTGGGGTGAGGAAAGCTGTGTGTAAACTGGTCCCCTTCCTCGGAAGTCTCTCACACAACGGTTAAGGTGAGCAAACAGGACTCTGCTTCCAGGAAGTGACTTCACCTGCTGGGTGCTGGTAAGACCTGTTGGCCTCTTGGCCAAGGTCAGCTGGAGGACTTTCACGTGCACACACCACAGAGGGGAAAGGGAGACCTATGAGACCAGCCCGCCCCCCACCCCACCTCTTTAGGTGGGTCTACCCACATGCTCTCTAAAAATGGCAGCCCCTCACCTCGGCCATGTTGGATACCGAGGGCCCCTTCCTTCAGCCCAGTTGGTTAGATCAGAGGTGGCACGTGCCAGCAGCCAGCTGATGATCAGGTTGCTCAAACGGTGAGTGGGCTGGACGTACAGCAGCAGGAAGGCCGAGCAATCCGTTCTCCAGGGAGGCTGAGTCAGCGGGTGCTGGCGGCCACCACAGGAAGCTTGTGCTGCAGACATGGAGCTGAGGCCCTGCAGCCTGGCTGGGCTAAAGTTCTGAGTCAGGAGAGGAACCGTGTGGGTGGGCGACTCACAGCCGGGGCTGCTGCGAGCAGACAGGCCACGTTACCCACTGCACTTGTAACAAGTGATGACTTAGCCCCAACCTCAGGGCCCCACACGTCCCGTCCCGTGATGAGCCGGCCAGAAATTCAGGCAGACGTGCTCCACGCAGCCTCCGCTAGTGGAGGGGCCACCAAGATGGAGTCCAAGATGGAGTCCAAGATGGCTCCGCCCCCAAATCTTCTGCTGCTTTATAGGATATGGCTGAAAGGCCAGGCCCAGCTGGGATGGTCAGGGGCTACTCCCTGCCTCCTGCCACCCTCAGGAGAGCTGGGACCACCACTGAGCCGGATTCCCTTACAGACCTCCCCAGGGCACCTGAGCTGAAGTGTGCCCTGGGGAGGTCAGTTGTAAAAACAAATCCCTAAGACCAGGTTAGACTGGAGGGAGTGGGGGTCAGACTCTGCCTCTCCACAGGAGGTGTGAGGAGGGATTTCCGGTCATGACCATCTTCACCTCAGGTCAGGAGCTAGACCTTCTATGGCTGATGGTCTCAGCGCCCAGTTCTACCTTGAACCAGGAATCCCCATGTAGCACCAGAAACCATCTCTGTCACAATCCTGTCACAACTTCTGTTGGCATTTGAGAGTCTGTCCTTTCGGAGTGTGTGTGTGCAAGAAAGAGAGAGGGAGGGGGGAGGGATAAGGAGAGAGAGAGAGGCTCCAGAGAGGGGGAGTCCTCAGCTTGTTGCCTTGTGAGGCCTCAGTTTCCCCATGTGAAATATGGGCCTGGTGACTCTCCCCACCTGAGTCATTGCAACCAAGCAGCAAGGCCATCTTCTGCCACCTGCCTGCCCTCCCCGAAGTCCCCATCATGGCACCATTCAGATGTGGGCATTGCTCCATGAGCACTCACAGGAGCGTGGGTTCCCCTCACTGCTGCCCGTCCCATGTCCTCAGCAAGCACACTTGTTCTGAGGAGACCTGAGGAAGAGGCTGAAGTAAGAGTCTGCAACACACTTAGAGTCTTAGGGGCTGGAGAGATGGCTCTCCAGCCATCCCAGTGGGTGGGAGCACCGGCTGCTCTTCCAGTAGGACCTGGGTTCAATTCCCAGCACCCATGTGGCAGCTCAAAACTCTCTGTTAGTCCTTGTTCCGTGGGATTCGGCACACATACATGCAGGCAAAACACCAATGTGCATACAATTTTTTAAAATTATTCTTAATTATGCATCTGTGTGTCTGAGTGTGGGTATGTTCACATATGAGTGCAGGGACCCTACAGAGTCCAGAGGAGGGCATCAGATCCCCTGGAGCCAGAGTTCTGCGTGGTTATCATCCAGGCATTGTTTGGGAACTGACCATGGGTCCTCAGCAGGACAAGGTCTTACATCGGAGCCATCTCTCCGGAAGTGACCACACACACACACTATTTTTTTTTTAAACCTTTTATATTAAGACAAGGTCTCACTAAATTGCCCAAGTAGCCATGGCCTCACTCTGCTGTAGCCTGGACTGGCCTCAAACTTAAGATCCTCCTGCCCCAGCTTCCCAGGTTCTGGGATTACAAGCACACACCACACTCAACTAAAAGTCTCTTTTAAAAAGGGGTGTCTTTCCTGAAGCCCTGAACCCAAATCCTCTTCGATAGCCCTGTGTTTTCACAATATCCTTCTTGGTGTCAGCCTTAGTTCCATGTTTATCCCTCCCGCTAGGGAGGAGATTCTGCATCCTGACGGCAGTATTTGGCTGACATCGGTATGAACAAGGGCGACGATTCTCTTCGGGCACACAGAACACAAGTGCCCTCTGTCTAGGCCACAGTGACAGGTATCAGAGAAGTAAGGATTCCTCAGCCCAGCCCAGCACCTAGCTCCCCACCCACCAGAAGCCCAACACACGAAGGCTGGCCCCGAGTTCTAGAACACTGCATCTTTATTGATTGAAACAACCGAGTCCGCAACTAGAGGTTACATTTGGGGGTTTGTGGAAGAGAGAAGAATGGGTGGTGGGGAACAGAGGCTGGGTGGAGACAGAGAGCAAGGCAAAGGGGTGAGACATGTCACCCATGAGTAGGGGGGTCTCCTGTTGTGCTTTTACCTCAGGGTGGGCAGGGCAGAATGGACCTGGGCATGTGGAGAGGGATTGGCTCTCCTCCTGTCCAGGAGGCCCCTGGGCTGGAAGAGTCCCTTCCTGCTCTGATGACCAGGCTGCCTGGGGGGCAGGGAGCGGTCCTGCTTGGGAATGTCCTGGAGCAATCGGTTCCCCTCCTGTAGAACTAGGCTGAGGTGGGGGAAAATGGGGTGTCTGGGTGGAGGGCAGGAAGGTGCTAGGAGGGAGAGCATTTGTATCAGGGCCCCCGGGGCCATGAATGGAGGCCAAGCATGGAAGGGAGGGGAGTGGGGACAAGCAGATGCCTTCTCCCTGAAACTCAGTTTTCTCATCTGTACAGTGGGCACACCAGAGTCGATGCCTCTAAGGTCCCTCCCAGTGCTAAGGGTCAAGAGATCTCTGGAAAGGAGTGGTCCTTCTGCCCTTACACCACACACACGCACACACACACACACACACACACACACACACACACACGCACACACGCACACACACGCTTGTGCAGGACTGACAGAACAGAATGCACCCGGAATCCGAGCTCGGCCAATGGCCTGCAGGAATTCTCCAGCCCGGGTTCACGCATCACACCCCTCGGACATTCTCTGGAAACATCCCTCTAAAGCCCCATGGAGCTGTTCAAGCAGAAGACAACCGAAGGACACTGCATGTCCTCTCCAGCCTTCCTGGCCCCGGGGAGGATGAGGATGAGGAGGACAATGGCATCTGCTGGTCTTGGTTGCAGACAGCAGTGAGCAGTGGGGGAAACAAAGTCTCCTCTGTCTGGAGCCTGGGGGGAGGAGCAGCGGCTGTGGCCAGTGTTGACAGGGAAAGACACCCTCCATGTGGCATCCGTGCTGTCCTCGGGCTCGGAGCATCTGTGGCCCGGGGGGAGAAGCCAGAACAGGACAGGAAGATGGCTTCTCTCTCAAAAAGATCCGAGCAACACCTGTCACGCGTGTAGCAGGCCCAGCTGCAGCGACAGCACCCAGACAGCGGTCAGTTCCACTTCGCTGCCTGTGGCTATCCTGTAAGGGGTTCCCAGGAGCGGCGGCAGGGGGTACAACATCCCAGCGATGCAGCACTAGGCTTCCAAGACTTGAGCTAGCCCGGGCCCATCTTCATTCCAGCTTCTGCATTTGTGCCATGAAGAAGCCTGCATTTCTGAGGCTCGTCCTGGCTCTGCTGGCTTGGACAGGTGCTTCCGGGGAACAGGAGATAGATGGTGAATGGGAAAGAGGGAAGGATGGGAGGGGCAGGCTTTGTCTTCGGATGAAGGATGCTTCCCCGGGCACTACCTGTGGTCCCAGGCGCAGGACAACCAAGCTGAGGCTACCCATCGGTTGCTATTCAGTACCTGGTCCCAGAATCCCTTTCTCCCAGCACCCTGGACATCAACCTTCAGGGGCCAGCAGTAAAAGAGCCCCAGAACCCTGAGAGCTTGACTCTGGGGCCCTTGTTTTAAGGCCACAGTTTTCCTCAGTTCCGTCATCACAGAGGGTGAGGGTGCCACTGAAGAGACGCCATGGATCCCACCAGCCTGGTCTCCTATCGCAACTCTGACCCACAGGGATACATACAGGAATGCTGATTCACAGGCATCCACGTGCAAAAGCTCCTGCCCCGCAGTTAGACCCTCAGTCCTGCACACGTCTAAATGCTTCTGGCGCAGGCAAACACGCACACCTCACAGCCCCTGCACACCGTGGGCACACGCGCGTGCGCACACACACACACGCACACACACACACACACACACACACACACCCTAGCCTTACCCACTTGCACACAACGGTGGGTGTCTTAGACAGGCCACACACCCTTAGGCATGGCTGCCCTCACTACGGAGAAGGTTCAGGGATGAGATGGGCCAACACACACCGTGTACTTTTCCTGTGTCTAGCCCTGGGATACAGAGGAGTCCGCACCGACGGGGGACCGATGTGCAGGAGCAGGCTTAGGGTAGGATGGGAACCCTCGGAGGACAGAACGGGGCTGTTTCTCTAGCACAGCCCTGGCTCAGAGGCCCTGGAGTTGAGAGGACCCCAGCTTCCCCTCTCAGGTTGTCCTAAGGGGCTTCTTAATGCTTCTAATACAGGCTGCACCCCGATACCATCAACTCACACCCTGACACCCAGGCAGGTGGGTTCTATAGGCAGGGGTCACTGGCTTATGGAACCCATTCCACCAGGTTTTTGTCCTTGTCTGCCCCCTCACGCCTGAGAGAATGAAGAAGGGGCTCGGGGGCAGGGCTCACGGTCTAGCTGGGACCACGGACTCGACACAGATGGGACAGTTAAGGAGTAATGTACCCCGTAGGTGCCATGGATGCGTGTTCTGGAAGCCAGAGCAACTCACTTCAGACAGGCCTTGAAGGTCCACACTGGTTGGGTACCAGGAGGCCCAGCTGTAGCCTGGCCCGACCACTCACAGCCGATGATGACGGTGATGGTGATGGTGGTGACGGTGATGATGATGATGATAACAATGAAGATACAGACCAGGCGGGACTTGGGGCCTGGGCTGCAAGGGTCTTGATCCTCAATGTGCCTGTTTCCCGCAAATGTACTGGGAAGAGCCCGGGGCCACGCCTCCAGCCAAGGGGCCAGCCTTCAAGAGGGTCCTCTGTGAGGTCTCTGTCATCCTCCAGGAATGAAGGACTGCAGCAGGCACACAGGACCAGCTCCCCACGTCATCACGATGAAAGATGCACGCTGACACTCAGGGACTGGACTCTCGCCTAGCCTCATATTTCCCACACACCCTCGTTCGGTGCTGTGCACAGTGGTACACAGACACAGATGGGCACACACGCTCTTACCCAGAGACGCGCACACACACACAGACACACACACACACACACACAGACACACTCGAACACGGAAACACAGACATACCACACGAGTTTGTGCATGCACACAAACTCATCCCAGAAGGGGTTAGGATTCCGCTCTTCCATGGAAGCTAGGTAGCCGGTAAGGGGGACCGGAGAGGGAAGTTCTAGAGCCTAGTCCATCAACGTCGAGCTCCAAGGACAAAGATCCCTTCCCAGCTCCCAGGGAACAAGGAGACCCAACAGCCTCCATCCATCACTCCCGTGCTCCACAGGGCTGGCGGGACAGTGTCCTACCCTCCCCGGCCCCCTCTTCCAGAACTCCCTGTCTGACTAAACGCCTAAGAAATGAGGAGGGGGGGCGCTCCATCCCACTCACGAGCTCATTGTTCTCTGAGGGGACACGGGGTCGCAGAGGCAGGACCCCGTGCTCCTCTCAAAGCCAGGGCTGACCCGGGAAAACAGCGGGGAAGCTGCCCCTGACACCAGGCTCTCCCCGGAAGTCCCCAGCTGGTGCTGTCTGGAGTGGCGTCGAAGCTGCTGATCGGAGCGGGGGCAGGACGTGGGGAGCAGCCTTCACAATGCACATCCCTAAGCCCTGTGCTGGGGCCCTCCGACTGGGCAGGGAGGAGAGGGGAGCGTGACATCCCAGGAACAGGTGTGTGGGGGGGGTCTGAGTTGACTGGCTGGCTTCTCCACCATCCACTCTCCATCCTGCGGACAGCTACCCGCAGCGGGTGCCCCTTCCTCGTCAGCCTCTGAACAAGGGACACTCTGAGCGACCCCCGAGGCTTGCCTCTAAACCCCGAGACCTCCGTCCAGGCAGCCCAAGTCTGATGTGCCTGCCCACATCTGGCTCCCTTCCGGCAAGCCTCTGGGCTGGAGTTCGGCCTCGAGTCAGGGGACAGGGCGAGGTCAGGAACAGTGCAGTGCAGCCAAGAGGAGGCCTGTGTCACACCAAGGTCCCTGGAGCTGGCGGACGCCGTTCAGAAGGTCCCCTGTCTCCATAGTAAAAAAGTTGCCGGCAGGTCAAGTAGAAACTTGTGCTTTAATATCTCTGTGTGTGTGAGTGTGGGTGAGTGTGGGTGAGTGTGTGCGTGTTCGTGTGCGTGTGTGTTGGACAACCATCAGAGCCTGGCCTGGCCTCTGTCCGTGTTCTCCGCTCATCCTCGCAGCCAATGAAGGCCCCCTCCCTGGCGGGCCGGCCCCGCCCCTGGGCACCCCGGCTGGCAGGGGTCAGTCTTTGGTACGATGTGGACACTTTGGTGTGCCGGGGGGCAGGGTGGGGTGGGGGTGGGGCCCACGCAGCTCTCATCATCTCTGCAACGCCAAGAGGAGCATGGCCAGGGACCCCCAGGGCTGCAGGCTGGACAGGCGGGGGGCGCCGCTGCCTGGCATCACCACCACTGTGACGGAAGACAGACAAGAAAGAGGCCAGGGCTCTGGTTAGCTCCCTCATGGACGGGGAGGGACACGAGGCCCTGGGAGGCCTCGATCCTGATCCTCATGACTGATTCACCTCTTCAGGGGGTGAAGGAAGCCTGAAGGTGGGAGTCTGCACAGTTCACACGGACACACGTGCAGTTCGTGTTTACTGAGATACGGAGCAAAGGGCTTGAGCTCAGTGGGCCTCCGTTTCTTTATCTACAGAATGGGTCTAATAGTATTGGACACCCCTAGGAGCTGCCAGGAGCATTGAGTTGAGCCTGCTGTGCAGGTTTCTGTCTGTCGCCTGGTACAGTCATTGCTCAGTCCACTGGAGCTGTTGGCATGGGAAACACCCGGGCCACAGGTACATACTACAGACATCCCAGTAAGCTTAGGGGAGGCAGGGCCAGTGGCTTCTTTCCTCATGGCCTGAGTGGGGATGGGTACTCATTCGCAGTCAGACACACAGTTCTCAGGGTCATAGGCAGCCTAAGCCCCTCTCTTCCGGCCCCCACCTTCTCCCAGGATTCCCCAACCCACTTCCAGACACATACCTTTGTTGGGATCCATCTGCCTCCTGGGACACTCTCCCTTCTTCAGTGTGACATCATCTATGGCAATATCCCCCAGGTAGCCCGAGCCTCGAACCCCCTCAAAAATAATCTGGGGTGGAGTCAGAGAGCAGGGGGAGGGGTTGGGGAAGTTGGGCCTGGCACCAGGGCCTCCCCACGCCTTCACCTCGGGCTACCTGGAAGGCCCTCTGCCCTGCCTTGGCACCCCCCACCCCACCCCACCCCAGGAACCTGCACAGGACCTCCCTGAGACCTTCCGGCCAGGACAGCCACCTGCCTTAGAAACGGTCCTCACCCAGGACTCACCTGGAAGGGCCCGCTGGGGTTGATGGGCACCTGGGCCTGTTGCCACACATTGCCCTTGTTGCCACTGAGGGACCAGGCATGCGTGTCTACAGCGCCTTTGTTCCTGGACCGCACCAGAAGGTTGAGGGAGCCTGTGGCAAGAGAAGGGAGAGCATGGTGAGGTTGTGACGACAGCCCTGCCTTCCCGTCTTCCCCAAGCCAGCCTCTCCCTCCCTCACCACTGCCCACAGCACTACCCTGCCGGCCGGGACCTGTTGCTGTCCCCAGACCAGCTCAGAGCGTTCCTTCCTTTTGTCCTTTCTTTTTCCACGTAACCAAAGAATCAGGCCTGGCACAAAACACATGCCACCATCCCCAATGAGGGGGTGAAAGGATCCCAGAACGCCTCACCTCAGCTCAAGTCAGGATTCCCAGAGCACAAGCACATGGCTTCTGGGGTGCAGAAAGAAACTTACCATTTTTATCTGTATAGTTTTAAAAATTATATATATATATATTCATTTTTTACTTATTCATGTGTGTGTGTGTTTGTGTGTGCGTGCATGCGCTCACACATACACATGTCTATGGAGGCCAAAGGAGACCAGTGGGTCCACAGGAACTGGAGTGACATCGTTACAAACCGACTGACATGGTGCCGGGAACCAAACTCAAGGCTCTCCAAGAACAGAAAGTGCTCTCAACCTCGGAGCCATCGCCTGTATTTTTACTTTTTATTTATTTATTTATCAGAGGAGAAAGGCATGCACATGCCATGGTGTGTGCGTGTGTGTGCACGCAGCTCACTGATTGACAGCTGGCTGGCCAGCAAGCCTCTGGGATTTGCCTGTCTTGGTCTCCACCTCCCAACCCCCATCAGGTTACAGCTGTGCACTGCTGCTTGGCTACGTGGGGGCTGAGGATCTGAACTCAGGTCCCCATGCTTGAGTGGCACACGCTTCATCCGCTGAGCCAGCTCCTTCTCTGGATGTCTTAGGCTTTGGCTAGAGCCGGCCTTCACAGCCATGCTCTAATGCTGATGCTAGGACAAAGCTTAAAAAAGAACCAACGCTGAAACACAGAACGAGTTTATTTGAGGACATAAACCCCGGGGGCGACTTGGCTATGGTGAATCCAGTCAGGGTTAAGATTTGGGGGGTGTGGGGGCACTAGCCTAGGGGCGCTGAACCCATCTGCTGCGGATCAGGAATCCTAGTTTCTGTGAGGGGCACTAGGGGAGGAGCGGGCTGTGGCTTTAGTGGAAGGTGCTGCCTTTCAATCCGCCTCCGTCACTCCCTGGCTCTGCAGGAAAGAAAATCCATCTTCAGAGGCGCCCGGTGGCTGGCATTTCCATGGCGTTGCCCGAAGACAAAGCTGCACCATCTGCAACACCAGTTAGACAGACATTCCCTCCCTCCCGCTGGGGGGAGGGTCACCAAATGTTACCTGCCTTGGATGAAAGGAGTTGGCTGGGACCAGGAGAGCCGACGAGACACGGAGTTTAGGGACAGCTGGTGCCCAGAGCTGCCAGGCATGGTGGGAGGGGGTTACACAGCAGAGGGGGGCCTGGCGGACGAGCTGAAGGCTCAAGGCGAGCAGGGGCTCAACAGCCAGGGATGGGCCCTTCAGGGAGCAGCCACCTGTGGGCCCAGGCCCAACGCTCCTCAGGGCCCTTACAAGCCCCCAAGTACAAAACAATTCTGAGTTTAGCTCGGGCTGAAACCCCGTCTTGAAGACAATTTTTAGAAAAGATTTATTAATTTTTTTTTTATCGTATACACATGAGCGTTAGCCTGCATGTATATACGTGTGTGTCTGGTGCTAACAGAGGTCAGAAGAGGGCATCAGATGCCCCAAGACAGGAGTTACAGACCTTTTTGAGATGTTATATGGTTGCCAGGAATTGAATCCAGGTCCTCCTCAAGAACAGCGAGTTTTGTTTTTGTTTTTGTTTTTGTTTTTTTTTTTTCAAGTGCTAAGCCATCTCCCTAGAGAAGTCAGTGAGCGCCAGGTTCAATGAGAGATCCTTTCTCAAAATTTATGGTTGTGTAGGTGTGGTGGCACACGCCTGGCCTGCGGAAGGCAGAGGCAGCTGGATCTCTGCGAGTCCCAGACCAGCCTGGTCTATACAGTGAGCTCGAGGCCAACCGGGGTTGTACAGAAAGACCTTCTCTCAAAACGATGTAAGTAAGGTGGACCTTGATAAAGGAACGATGTCTGAGGCTGACCTCTGAACAACACACCCAGGCACCTTGGAGCCTACAGACTTGCACAACTCCCGGTCCCATACGCACACATAAGGAAAGGAAAAAGTGAGATGAGGAAAAGAAAGTACAGGTGCGTTCGACGGGAAAGTGAAGGGTTGCCCCTGGCAGCAAACAAGACCAGAGGCAGGGTAGAGCTGAGTATTGCTGGGGCGGGGTGGCAGGGGAGAGCTGAAGACGGTGACAAGAAAGGCCAGAGGGCCCTGAGTAGAGGAGTAACATGAATCTGGGATGAAGTCTCTCCACAGCTGAATAGTTCTACCTGGAGGGGGGGGCAGAGGTGGGAGAGTAAGGGGGACCAGGATGCCTTTCGACTCTGGAATAGCTCACACCTGTGCCGCAGGTCTGACGATGAGACCCCTCAGGCGGCCTCAAAGCTGCCTCCTGAGAGCTTTACTGCCCAGTTCCACCGCTGGGGAGCTCAGAGCAAGATCTGTGTGTCACAGAGACGGTCCCCTCAAGCTTCCTGCCCCCTCATTCCCCAGGCTCTCACGCCCTCTGTTCCTCCCGACACCTGGATGCCCAGGACCGCTCACTCCAAGCTGACAGCCACACACCAGCTCCATATTTCCCCGGGACTGGGGTGACTCAACACCATGACTGGGAAAGCCAGAATGGGCTGACTGCTGTGAAACTAAAGGGACACAGGGCGTCAGTGTCACCCACCTTTCTCACCCCAGGGGAGACTCTGGGAGAGTCCAGACCCACAGCGCTGGTCTGCATCAATGGTTGGGGGCAGAATGTCCTATCCCACCCCATCCTGGCTCATCCGTCAGGGATGGCCCCTTCCCCCTCACAGTGGAGACTTCTCTGGGGTGAGCCTGAGGACTGTGCAGAGGTGGAGGGGAGGGGACCATGCAAGGATGGTGAAGAAGCTTCCATGGACTGATAAGGAGGAATTGCCAAGATGATAGATGGTCCAGAGGGAAAAGGTGAGTATAAAAACAGAGTATAAAATGGTGGGGAGAGAGGCGCCGCCACACACTGCCTCCTGCAGAGGTGGAGAGACCAGGAAGAGCGGGAGGTATTTACTGTGTAATCTTTTATAACTTTCACTCCCTGTAAAACACATTAGCTCTCCTGTAGGTAAAACAAAACAAAACAAAACAAACAAAAAACAAATAAACCACTTTTTCTTTCCCCCTAAAGACAGGGGCTCACTATGCAGTCCTGGCTGGCTCAGAACTGGCTATGTAGACCAGGCTGGCCTCAAACTGACCCCTGCCTCCTGAGTGCTGGGATCAGAGGCATGCACTGCCACACCCAGCATAAACAGCACATTAGACAACATTCGTGTTCTCAGCAGTCTCCCCCAGACCGGCCTCTGCAGCCTCTGTTTTCCTTGTCCTCCGCTGCCTTGGTGCCGCCCTGCCATTACCACAGTGGTCACTAACTCCCATCGGACGCCATTAGCTGTCGTATGGGGACTTGCCTGTCTCCTGCATCGAAGCTGTCTTGGGGAAAGGCTTATAGTAACCTCTCTGAACGATACGGACCCAGGACCTGGCAAGCAGCGTATCCACAACCAAAACAGCTACGTTATGTTTCCCGTCCTCGGCTTGCCCACCCCCACTCCCAGCTTAGCCAACGGGGGAAGCTTAGGTCTCCTTGGGGAGTCTAGAGCCTCCTTGTGGCCCCCTTGTCCTCCCCAGCCAGCTCGCACAGTCAGACCTTACGGTCTCCAACTCACCGATGTGTTTCCCGTACATGTGGTAGAAGAAAGAGACGCAGTAGAACTTGGCGCTGGCATTGTACACGGGGCTCACCAGCCTTGCCCGGTCCCCCAGCTCCCGGGGTCTGGAGGTCTCAATGAACATGTAGTAGCCTGTGGCGGAGGTGGGGGTGTGCTAGGAGCCTCTCCTCGGGGCCACCCAGCCTCCGTACAGCTGATTTCCTCCCTGCTGGGTCTTCAGGCCTAGCATGAGCTACTGAAGCCCGGTCCTCCCTGAGGCTCCTCTGCTCAGCGTTCAGAAGTGCCCGGCTCTACAATTTCTTCTCTTCTGATCTTCAACCAGGGCACAGTTCTGTCTCCCTCAGACTGGGGCTCCCTAAGGACCGGGCATGTCTCCCTCAGAGGGTCCCTAAGGATTGCTTGTGTCTCCCTCCTCTCTCAGCCTGGGGGTCCATAGACCTAGACTCCTCCCAGGGGCTACCCTCTCTATTCCTAAAAGACAGCCCGTGTCCTCACCTTCAGGGGTGCCGCTGATGTCGGTAGGGGGACCGGTATTGGGAGAGCGCTTGGGATTCTGGGTAAGAGCATTCTGCCTTGTCCAGTCAAAGTTGTCTGTCAGATCCTGGGTGTAGCCACAGATCTTCTCGTCCTCAAAGTGACAGGTGTTGTCTGTGTCGAGGGCACAGGTCAAAGAGGCCCAGCTTTAGCCTCTTTTGTCTATCCTTGTCCTCCCCTTCACCTCCCTAAGTCAACTTTAAATAATCTAAACAGTGGTCCAGGGCTTCAGGGCCACAGAGACCAGGAAGTGGGGTCTGGGACACATTTATTCCAGAAGAAGATTTTGTGCCACAGCCTTCTGGTTTAACGCCGCCTTCCAGAATAACGATTCTAGACACATACAATAAAATGCACAGGGACCTCAAAGGAAATCAATTATATTGAATACAGTTGTCAAAATATCCTTGTACTCTCTTATATAATAACAGGGGCTTCTTTATTATATAATTAAATCACGATATCCAGCATTAGGTCTAATAACTACTGTGGTTCTGAAACACTAATGAATGAAAGTGACATTTACAGGTATCCGCAACAACTGTAAGGCGGTGGGGAACAACTGTGAGGCTGGTTATCTGCAGATGACAAAGTGGCAGCAGGTAGTGATTATTCTAGCGTGGTCTGTTGTCTACAGCCATCATTAAAGCGCACGTTAAAATTCTGTCAGAAATAACGGCGCGCCTCCCGAGTGCTAACCCCCTTGAGTTCTAGAAGAGGTCCTTGGCAGGTAGCATCCCTGCCTGCTCCCTCTCTTCCCTGAGTTGCTCTCTGTTTAGGGAATTTAGGGATGAAATTACGACAGCCCGGCTTTTCCATTCCTTTGGCAGACAGTGGCTCCCCACCTCCCCAGCGTCCAGTCTTTAAGCCCCAGGATACACTGTGGTTGTAAGCTGCTCTGGCCCTCCCCCATCGCTGGCCCTTCTCCATGGGAACACAGGAAGAAGTCATTTTTCTCTCTGGGTATCTCTCAAGGTCCCTGTGTCCCATCAGGAGACTCTGTGTCCCTAAAGAGTAAGGGAAGTTTTAGGACTGGGCTCTCACCTGACAGGTTGGGCGAGTTGATGGCTGAAAAAAAGCAAGCAAGGGAACCAAGTCAGAATTGGGGTGTATGGCTGGGCAAAGTGTGCCCAGGCTGGGGAGGGGGACAAGAGGGAAGGGTCTTTGAAGCCAGGACAGAGGACCCAGTAGGCCAGGCCTGCAATGACGGGGTAAGTGTACAGAGTGGGATGCTCCAAGTTCAAGGGCTGCGTCGGAAGGCCCACCCCTCCTGCCGCCGCCGCCGCCGCCGCCTCCGTCACCTACGCTCTGTGTAGTGGATGATTCTGGAAGCCATGTCGCCAGCCCCAAAGGTGGTGTAGGGTGTGAGGCGGATCTCATAGCTGTGAGGCACACGGAGATCTGTCAGGATGTATTCCAGCAGCTGCCCCTTCTCCACGTGCCGTACGGGGATGGCCTTCACCAAGGCATTGTGCTGGTTCAGCTGTGGAGACAGGGGAGTTCCCACATGCCCTGGAACCTCCACTGGAAGGGGAGCCCAGGCCCCGGAACGCTTCCGGGCAGCACAAAGAGCAAAGGTGGGCGACATCAAGCCTTCGCTTTTCCCCTCTCTTGAGATGGAACAGTTTTCTGATCCAGGGACCCTCCTGGCACTGTCGCCATGCTAACAATGCATGGGGACAATTAGCATGTCCCTGGGCACTATGAAGTGCTCAGGCATCACCAACTCGTGATATTCAAAACAACAATCTTCTGAGATGAAACAGTAACACTGTCTCACTTCACGGATAAGCCAGTGAGGGTTAAGACAGGTGTAAACTTGCCCACACTCTTCGGAAGCTAGCTTTGCCCCTCTCTAGGCCCTGTCCCCAAGGGCCACAGTCTTCCCCTCCCACTACGGCCCCTTGGGCAGAGCAGGACCTCATGGATTGGACCAGGCAGGCATGAGAGCAGCTTTGTGTCATAGAGCCCTCGCCCTCAGCCCTGAACACCAGAGTAGACGCCCATTCTCTGAGCCATACTGGCCTTGGCTGGGACCCAACTGCCTGTGTCTGCTTCCCGGGTGTGTCCAGGGACAGTATGGAGGACAAAGATGGATGCTGGGGGGGGGGGGCTCCCGGCTCTGGCTGCCACATCCCGACTCTTCCTCTGCCTCAGAAAAGTTGTCTAGACAGAACGGACTATGTCTGGGAACTCTTCCCCCGACCCTATTTCTGGGACCCGCCACCATACCATGCCCCCATTGCCTCACGCCCTGGGCCTACCTGGCGGACGCTGAGCCTGTAGTTGAGTACAGGGTCCACAGCGTCCGGCTCCCTCTGCGTCCACTGAAGCACATAGGAGTAGTTCTTGGACAGCTTGTGGCTGCGGGTGGGGTTGGGGGTGTCGAAGTAAAACTCCGGGCTGTAGGCTTTGGCTGAGAGGGCGGGGAGGGGGGGCATGGGCCGTGGAGGGGGATGGGAGGAGAGAGGAGCCATGGAAAAGAGGGACAGAGGTGGGGGCAACAAAGAGAAAGGGGTGTCGTAAGGAGAGTTGGCATTGGGAGGAGAGGGGATGGGGAGGGTAGAGGTGAGGCGTGGGGCGGAGAGGGAGGGCAGAGATGGAGGGGGCGGATTGTAAGTTCCAAGAGGGGTTGTTGGTGAGAACAGAGAGAAAGGCCAAAGAAGAAACAGAGAAAGGTCGGTAAGGGCGAGGGTCAGGTATATAGAGAGGAAAGAAAGAAGAAAGATGGGTGGAGGTCAAAAGGTCAAAAGGAAAATGGGAGAACAGGGGCGAAGGGGCGGAAGTGGGAAATGTCATAGGGGCCTCTGGCTGGCGAAGTTGAGTGGGTGGGGAGGCGGCCATGACCTGCAGCCCTCTCTCCTGCTGAGGGGATCTGGTGTATGAGTTGAAGGGGGCACCCAGTGCCTGGGGGGGTCTATTTGGAAGGCTGGGGGTACCAGGCAATAGGGAAACAGGTTCCCCCGCCCTCAGGCACACACAGATCTGGCAGGTAGCCTGTCTACTGCCCTTGGCCCTCTCAGCAACCCCCACCAGGCCTTACTGCCTGTGTCCCATGCTGGCCTGTCTGCAGCCCTGTTGGCTCATGGGAAGAAGCCTGACGCAAAAGATAGGTAGAGAGGGGTGTTTGAGCACCTGACAGCCTGTGCCTCTAAGGTGGCAACTAGGGGAAGATTATGTTCTGGCTACCCCTGCCTCATGTCCAGGGGCGTTTTTGCTCTCCTACAAACTACAAGCTGGGTACCCAATAGTTTTCCCCATCCGCAGCCTCTGAGGCCAAGGACCAAGGAGGAAAGGCTGGAGTTGAGATGGGACTAGGACCAAATTTTGAGTGTGGGTGGAGGCTAGAGGGACAAAAGCACAGGGCTGGAGTTGGATGAGGCTGAAGGGGCCAAACGTTCGTGATCGCCTGCAGAGGCCGGCTTTGAACCCAGAGAATCAGGAGAAAATCAGGAACAGGGGCGGAGGAGCTTGGTCTCCAGGGGGCTGGGCCCTCAAGAGGATGGCCAGAGATTGGACCTGGGCTCCACGGGGCGGGGCCTACACCTGGCGTGGGCAGGTCTTAGAAGGACGGAGGCCCAAGACTGCCAAAGTAGGAAGGAAAGAGCAGCCTAGCCAGGTGTGGCAGGGCCAAGCGGGTAGGGGATGGAGGATAAGGCGTGGAGGAGGTGAGGGTAGGGATGGAGGGCGGAGCTTGGTCCCAGGTGGGCGGGGGCGGGGCCGACCGGAAGCTCACCGGAGACCTGGAAGAGGCAGGCGGCTGAGCCCACGTCGTTGGAGACGCTGCACTCGTAGCTGCCGCTGGTGTCACGGGTCAGGGCGTCCAGGCGCAGCTCGGCGTGATCAGGGGCCTCGGCGGCGGCGGCGGGAACAACAGGCGGCGGGGGCAGCAGCTGCCCCCTGAAGCGCCACACGGCCGAGGCGATGCGCTGGGGGCTGCCTCGCAGGAGCGAGCAGCGCAGGAGCACAGGCCGGCCCAGCGCCTGGCGCACGTCCTGGGAACTGGGCTCCACCTCTGGCGGGACTGGGGACCGGGGCTGCCGTCAGTAGGCCCGTGGAGGCGGCGGCTCATTTGTCCCCCATTCCCGTGACCCTGGCCTGGGAGGAGGGAAAGCCTACACACACTCTCGCCAACTCATTCGTCCAACAGCCACGCTTCCTAGACTGGGCCCCTGGCCGTGCCTCAGTGGGTCCCTGGACCAGCACATAAGGAAACACGGCACGGCCACAGAGCTCGGACCACGGTCTCTAGACCTGTTCAAATCCCAGTCCTGCTGTTCAAACTGCGGCAGATCGCTGGACTTCCCGGCGCTTGGGCGGGGGGATCGTCAAGGAGGGTTTAGGTGTGGGTGGAGGGCTGGGGTGGGCCTAGGCTAGGTGTCTGGGGAGGGGACTCACAGTGTACCGTCAGCTGCACCTGAGCCTCCCGGGGTCGGATGTTGAAGCCGTTGTAGCGAGCGGTCTGGCAGCGGTAGGTGCCGCTCATGTCGCGGCTCACGCGCTCCAGCCGCAGCTTCCCATCCGGGGTCTCTTCCAGGGCCAGCCCCGAGGGCAGCAGGGCGGCCTCCTTGTCCACACGAGACCACAGCACCGGCGGCCGGGGCTTGCCCCGCACTTCGCACTGGAGCTCAGCAGGAGAGCCCTCTCGCACCGTCACCACCGCGCGGCCCTTGGGCACGCTGATGGTGGGCGGCACTGGAGGAAGGTGGAGAGGAAGGGAAGGAGTTAGGGATCCCCCAGCCTCTGCACTTGGGGCTCTGCCTTCCCCCCTTTCTCCAGTCAGGGTAGCCTTGAACTTACTATGTAGCCGAGGCTAGCTTTGAACTTATCCTCCTGCTTCAGACTCATGAGCGCTTTTAACCTGTCCCTTAGGCCCAGCCCCTCAACTCCTGGACCTTCAGCGTTTCTTAGAGATGGATTTTTATATTTATTTATGTGTATATATGCATGTGTACTCACACACGCATGCATGGCCCAAGGAAGCCAGAAGAGGGCACCGGATCCCCGGAAGTGGAGTTACAGGGCGTCCGGAAGCACCCCGGATTTCCAACGAGGATGCTGGGAATCGAACTCCCGTCCTCTACAAGAGCAGCAAGTACCCTCATCCACCGAGCCATCTCTCCAGCACCACGACAGCTTGTCTTGCACGTTAGTCTATCTCCCAATAGTTTGTAACCTTTCTTCCAAATAAGGATACCTGGTTTCGGCAGGGCGCGTGCTCGTGCCACACAGAGTAAGAACTACATTTCCCAGCATGCCTCTGAAAATGCTGGCCCGTGAGACATTAAGGAAAATAAAGGTCTTCCTGCAGGTCAGAATGCTGATCGCTGGGGGCAGGTGGAACTGCCATGACGGAGGAGATGACAAGCTGGTGGCACCTAGAGTCCTGAGGGCTTGCGGGGACCATCAACACCAGCGTGCTCACGAGCTGACTTCTACGAGATTGCTCAACACAGACCTAACCTGTGTGCAGCGCCCAGGGTGGCGCCCAGCGCCTTCCGCATGCTCAGCCGGTGGCTCTGCTGCTGAGCCACACCCCAGCGTTTAGATCCCTGCTAATTAGGGCTCTGTTATTCACAGCCGAACCCACTCCACCCCAACACACTGCCAAATGGGGGGTTTTTTTTTAGAAGACCTCCCTGGGTCTCGGCCCACATTAAACGCTTCATCATTAAATGTCAAGTATTGAACATTAAGTATAATTAAATACAAAGCGATTATTTGTAAATAACTATACAGACCAGGCGAAGGTCCAGTTATCTAGTTTTTATAATTGCACGCTGCCAACATTTGTGCATCTATTGGCTTTCACTTCATGGCCTTCTCTTCCTGTTTTGGAACCAGGTTTAAATTGTCTCCAGAGGCTTTCACGAGGGCTTCTGTGCTCCAGGCACCAGGCCTGTCAGCCAAAAGTGGAAGCAGCCCTAGGCCTTTTCCCTCAATCAGAATCTTTCCGCCCCCTCCCCCAGCCCTCTAGGCACCACAGGATGAAGAGATGACCCCACCTCTGACCATGTGCCTTCAGGTTAAAGCTCTATACTTGGGTTCCTTCGCTAGTGTCTCCTTTACAGACTCCTCCTTTGCCTCCCAGGTAAGAGCTCCAGTGTTTCCCCTACCCTCTCCCTTCTCCTAACAGTCCTTGCCCCCCCCCTCCCTAGGTCTCAATGGAGCTCCCTATGCGCAGACGCCGAGACAGAAGGGGCCTCTAGGGTCACTGGGTCAGATTGCCCACCAAGAGAAATGGCTTAGGGGCCAAAGGAGGAAATACGATCAGTTGTCATCGTACTGCTTGGTCATGTCTGTGGTTTCTATAGAAGGTCAATTAGGGATCTCCCCCAATCCGATCTAGGACACAAGGAGAAGATGCCACTAGCCCTCCAGGGAGCCCAACCTTGCCGGCACCTTGACCTCAGAGCTCCAGCCTCCCCGGCTGAGAGGTCCCCAGGGTGGCCTTTCAGAGCTCGTACCACCCCACTCTCCCAGGCCATTGTCCCTCTTCCATCCTCCGGATGGCCAGCGTGCTCTCCATGCTCTCCCGACTCAGTGACTTTGCATTTGCTGATTCTGTGGCCTCCGTTGCTCTCTTTTGCTTAGCAAAATCTTGCTCCTCCCTCGGATCTCATTCAAATGACAGTTGGCAGCGACACGTTTATTTGTGAGCTATCTGAAATGGGTTCATCTTCCTACCAAATTCCATGAACACGGCATCTATTTTCCCCATCCCTCTACCCCCAAAGCCTGTCACAGGGCCTTCTATGACAGGGACTCATGTGTGTGTGTGTGTGCGCGCTATGACAAATGGTACCCTCCTTCCTCTAGACACCTATTGGCAAACCACTGTTTGTCTATCCATCCACCCCCTCCCCAAGCCTGTCCTCCTTTCCTCCTCTCTGCAGCTTCCCCAGGACTCCCACCTGTCTCAGAAGAGATGTTGACCTCTATGCTGAGGTCAGGCACGGGCGATCCCGGGAAGGACGCCAGGCACAGATAGGTGCCGTAGTCACTGAAGTGCAGGTCAATGAGCTCCAGGCTGCTGGTGACAGCGGGCAGCTCGGGGTCATTCCGGGTCACCAGCAGCCGCTTGGACACGCGTGCCGGCTTGCCGTTTTTGAACCACTGGTAGTTAACCTTCTCCTGGGGCACCGCATCCACGTGGCATGACAGCTTCAGGTCCTGACCCAGCTGAATGTTCTCGCTCTCTTTGATCACATCCGGGGTGATCTGGAACGTGGCGTTCCTCAAGGCTGCAAGGAGATGGGAAGTAAAGAAGGGCTGGGGCTGGCCCAAGGACAGGTATCCACGAGCTGCCCCAGCTTCTCCCCTCACACTGGCTGCACCCCTGTGCGAGCGTGCAAACACACACACACACACACACACACACACACACACACACACACTTCCCTCAGCCTAGAAATGGCTCCAATGGCTCAGAGATGTTTTGAACAGCATTAAAGAGCTCAGTGCAGGGAAGGGAGGCTGGTGATGACTGCAGGCATTATTAACGAGCATGCTCCATCAGTGAGATGTGCTGGCCCAGGCATCATATACATCAGCGCATCTGGCCTGTCCCACAGTCACTGAGGGAGGCCCCTCCTAGGTATTCCTTATAACAGGGGGAACTGGGGTTCAGCCAGTCTAACTTACACCCTCAGAGCCTTCTTGGCCACTGATTTGTTCTCATTCGTGTTTTAAAACCTTGTGCATGCAAAGTACTGATTCAGAAGGAAACACGAGCCTTGATAGTGGCTCCATGTAGCACGAATTCAAAGGAAACTGAAGAGCAATTAATTGTGCTTTTCCTCCCTTTCGTACTGTTTGACTCTTCATCACATGATAAAAAGCCAACATGATGATCCTGCATTGACGCCACAGGGTTTAGGAAACCAAGGGTCTGGGTGCTTTGTAAAATGTGGGTCTCATTTGAAGTCAGTTAGAGCCCTTAACAGGTGAGGCGTTGACTCTGCAGAACACTGGCACAGCGGCATGGAGATCAGGACTGGGCTGGACAAGGCAGGCTGCAGAGTCAGCCCGGGAGGTGACCACAGCTCCCGAAAGCTTTCACCAGCCTATGTTTAAAAGGTCAAGTGGGATCAGATAGACAGCTCATCTTTGCTGGGAAATGTGCTCTGGAAGAGAAGCTGTGGCCAGAGGGCTGTCATCTTGTTACTTTATTTCTCAGTCCAAGTCTGAGGGAGGCCCCTTCTTGCTGGGAGGAGACTTGGAAAGAGCCTGACCCAGCAGGGAGAGACAAGCATAGAAGCTAGTCAGAATCCTCAGAGGCTCAGTCACATTTGTACTTTACTTTCAAGGCTGAGGAACTGGAATAAGCCTGGGTCTTTTGTCTGTTTAAAACAAACAAACAAACAAACAAACAAACAAACAACCCGGGCTTGAGAGATGGCTTAGTGGTTAAGAGTACTGACTGCTTTTCCAGAGGACCCAGGTTCAATTCTCAGCACCCACATGGCAGCTCACAACTGTCTGTAACTCCTATTCCAGGGGATATGACACCTTCACAGATGTACATCCAGTCAAAAGACCAATGTACATAAAAATAAATAAATTTTTTAAAAAATCCCACTTTTAAGCTGGGCAGTGGTGGTGGACGCCTTTAATCTCAGCGCTTGGGAGGCAGAGGCAGGTGGATCTCTGTGAGTTCGAGGCCAGCCTGGTCTACAAAGGGAGTTCCAGGACAGCCAGGACTACACAGAGAAACCCTGTCTCGGGGACTGGGGCAGGAGTGAATGGGTGTTTGCCTATGTGTGTGCGTGTGGACTGCCTGTGTGCACTGTGCCCACGGAGGCCAGAAGAGGGTCCTATCTCTTGGAACTGGAATCACAGGTGGTTCCGAGCCACTGTGTGAGTGCTTGGCACTGAACTCAGGTCCTCTGCAAGAGCAGCAAGGCCTACTAACTGCTGAGCCACCTCTCTGGCCCACGTTTATGTTTTTGGAGACTGGATCCAGACTAGCCTTGGACTTGCTATGTAGCCAAGAATGACCTTGACCTTGACTCCTGACCTTTTTGCCCCACCAAGTGCTGGGATGACAGGCCGGCATCATCATGACCTGAAAGTTTGGGTCTGAAACAAAACAAAACAAACAAACAAAAAACCCACCACCTAACACTGCACAAGCAAAACAAACAAAAAACAGAGTAAAACAAAAACAAAAAAAGAAACAAACAAGGCCAGATTAAGAGATGCCGCTAAAGAAAGCATTCAAGGTGGAGGTTAGTACAGAAAACGTCCGCCCTTCTTTAGATCTTTCCCAAGTTCGATACTGTGTAACACTTAGTCATCTTCAGATTCATTGACACTCTCTGCTGCTAAAGATTTACACATACACAAAACACCTTTAATCCCAGCACTTGTGGGGGCAGAAGCAGGTGGATTCTGTGTGGGTTGGCGGAAAGCCTGGTCTGTAGAATGAATTTCAGGCCAGCTAGAGCTACATAGTGAGGCCCTGTTTCAAAAAAATAATAAAAAGTGTATATGCGGTCCATAGAAATGCCTGTTATTGTCATTTAAATTTGATCAATCTGCAGCTAGGAAGCAAGCCAGGAAATTTCCCTTGAGGTCTGCAGTACCCACATTTAGGTTTTTTTTTTTGGCAGCCCTCATTTACCATCAATACTAACCCTTCTTCTTATGAATTGCAAATTGCAGTTCTTCTGCCCCCTGATGGTAGACTGCTGGATTTGCAGGGAAACCAGACGGCCTGGACGGGGGCTCCCTGACACACCCTACCCTCTGCGGCAAACAGACGGTTCCCCCTCCCAGTTCAGCTGCCGTCCCTGAGGGACAGAGCCCCTGTTTGCCGCACTACTTCCCGCCAACCCCTTGGGGTCACCTACATCGCACCAGCAGGTTGACGGTCTTCTTGGCCGGGTTGCCCACGTTGTTGGTGGCTGTGCAGTTGTAGTAGCCAGAGTCCCGGGCCTGCACTGACGGGATGCTGAGGGTGCCCCCTTGAGCCAGAGCCCCCAGGGGCAGTGGGCCGGGCCCGTGGGACCAGTGCAGCTGGGGGAGGGGGTCGCCACCCGTCAGCAGGCACCGCACCGTCACGTTCTCGCCAGGGTTCACCACCAGGGTTTCGTTCACGGACAGCTTCAAGGCTGGCGGTGCTAAGGGGACAAGGAGGTGAGGTCTCAGGAGACTTTCAGGGCTAAAGGAGAGGGAGGGGCGGGAACAGGGAAATCAGGGTCTGCGGGTGGGGGGCAGGGGCCGTCAGGGAAGCTCTGGCAGGGATGAGGGAAACCCAGGAATGGATGTCGGGGAGGAGGAGCTGGGCGTGTGGGGTGGGTCCGCGTGGGTGTGGTCGGGGAGGTGCCCGAACCTGTGGTGTTGGTGAGCCGGAAGGTGATGGCCTTGTCCGGGATGCCGCACACATTTCGCACGGATACCTGGCAGGTGTAGCTGGCATAGTCTTGGGGCCGCAGGTTCTTCAGCTTCAAGACCTTCGTCTCCCCCTGGGTGGAAGTGGACCGCTGGAGTGAGGGGCCTGCTTGGGTCTCCTGGGGTCTCCTACATTCATTCATCTACCCCAGGCCCCACAGACAACAGGCAATTCCCATTCTGGGTCTCTTCTTCCCAAGCTCCGAACTGTGCTTCCACTGGCTTCTCTAAGGCAGGGGCTGCCCTGGTGCACCCTGTCCAGGGTTAGGCCTCAGTCTCCCCTTTTGGGAAGGGAAGGAGTGGAAAGGGGATGCCATTGTGGCTTGTAGCCCACACAACATGGGACTGGCCCACAGGCCACATAAGGGGCTGACAGTCCCTTCCGAAAGCCCTCTGTGGCAGAATGGCTCTGTCACCACCTCCTTGGACTGAGAGGGGCCTTTCCACCCCAACTTCTATAGCAGCTGCTCAGGGGTCCCCCATCTCGGCCACAGAGGCAGGCATAGATGGTTTGCTTGTCCTTCCGATGTTTTTGTTTTGTTTGCTTTTTTTTGTTTGTTTGTTTTCCCTATCCAGCCATACTCGGGGAACACGTCCCCTTTGGGACTCCCCTATCTGGGAATCTGACCTCTGACCTCTGCGCTCTGACTTTTTACGGCCGGCTGCGTGAACTCTAGAACAGGTTGCTTCCCACCCGGGCACTGAATCGCTGAAGTCAGGCCACTCTGCGGGCATCTAGGTGGCTAGGCCTCAGCACCCCCAGTTCGCTTGTGGGTGCCCCTCCTGACCTGGGTGTAGAGAGGCTCGTAGATGTCAACCCCATTGTCCTGGCTGTGGGACAGGGTGTCGGAGCCCCGCTTCCATATAAAGCGGGCGGGGGGGTTGGAGCTGACGGTGCATCGCAGGAACACGGTCTTCTCCTGGTAGAAGTTGCCACGGACGTCGCTCACCGTCTGGTGCACTGTCAGCACAGGCTCGTCCAAGTCTGCAAGGACACCCGCCCCGAGTCATCATCGGCTGAGGACTCCTTATGGGGCCTGCCTAGGTTTCTTTTCTTTCTGGGCCTCAGTTTCCTCATTAACCAATCAGACTGCTAACCGAGCCCCTGCTTAACTTGGAATTTCTTTTTAACATTGATGCCTAAAACCCTCCTGGTGGTGACTGTCTCTGGGCCATTGCTGGCCGGAAGAGGTATAAAGAAATCACCGAGCAGGCATGTCCAACATTTTGACAATGGGACACGATGCTTTCATCTAGAAAGTTCGGATCTGAGAGCTGCAAAACCGAATTTAAAAAAAAAAAAAAAAAAAAAAGGAATCTCATAATGTCTTAACTGAGTTTACTCTCGTGTGCCAGGCCGCCTTACAGCCTTCGTGGCCTCTGGCCATAGGCTGGACCCGCCCTGGCCTAGCTCCTTGAAAACACGCTACAACTCGGTGGGGCTTACGCACGCGTGCAAATGTGAGCAATTGTTGAACGGGTATCTTAAGGGCATCGTTGGTGCCAGGCCACTGTCCCTGTCACTCACATAAGCACTTTCTGGAAGCAGAGCCCAGGGGTCGGCAGAATTGAGAGATGGCTCAGCCTCCCACCAAGCTGGATGGCGGGAGTGTGGTCCCCAAGCCCCGGGAGGTGGAAGGAGAACACATCTCCTTCAAGTTTTCCTGGGACACCTCCACCCCACTACATAAATAAACAAAAATTTAAACTTTCCTCAGAGAGCCCAGGGCACAGCCAGGGCTTCGACTCGGGGGTCTACAGTTCCACAGGTTAGAGGGGAAGAGAACCCCAGAGCCGTCCTGAATCCTGTACCCTTAACTCACACAGGAGGCTTAGGCCTAGTCTACGCAGGGAACAGGACTCTGGTACCTCGCTTTTCCCCATCTGTGGAGGAAACATAATTCGACATGTCCTCCGCATCTTCGTCCTACTTTTGGGAGCACTTTCCTGCAGGGGCACGGACCGGCGAGGGGTGGGGGTGGGGCGTCAGTACCTCGCGGGGCCTCCACTCACACTGCACGTCCACGCGGATGGACTTGATGGCCGGCACGCCCACTCCGTTCTCCGCCTTGCAGTAGTAGCGGCCGCCCTGGGTGCGGGCGATGCGCTCGATGCGCAGCGTCTCGTTGAACACCGACGTCTCCTGGAACTTGTCGGACGCGCTGCCGGCCGTCTTGGTCCACCGCACCTGGTGGCGGGCAAGTCACCGCACTGAGGCCACCCCACCCCCGCTCCAGCCCCGCCAGGCGTCCCTAGCCTGGCCCATGCTCTCCAGGGTCCAGGAAGAGGGTGGACCCGGGCCTCGCCCAAGCAGGTGAGGGCAGAGGGAGGAGGCCCTAAGTTAGGAGCCTAGGCAGAGCTGTGGGTCTGTTCAGACATGCAGGGCAGACTTGGGCTAGCCTCTCCTGCCTGTTTTTTCCCAAGTGGGCTAGGGTTAAGGGGGGATTGGACAGGTATATACTTGGTGATGGGAAGACTGCTCACTGAATAAACGTGTGTGTTTGTGTGACCTCACAGGCCACCCGGCCCTGTCTCACACTCCAGGCCGGAAAAGAGCGCTCCTGGACGCCAGTCTCAAAGATGGCCTTCTGGGCTTCACTCCCTTCTGCAGGCCCAGCCTGTAGTTCTACAGAGGGTCTGTGCAGCCGCTAGACTTCAGCAGGGGAGCCGCTAGGGTAGGGAGACTGGGATAGGGTAGGAAACCGACTTCCATCGTGTTCCTGATCGGGAGAAAGCCGGCCCTCCTGCTCTAAGCAGCCCTGTGGAGGGGAGCCCAGGAGAAGCAACAGCCTCGGGCTACCCACGGCCACTTCCCTCTGAAGAGGGATCTTCAGCGCCATCACCCTCAGATGACTGACAGCCAACGGCAGCCTCCTGAGGGAGCCTGCGTCAGAGCCAGCGGGCTGCAAGTGTTCCGGGACTCAAGCCCCTGCGTTCTGAGGTATTTGCCAGTCAGCAATAACTAATACAGCATCACACCTGCCTTGCAAGCTATGAGGCTCGGGGAGGGAAGCACTTAAGTGTGGTGCCTCGGCCGCATTAGTCACTCAACGATTTCTATTATTAATAGCGCCCTTGGTAAACGTTCATGCTCTACGGCTTTGCCTTAATCTGTCTATGCGGACTTTAACGTACTATTCAAAACCTGGGTTTGGGTTTTTTTGTTGTGGTGGTTGCTGTTCTGCTTCATTTTCGCCTCATCTATGTCTGTGTGGCACGTGCATGCTTCCTTTGGAGGCCAGACGAGGGAATTCGGCCCACTGGTCCCAGAGTCATAGATGGCTCTTCTCCTGCTTTCCCCTCCCCGGGTTGTTTTCAAGTGCTATGTAGCTGACAGGTGACCCCGAACTCGTGTTCTTCTGCCTCCACTTCTACAGTGCCTGGTATCAAATGACGACAGCATTAGCCGTTTAATGCAATGCCAGGGTGATGCCCGGGGCTTCACGACTGGCAGGCACTCTGAGCTAACAGCCCCGAACCTCTCTCTCTCTCTCTCATAATTTCTACAGCTTCTCCAGACTCGTGGTTGATGTTCCTAGCTCTATCACCTAATTTACTAATTTTCTCTTTAGCTATCTCTGGGGTATTAAGGGCATTAAAAAAAGAGTGTACTGTTTTTATTTCTATGGTTTCTGTTTGCCTTTTCGCCTATCGAACCCATCAAGACTTCGATCGAGGTTCTACTTTCTCAAAGGTGTTGGTACACTGCTGCGCCTCTGGGAACAGACTTCCGGTCCCCTTCACAGGCAGAGGCTATTGTTGTGTGTCCATTTCAGCTCTGAGTCCTGGACCGACCTGTAGCCCTGCTGTGGTTCGCACGTGCAGCGTCCCCGGGAGGTTCGTGGGTTCAAGGCTCTGTGGCTAGCCAGTGGGCTTTGGGGAGGTGGGTTATTGATGGGTTCAGATCTGACAGCACCGGAGATTGTGGGAACTGGGAAGTGGGAACTAGTTGGAAGTTTGTTATGGTAGGGGCATGTTTTGGGAGACCAATGAGCCCTGAGATAAAAGTTTACTTTCTTAGGCGTTTTGTTACAGCAATGGAAACACGGACTCCCATGGGCCTCAGCCCCTCCCTGCCCTGTGTGTGTGCATGCTCTTCCTCCTGAGGTGTGTGAAGCTGCTGGCAGCCTGGGATTGGGGGATGGTGGGCGGGGGTGGGGAATCCTTAAACCCTTTCCATTCATTTGCTCCCAGGTGGCTTAACATCCCACCAGTCTGGGAAGTCACACAGCTGGGCCACAGGCATTGTCTCCCACTAGCTTTATCATAGACAACACCTGACAGCTTTGAAACCATCTTCACAACAGAAGCTCTCTTCTTCTGTCCGGCAAGGGACCGTGGCTTTCCTCTGTTTCTCCCATACTCCAGGGAAAGGTGGCTTTTCACTCTCTCCTTGTTCTCAGGGGAGCCTTTGTGTGCCAATACTCAGCTACAGGGGTAATTATTCCTCTGAAAGGCACAGAGGGCATACAGTCTCTCTCTCTCTCTCTCTCTCTCTCTCTCTCTCAGCTTTCTTGAGACAGGGTTTCTCTGTGTAGCCTGGGCTGTCCTGGAACTCACTTTGTAGTGAGACCAGGCTGGCCTCAAACTCACAGAGATGCACCTGCCTCTGCCCTCCCTGACTGTTGGGATTAAAGGCGTGCGTCACCACCACCTGGCTGAATAGATGTCTTTCTCACCCATAGATTTAAAGAATGTTTCCGGGTGGGCCTAAAGAGAGCAGCGCCTGCGAGTCAGAAAGGCAGACCACCCAAAGTCTGTGACCGTCCTTCTGTTCTGCATCTCCCCCACAGTCCCCTACATAAGCCTAGCACCCATCACTTTTGTTTTTGAAACAGGGTCTCCTACAGCCCAGGCTGGCCTTGGACTTGATATATACCTGAGGATGACTTTGAACACCAGACTCTCCTGACCCCATCTGGGATTACAGGTGTGCACCACCACCCCTTATTTTGCAGTGCTAGGGGATGGACTGCGGAGCTTTACACGTGGCAGTGGCAGGCGGCTGAGCCATCTGCTGAGTGACACCCGTAGCCTTCCATCGCTTTCAGCTTTCTAGCTTTCCACCACCTTGTCCTCAAGTCCCTGGTTTGCTTGAGGAACTTGCTTTTCTGTGTAGATTTCCTGTGTGTCTCAGACCCTCGCACGCCCATGGGCTGATGACTCTGCGTCCACTCAGTCCTTCGTCCTGACCTGGGCATGGACCTTGAGGCCCACCCCGTGCTCCCCCGATGGACAGGTGCCCCAGTGGCTGGCTCAATGAAGGAAAGGGGCGCCTGGGGAGAGGACACCACAGTGACAGAATCGGAATAAACAGCATCCTGGGGAATGACGGGAAGCCCCTTACAGCTGGGACATGGATGTGTGGAAGCAAGTGGAACCGGGATACAGAAAGTCTCCAGCTGCACCCCAGGGGCTTAACAAAGCTGGTAAACCATGAGGAGCCACTGGCTGTTGCTAAGTGTGGGTAGTGAGGCAACGGAGCTGGGTTGGGGTATTCATTCCAATGGCGTGGAGGGAGGGGACAAGCAGAGAGCCTGGGAGATCAGTTTCAATCTACCGTAGTGGACTAGGGACAGGACTGAAGACCTGAGTTAGAGGGCAATGAAGAGGAGACCCATACAAGACACAGAAAGCCAGCGTCTGGCCAGCAGAGCCAGGCAGATGAGACCAGGCAGAGCCAAGCATGCGGGCTTGTCTGGCAGGGCGAGCGGCGAAGCCACTGCTGCAGCAGGAAGACAGAGGCTACTTGCCCAGCATGCCTGGGTTCCATCCCCCGCCAAACCCGGGGTGGGTAGCTCTCGTCTGTAATGCCAGCACTACGCAAGCGCAAGCAGGAAGGTCAGAAGTTATCCTCGGCTGTGTGGGAAGTCTGAGGCCTTGCCTCACCCAGCCGGGGCCTCCAGTGGTCACAATATGGGACGCATGCCCAGATGGCCAGGGGAGCCTGGCAGCCCGCTCACTAGCCTCACCAGCCACATCCCCACTGCAATCATCACACGTGACATAAAGACCCACAGGAATGCAGCTGCCATGTCGTCAGCGCCAAACCAGCCTTTGAGCTCGAGGCGAGCCGTGCCGTGATGGAGGCTATAGGTGGAAAGAATCTTTAGGGCCTTCCTTGTACATCTGTTCATCTCAGAGACAAAGCTGGGAAAGCTGTCTCCGTCCCCCAAACTATCAGGGGGGTTAAAAAAAAAGGATTCTGTATTTCAATGCCCTTCCTAGAGTCCAATTGCCACCTTTGTTGCTGCTATTCAAGTATTAAAGGTCACGGCAGCTCGCCAGGCAGTTAGTTCTTCCAGCCGTCCTCCCCACCTGCCTCCTCCTCCCCCCCCCACCCCCGCCAGAACCTGAGCACTTGATCTATGACAAAACTCATCTGGCATTTCCAGATACTTGTCTTCTGTCCCCTTCTAATTGCCTTGTGTCTTTGAACCTCCAGAGTTTGCTCCGGCCTGCCGAAAGCCTGAAGTGTTGCCTTTCCCATCCGTGCGGCTCCTGACCCAAAGAGGAGGGCAGTGTGCCAAGCTACAGAGGGTAGGGCTTCTGGATTCAAACTCTCCTTCCGCTTTCTTAAGTGCTGTGGGACCTTGGGAGTTTGCCCAGCCTCCCTGGGCCTCACTTTCTCATAGGATAAGTAAAGTGGGGCCTTTGGAGGAGCCAGAGAGAAAGAAAGAGAGAGAGAGAGAGTGAAAGGGAGAGAGACACTGGCCAAGGGGCCTCCATGGCATTCGGTCTGCCCTCCAGCATTTCTTGAGGGTGTACGTAAAGATGTGTCTGCTCCACAGGATGAGGGATGAAGTGGAAAGGAACAGCTGGCATTCCATTTTTTTTTCCCTCTCAGCTCTCAATGTCTTCGAATCTAGCACTTCCCCTAAAGGGTTAATTTCCAGGCTAGTCATCTGTCCCCAGTCTTTGCTGTCCCTTCATGCTGCTTGCCTTATGAGTGCAGTCCCCGAGCTCCTGCTTGCCGTTAGACTCTGATGCCAGGCGGTGGAGCTTGGGCAGGACAGGTGCCCAGCAAGGCCCGGCTTACCTGGGGCCGAGGGTGCCCCGTGACCAGGCACTGCAGCACCAGGGTGTCGCTCTCCCGGATGGTGTAGACTCGCTCGCTGATGTTGTCCTCCTTCACCACACAGGCCTGCCCTGCGTGCACAATCTGTGCCTGGGCCGGAGCTGCAGAGAGATGACAGAGGAGGGTTAGGGAGGGCTCCCGGAGCCCAGGGACTAGGGCTGCCTCTAGGGAGTGCATATGGGGAGAAGCCAGCCGGACTCCCCAGACTTCACCCCCACCTGGCCAGGATCAGCTCTTCTCAGAGCCCAGGCCCGAGTCAGGAGACCTCAGGATTTTGGGAAGATGGGTCCCCTGTGTGCTCTTCAGTGACAAATACAATGTGTGTGTTGGGGCGAGGGTCCACATACTCTGCTGTAACAGGCATGGCAGAAAGGAAGAATTCCCTCCCAGGAATCCCGTGGGAGAAGGGAAAAGGACCAGCCGGAAGAGATTCTCCGGGAAGAGGTTTCATGGACCACTTTACAGGAAGAGCCCCACGCCCAGACAGTGAAGGGTCGACGGCGGGCGGGGAGTCAGTGTGCACCTCCTTGGGCCTCTATTTAAACTGTGGTCTTATTTCAGGGCCCCTAAAGATGGACATCGGGGTTTCACTGGATCTCTGTCCCTCTCCCTAATGTGGCCACATCAAGGCCCCCCCCCCTCCCAGAATCCTACTATTAATTTGTCCCTTTTAATTAGCTAATTGAGGCCAGAGGTCACAGGTTGTGACCCCCACGTTCAAGGACACTGGGTAGCCGCTGCTCTGCTACCCAGAGCACTGTCTTGGGAGCTCCAAGTCTTGGGTGCTCTTGGGGCTACACCCAGCTCTGTGCCTAACCCCCCCTTCACAGCGCTCAGGTGACCCATTCCCCAGAATACTCTCTCCTCTCTCTCTCTCTCTCTCTGTCTCTCTCTCTCAGGGATGGCCCTGCCTGTTCGGGCTCTCGGGCTCCCCCTGGGGACAGTCGAGGCCGGCCTTCTTCAACCCCACCTCAGTTCCCCTTGAGACCCCGTACCTAGCAAATCCCGCGCCCACACGCCACTCCCGCCCGTCTCTACCCTCTCGGCCTCTGCTTTCCGTTTTATTCTGCATTTGTGCGTGTGTGGTGTGTGGGCGTTGTGAGTATGCGTGAGTACGTGTGTGGACGTGTGTGCACGTGTCCGCGGAAGCCTGAAGTCCATGTTCGGAGTCTTCCTCGGTCGCTCGCCACTTCACCCACGCAGCCAGGGTGGAGCGAGCCCGGATCTTTCTCAGACAGCTAACTAGCTAGCCTGCTCGTTCCGGGGAATCCGTCTCCGCCGCCTTCAGCAGGCGCTGGGATTCAGGGCAGGCTGGCACGCCCACCGGGTATTTACAAGGGTTTCGCGCGCGTAAAGCCAGCGCTTTCTCCACTAAGCCAGCTCTCTCCCCAGCCACCGCGGCCTCGGCTTCCAGAGCAGGCAATTCACAGCGCCCCCTCCCCCCTCCCCTAGCGCCAGAGCATTTGTTTATGTTGTCCCCAAGCTGCGGGTAGCTTCTCCTCCACGGGACCGGGTTTTAATGAGAGGCTGGGAGCCCTCAAAAGACTGTGGCTCCCTTCCGCCTGGGATCCAAAGGTGTAAGCCAAGGCTTTATTGGAGGCTAGAGGGAAGCGGGAGAACTGCAGGGCAGGGAAGGGGTGGTGCTGACTAGAGCTTACTTCCCTCCTCCTCCTAACACAAACCGCCCCCACCCACCAGTGCCTGGACTCAGGAGGAGGGAAGGCCCCAGCTTCACACCGAGAGGACAGATTAGGGGATACAGACACAAGGCAGGGAGGGGGAGCATTCCCTCTGCAGAGGCCTTCCAGAATCCTGTAGGCATCCAGACTGTCCACACATCAGACCTGTCCTCAGGTTCAGGATGGTGGTCCTTAGGCCTCATCTCGGACCGTGCACAAGGCCCCATGTTGAGGAGCGATTTCACAAGGATGCCCCGCAGAGAGGTTACTAAGGGCAGAAGAGCTTCGTTTGCCTCAGACGTCAAAACACAAAGACCCATTCTGGTGGCTGGAGCCGAGTCCCCCATCACATGCCACCCAAGAAGAACAGTAGTGATGTCTGGGCCTCACTTTACCTGTCTCTGAAATGGGGATGCAGCCAACTCCTG
Source organism: Psammomys obesus (assembly GCF_907164565.1). Lineage (NCBI taxonomy): Eukaryota > Metazoa > Chordata > Mammalia > Rodentia > Muridae > Psammomys > Psammomys obesus. The sequence goes on along the minus strand of NW_026590405.1, from coordinate 4,383,997 downwards.
GAGCTTACACGGTCGGGGCGCCAACATGATGAATAAAAAGTTCAAAGGAGCTCCCACCACCAACACTAACGGGACCAATAAGATCTAACCAGTTGTGTCCCAGAAGGCAACCAGCCAGCAGGTCAGGAAATTGTCTGAAATGGGGTTTCTCCAAGCCTTCAAAGTGTTGGGATTATAGACACATGCCATCGACCCCAGGCTGGAAAAATTTGTGGTACGGCTGCTGAGCATGACTCTGGCCATGCCTCATGAGGCAGCCGTCCACAGACAGTCTCCAGGCGACCATGCCGACTGCATGGCTGTCACAGGGCAGTGAACCTTGGTTGAGTGGCTAACAGAGAAGCTGTGTGTCTTTGGACAATGGGATTCACCTCTCTGAGCCCGTTTCCCCACGTGTGGGAGGAAGATGGGTTGATGACCTCTGAGGTCTCTTCAGCTTTGTAACCGGTGCACGGTACCTGTATGAAACGCGCACACCACACTGCAGGGACCCGGCCTGTCGCTGTCACCATGCCATAAAAATGCACTCGCGTTACCATCCGCAGAAGAGATAGGCATCTTTGGCCCAGGTCCCCAGGAAACCTCATCAGGCAACAAGCTACCAAGAGATGTCATGCATGCGGGTTGCTGATAAGGCCAGGAGGCTGTATGGATATCTGCGGGAGGCCCAGGCTGCCTCTTGACAAGAAAGACATCAGTTGAACAGGCTTCAATGGAAGATAAGCTATAATCTTGGACGCTGTGGCTTGCCCACAGCAAGGCGGTGTTGTAATGATGGAAGCGTTGGTGGCTGATAAGGAATGATGGAAAAGAGCTACAAAGCTGCACACGCTCGGGGCACAGTGAGCCTGGACCAGGGTGCAGGGACCTGGACGGCAGACACAGGCAAGCGCCTGTAGCTTCCTCACTGGAGGTGGGCAGGGAGCAGCCATCATGGATGACATCATTAAGGTTTCCCACCTCCCTCTGCTGACGTGAGCTGTTAAGACCTGACTCTAACATGGCGGAGGACACTGGAGGAGGCCTGAGCCACACTTATGAATGCTGGCATGCGTGTGCCCCGTGATAACATAGCACTTTTCTCAGGGATGGATGCGACAGAAGTGAACGCTCGTGGCAACCCCACGACAAGTCCAAGAATCTCCCAAGGGGCTGAAGGGATGTCTCAGTGGTTAAGAGCAGGTAATGCTCTTGCAGAGGACCCGAGTCCAGTTCCCACATCCGAGCGCACACATCTGCCCCTTAAACACACATGCACATAATTACAAATATGCCTTTAAAAAAGAATCTCTTTCGAGTGCCTTTGCCTTTTCTTCTGATAACTAAAGCCCGGCATCAACTCACGTGCCTGTCAAGACCAGTGAAGGTGAACCCAGCGTGGTGACATGTGCTTGTATACAGCAATGGGGAGGCAGAGCCAGGCAGAGCTTTGTGGGTTCGAGGGCAGCCCAGTCTACAGAGCAAGTTCTATGCCAGCCAGGGCTACACAGTGAGAGTCTGTCTCAAGACAAAAACAAAACGAGACAAAAGGCAGGCTCTGTCAGCTATGTCCTGCAGGCTTGCTGGCGTGGCAGTGCCACCGTCTCTGCTTCCCTTGTCCCAGGGGTAAGGGGACACTGGCATTAGGCCCTCTCATTATTGTACCCACATTTTACATTGGTTCTCAGGATCCAACTCAAGTCATCAGGCTGGCAGAGCACGCGTCCTAAGCCATCTCCTCAGCCCACGCCGGTGTCTTTTACACAGCACATCATCAGCCAGATGAAGGGAATGCACTATAGCCGCGCTGATCCTCTCAGGCACGATTTGATAGACCCCAGACACCAAAGTGTCTATTACGCATGACTTTATTTGTTCAAAATTGAGAGCTGTGAAAGCTAACCTTGTAGTGACGGAGGCTTGGGAGGCTCCCTTAGGGAGACAGGGTATTATTAATGGGGAAAGGAATACCAGGATTTGCTGGGGAGGTGAGATAGAAGACACCTCGATCTGAGTGCCCGTTCAATGGCGGTGAGGTCCACATGTCCAGGTATCTATTTCGTTATAGTTTGGATACGACATGCCCCGCCCCCAAAAGGCTCACGAGTAAGAAGCTCGAGCCCCAGCTATGGTAAGAGGTGAAGGGATCTTGAGGGCACGAAGTTATTCAAAGGCCTTTGATGAGGAGGGCTCAGGCCATAGCTCACTTTGTAGGGGGCTTGCTTAGCATGCATGGAACCCAGCATTTGAGCCCAGGCACCGCATAAAACCAGGCACGATGGCACACGTCCGTAATCTCAGTATTTAGGAGGCTGAAGCAGGAGGATCACTTCAAGATCATTCTCAGCTTCGTGAGTTTGAGGGCATCTGGAGCTGTGTGAGATCCTGTCTCGGGTTGGGGATTTAGTCAGTGGCAGAGGGCTTGCCCAGCTAGTGCAAGGCCCTGGGTTCAGTCCTCAGCTGATCCTGTCTCAAAGGGAAGGTGGGTATGGCTGAGTATATACTTTGAGTTTAATCCCCAGAACTCAGGTTTGTTTGTTTGTTTGGTGGTGGTGATATTTTGTTTTTTATTGTTTTTGTTTGGGTTTTCATTACAGAGTTTCTCTGTGTAGAATTGGCTGTCCTGGACTCGACTTATAGACTGGCTCGCCTCAAAACTCACAGAGATCTGCCTGCCTCTGCCTCTGCCTCCCCAAGTGCTGGGATTACAAGCATGCATCACCGATCCTGGCTTTTTATTGTTTGTTTGTTTGTTTTTTAATCCACAAATGGGGCATGCATTTGTGATAACCATGAGCCAGAACAAACCTTTTTTTTTCAACTGAGGTTGATTTTGTCACAGTGACTAACACACTGAGTTATGCTTCCATTTAAGAAACAGCAAAAGACCCATCTCTGCTAGCCTTAATTACCGTAATTATCCCAGAGAACCCAGAACATCTGTGACCCTCACGTCAGAGGCCGTTCCCTGAGGGAGGATGTCCAGCACATTACCAGGCAATTCAGAGGGCTCCCCGCTTCACAGGGCCCTGGCCAAGGTTAGACAGGCAGGAAGAGCGGCTGGAGAGAAGGCCCTTTGGCGGAGCTGCCGGCCAGTTGGGCGGGTTGCTCCAGGGACACACATGCCTTTGAGTCACCCAGCCTCCCGTAAGTAACGGCCACAAACTCAGTTTCACTAGTTTGCCTGATGCAGGTAAACAGACATTCATTCACATCTCCCAGGGTTAAGAGTTGATCTGGGCCAGGTGGCTCATGCCTTTAGTCCTAGCACTTGGGAGGCGGAGGCAGGAGGATCTCTGAGTTCAAGACCAGCCTGGTCTACAAAGCAAGCCCAGGACAACCAAGACTATGTAGAGCAACCCTGTCCAGAAAAACCAAACCAAACAACCAAACAAACAACCCTTTCCCCAAAAGAAACCCAACACAAACCAAACCAAAAAGAAACCATTTTCTTCCTGGCATCGCATCCCTGGCGCGGCTCTCTTGGCATGCCGCTTCCTGCACTGTCCTCCACAGGTCGAGGCGGATGTGCCTCTCCCCGATTCCACTTCTTCCCAGCCTCCAGCTCTGCCTGTCCTGGGAAGCCTCCAGGAGCAGCAGCAGCTGCTTCAAAAGGCCACCAGCCAGGGCCTGTCATAATCCCTTCTTCCATCTGCCCAACAACAAACGCTCAGGGCCTGCGCCTGCTGGGTGCTGGAGAGACTGCCGCCAAGAGTAAACAGGCCTCACTCTCAAAGGGCACGATCAAGCGGGGAAGCAAAGAGGACCAAGGTGGTTCCAGGGAGTGCGAAAATGAAAGCGCCAGTGCAGGGGGATGTGACAGAGAACAGCAGGGACAGACTGGAGAGGAATGGACTTCTGAAGTCACCGGGTCTAGCTAGGACTAACATCCAGGTCTGTTACCCACCTGCTGGGTGACACTGTTCAAGTCTCCTAACCTTTCCAAGCCTTAGCCTCTTGGCCTGGAAATGAGAACGGTGACATCCCGTAGAACCAGCATGAGTGTTCAAAGCAGTATGTGTAAAACACTGGCCCAAATAGCGCAAGCTCTCAGGATGAATGACAGCTCCCAAGATGATGAAACGGGAGCAAGAGGGACAGCAGACCGCCCACCTCGGTCCTCTCCCATCCCTGGGTGAAAGAAAACCCACAAAGCAGACATCAAACTGGAAAGGATGTCTCATGAATATGCTGGAGATTCACGCTGGGGGTCATGCGGGGAGCAAGGAGCTAGCTAGTGAGGGCACCCCTTTCTTACAATGCCGTGCCCCTCAATCCTCGGGAACCTTAGTCATATATATATATATATATATATATATATATATATATATGCATATATATATATGCAGTGGCTGAGGGAAATTCATAAGTGAACCCACATGAGATGTTTAAAACATCTGGAGAGATGGCTCAGAGCACAAGAGCGCTTGCTGTGTGAGCATGAGGGCCTGAGTTCAAATCCCCAGCACCCTACGGCCTGGCCTCAGTATTGGGTGTAGGGGTGGGGAATGGGCAGACAACACCACACGACAAAAGGATTGCAGCCAGCCTGGCACCATGCCCAGAGACCCTTTCAAAATCGATAAGGCAGAAACTAACGGAACAGAATATCTAACACCCTCCTCTGGCTTCCACAAGCATGCTCACAGGAACAGAGATACCTGTGCACGTATCATAGGTCACACATGTATTCAGGCTCACACATAAACATGCACGCACACGCCTGATGAATGAATGCAGTGAAATGGCATGCAGCAGGCACCCACCCATAGGCCACCACTCTGAGGTTAAGGCAAACAAGAGCTCTTAGGCACTCGCCTCTCTGTGAGGTGGGTCACCTTTGCATGAAGCCTGTGGCACTCCTGGCACCCGTGTGTAATATTTAGCCTCCTTCACAAAGAGGGAAACTGAGGCATAGAAAAGAAAACACCTTGATTGAATCACCCCCTGAGACCAGAGCAGAGCTGCGGCCCAGACTCTGGTTTTCTCCCTGCTGCCTCGCAACACTGTCCTGTGGAGAGTCAGAGAGGGACTTGTGTGAGCTGGGGAGCTGGGTCACACCTCAGGTCTCTCCACACCCTCACCACAACCACATACCAGGAAGCCCATTTATCCCGAAGCATTCTACGGAGTGTGTCGTCTCAGACGTGACCGTATCTGGGGCCTTCAGGAGCCTATCATTGTTTCCATTTTCCAGCTAAGAAAGGTGAGGGTCAGCAAGGTTACATGAGCCCCCTCAAACCACTCTGGTGGATTTCATTTGCTGGGTGCCCAGCACAGTGTTGAGGACAGAGCTCAGGATACTGTCTCTGTCTCCGGACAGATTATATGGGCCAGCATCCCTCGCCGCCATCGCTCCCTCGCTGAGACCCCTCTTGCCCTCCCATCTCTGGGTTCGAACGTGTTTATTGATCCTTTTATGCGTGTAATGTAAACGGACACTTAGTAACGCAGTGGAGTTAACAGTGCTGAAATATTAACAAGCTTTTCTTCCTTAATTAGCTTCTCGGAGAATGGCGGCCAAGGACTCAGAGGAAGCCTTCCTGGGTCAGGCGACTGCCAGCCCTCCCGGACCATCTTTTGCCAGCGCTGATTCTCCGAGCTCCTCCTGTGGCCCATGAGTTATCGGACACGGGAAATGAGCCTTGCCCTCCATGCTCTCTGAAATGGGGCTGGTCTAACCTTCGTGCAGCCCGGCCCTCTACACAGCTGCCAGAAGCCTGTTCTTTGTGCACTGCCAGCCAGGGGTGACCCAGGAGACTTTCTGGAGGCCTGCACCTCCAGGAAAACCACCAGTTTGAAACAATCCTGTCTTTCCCTGCCTATCTCCCCTAGCCTCACCCTGCTGCAAGCCATCTTCAGAGAAACCCCATCCGCCTCTGCTCAGCCTCCCCTGGGCCAATCACCCCAAGGCCACATTCATTGCTCTTTATCCTCCCTCTCCTCTCCCGCGCCCCCAAGCCTTCCTAGGTCACACACAATCAGCGCTGAATTTTCCACTTAGGCGTTGTTTGGCTCTGTAACGTTTCTTGAGGCTCAGCGAGCCATCTCTGCCCTCAGAGCCTGTGATGCAGAGCCTCATAGATGGGTAGCCTCTTCCGTGAAGAGCCTTGGGGCTCTCCAGCTCAGACCACGGAAGAAATCTGCTCCCCACCCCAAGGCCTTTTGTGCTGATCAAAACCAAACCCACAGCACAGCACGAAAGGAACAGCTCGGCCGTGCCTTGCAAGCACAAAGCCCTGAGTTGCTCCCCCAGTGCCCACGAAGAAAGCCAGAGCATGGTGGTGAGTGCCGAGGAGAGAGAGGCGGGCAGGTCCCTGGGGCTTGCTGGCCACCCTTGCCAAATCAGTGAGCTGCTGCCCAGTGAGAGACCATGTCTCTAAAGACAAAAACAAAAACAAGCAAAGCCAAGCTGGATGGCTCCTGAGAAACCACACCCAAGGCTGACCTCTGGCTTCCTCACATACGCACCTGTATACACAGCAGGTGCACAGGCTGTTGGTAGAGCCAGAAGCTCCTGGAAAAGGCTGGTCCTCTTATCAACCCATCTTTCTGAAAGTGGTGGCCAGCTTGTCTGTGTCCCAGTCCCTAGGAATGTTCTGCACCTCTTACCACATCGGCCCCATGCGAGCAGGAGATGGGCCAGGCTAAGCTCGCATTTGTCAACTGCCAGTCAGCAGCCATTAAGGCTCTGGGAAGACTCCCTAAGCTGCTGGGAAAGACCTCCAACTGAGAGCCTGTAGGTCCCTGTGGGTGCAGGGACAAAGGACAGCAGTAGCCAGGACATGGCAGTCACTTAGGGAAGAGAAAGCAGAAAGGCCCCAACCTCGGGCAGGACCCTGCTAGGCTGTAAGTCCTGGGCTGCACATGTTGGGTGTGAGGGACAGAGGCAGGACTCCATCTTGGAGTTCACAGTCACATAACCTGGGACCAGCTAGTAAGCCTCTGAGCCTCAGTTTCTTTAACCTCAAGATGGGGAACACTGCTCCTCATACTCCACCAGGAACAAATTCCGCTTGAGGACTAAGTGTCCGGCACTAAGTGTGGGGATTGGTGCCCAGTAGGCACTCATTCCTGCTCCATTTCCAGTTGGTAACGGAGTCCAGGGCCATCCGGGAACCAGTCCTGAAGTTCCACAAGAGGAGTCAGTAAAACTGAATGACGGCTACTTTAACAGGATACTAAAACCAGAGCAACAAGGGAGGCTGAACTGGTCACCAGTGAAAGAGCGCCCCCTGATGGTGGGGGACTAAGGCTGCTGCCTATTGGACTGGTTCAGGGATTTGGAGTCATGCTCACTGGTCCACTCATTCCATATCCTCATGCAGGTTCCCATCACCTAGCTCTAACATGCTCTCCTACTCTCATGGTTCCCGGTCTCAGCCAGTAGCCCAGAGTCTGATTATAAACAAGGCCCCAGCCCCTATACACACCCATACCTACCCAGAGAAGGTACAAACTGGGAGGAGGTACAGGCCTGGGTGTGGCTTCCTGTCCCAACTCTGACAGTAATAGCTGTGTGACTTGAGGCAAACCATAACACTCCTAATTTGAACCCTCAGTTTTCTGACTATTAAAATGGGCTGTCTACAAATGGTGAGTATTAAACACACAAGGATGGGATGCCTGACAGACATTCTAGAAAGAGAGGCAGCAGGGGGGGCAGAATAAACCAGACTTACACTGCAGCCCAGCTATCCCAGTGTGGACCCTCACAGCCCCCTGAACGGCTGCTGTCTCTATAAGCCTGGGACATAGGTCCTGGGGATTAGGCATCTCCTGAACCACATCCAGATTCCCATCCTAGAAGGCAGAGCCTGGTTCGGGCCTTGACCAGGAACAGGCAAAGCTGTGCTATGCAGAAGCCAAAGGGTCCTGAAGACTCCTGACCTCAAATCCCAGGAATATGAAGGGCTAAACGGGACTCCATCCATGGATCCATGGATCCAATACCCAATCCCAGAACATAGGGCTTGATTTGGGTTTTTTTGAAGAGGGGGTTATCTGGGACCCTGAGCCCTCAGACAAAATGTGACAGCAATGGTTGGGAGGCAATCCTTTTCATCGAATTTGCTGGAACTGGGGGCTGAGGGGGAGGCTCCGTGCCAGCTCTTCGATTGACTAAACCCCCACAAAATAATATTAGGCTCACAGTGCCTTGTTAAATGCAACATCCAGCAAAGCGCTGCTGTGCAAACTGTAAAGCTCAGTGCTCATCCACTGCTGTTATGATCGTTGGGTGCCGAGAAGTCCAAACACGGCCTTGGGATGTGAAAAGTCAGAAATTAAAAAAGCATGAGAGCATACGTCTATTAAACTGGGGGCAAACACACGGAAACGATCAGATTCGTGTAGCCAAGCACAAGCAGCCCATCCAACTGTCTCGGTGCCAGAAGCTAGACTTTGGGGAAGCTGCCTCTGAAGAGATTATTTCAAAGGGAAAAAAAAAAAAATCGCTCGCATAAGGATATTCATGGCGGTGTTATTCAAGAGAAAGGCAAATTGGCACCTGCCCGGGAGCGGCTACAGAGAAACAGTGACCCAAGCCCAGCCCATCAATGCAGAGGGTGCTACCTGCCCATTAAAGTGGCAGGTCTGAGGACTCTGTCAATAGCGGGAGACGTGTGCGGGAGATAAAGTCAGTGGAGAGAGCAGAAGGGAAGGCTGTTTACAGCTATGTAAAAATGTATCGACAGGTATGGGCAGAGAGCTCGAATGAATGGTTAATGTTTGATGGGCACGGGAGCCGGCTGCTTCCTGTGAAGTTGTTTAAGTGGTTGATAATAACAATAACAACACTGAAAGCAAAATCAATCTTGCAGCCTTCGAGTTGGCAGGGTCCCAGCTCCTAGGATGGAAGAAGAAAGAGGAGAGGAAAAGAAGGGAGGACGTAAGCCTGAAGGTCCCTTTCCCTCACCGAAGGCTGCTTGGAGGCCCCAGTGGCACTCCTGCACTTAAGATGCTCTGAGCCAGCTTTAGGGAGGGACTACAGCCATGCCAGAACCTTCCCCAGACCGCCTGCATGCGGGGTCACTGGGGTGTCCCTGCAGGCCAGGTCGCCACCCCAGACACATGGTGCTGTGGGAAGGTTTGCTCCAAGGTTACGCTAACTTCTTGCACCTCTCCAGACACTGGCCTCTGGAGCCAGCACCCCCACACCAGCAGGACACCGTGTCTCGTGATGACCACCTGTCCCTCAGGAAGCTGAGAGTCACCTTCGGCCTCTTCTCTTGTATCCCACGTGCAGCCCACTGGTCAGCCTCGACAGCTCTGTCTTCTGGAGCCTGCTCCTTGTCTGCCACCCTGTTCTTGGTCCCTAGCACCAGCTCCTGCCTGGAAAGTTAAAGTGACCTCCTGACAGCTTTTGCCAGCCTCCTCCCTCACCCACCAGCCTCCTCCCTCACCCACTAGTATGCCTTCATCATCCACCAACCTCCTCCCTCACCCACTAGCCTCCTCCCTCCCACCAGCAGCAGCAGCCCTGACCTTTATCAACACCTCCTCTTCCTTCACCCATCCCCTATTCCTATCTCACTTAAACCTAAGCAATACATTCAACGAACGGCTCTATTACTTGCTTTCCTTGCGACTATGACCACTTACCTGACAAGCAACTTCCGGGAGGAAGGTTTTATTCTGTCCCACAGTCCATTTTGGTGTCATGGTGGTAGGATCGTGAGGCAACTGCTGGTCACATTGCACCCACAGGCCAAACAGAGAGCGCTGTACGCTTTCTCCTTGTCCTTCACTCTGGATTCTAGCGCACAAGTTAGTGCTGCCGGGCTTCAGGCTGGGCCTTCCCCCCTCAGTTAAACCATCCTAGAAATATCTTCACGGACACCCCGAGGTATGTCTCCTAGGTGACTCAGTGTCACCTGACAGTGAAGATCAGCCACCACGCCTGCCTTCTCCAGCCGTCTGCTCCCTCTCCCCTCTCATGCACCTGCCCTCCTCCCCAGCTCAGCCTCACCAGTCTCCAAGCAGGCCAGTCCCGCTCTCCACACCCTCAGATGCTACTGCTCTGCTTGGGTAGATCTCCCCAGCTCTCCAGAGCCCTCTCCAGCGCTTCCTTCCAAGAGGCCTTCCCAGGCACCCGTTTACAGCTCTGTCCCTGTGCTCACCAGAGCTCACCAGAGGCTGGAGAGATGCCTCAGCAGCTGTGAGCACTTAATGATCTTGCAGAGGACCCACGTTCATTTCCCAGCACCCACATCAGATGCCTCACAACTGCCTAGAACTCCAGTTCCAGGGGACATGACACCCTCTTCTGGCCTCCTGGGATACCTGCACTCACAAGCACACAACACACACAAACTGAAACACACACACATAACATTTTAAAAAGGAATAAAGCCCATACACGCCCACCCTTTTTTTTGTTCTCTCTCTCTGTCCCCTCAAAGCAAACACTTCTGGGGAGGGAGCATGTGTTAAATCTCTGAAAGGATGTGCCATTTTCTTCCAAGAGTCCGTTCAAAAAACAAAAAAAGCAAAGTCTGGGAATGTATTCTCTTTAGCATCCAATGTATTTATAAATCAGGAAATAAAATACCTGCCCTTCTCCTTAAGCATGCTCTTATTAGTTGTTTTTTTTTCCTCCTCCATTACTGAAAGGTTTCTCTTCCTTTTTTTTTTTTTTTTTTTTTTTTGGCTGTAAATGGCCCAAACCGTGGGATTTGATTATAATGCTATGCCCAAGAACAACCTGTAAGTGACTGGGTGGGTGAGGGACTTGCTCCTGAGAGCTGAGAGTTCCACGGTGAACGCTGTGGACGTGCCGGGAGGCTAGCTTTCAGGGAGGAAAGCTGACTTACAGTGCGACAGAGGCGGCTGGTGGAAGGAGAGGAACGCCGCGGGCCACGTTCCTGGGCGGGGACCGGCAGCCTTTCACCTTCCCCCACAGCCTCGTCCTCTTCCTCCCCAATGCTGTGTCACCTGCCTGTACACGGAGCACGCCACGCCACTCCTCTGGTGGCATTGTGTGTGATGCGCCGGGACTGTGACTACCTCCCGTGCTCGTTCTCTCTGTCTCTCTCTCTCTCTCTCTCTCTCTCTCTCTCTCTCTTTCAACATCTCTGCCACCAGGCACTGGAATAAGAACACGTCGATTAACACGCATCAATTTTTCTCATAGGCGGAAACTGAGGCACGTGGCGGGGGGACAAAATCCTGCCCAAGCTTTCACTTGGCTGAGGCAGGCAGGACTGGAACCCAGGATCCATTCTAGAAGGCTCTGCGCACCCCTTCAGCCCACGCCGCCCCACCTCACTCCCCCTGAGCAAGAGCGACGCCATTCACCCCCTGTGGTATATTTAGTTAGGTGATGCTGAAATTAAACCCTGGTGGTGTCACCTGAGCCTGGCGAGTCATGTGCGACCGGCTGACCTCAGAGCTGCCAGCCGCTGATACCTCAGTGTGAAGATCTTCTCCCATCGTGCCCTCCCTGGGGCTCTGGAGGAGGGGAGGAAGCGACGAAGGAGGGAGGGGGCCTCCGTGCACTTGGGACCACTTGGCCAACCCTTACAAAAGCCGCCTCTCTGGTTGCCATGGCACCACTCCTGAGAGGCCTGGGTCTGAGTGTGTGAGTGTGTTGTGTTCGTGTGGTGGTACAGGGGGGCTGTGTGTGGAGACCTCGGAGAGGGGGCTACAGTGGTCCCCGTCCTGAGGCTTCAGCCATCAGGGTCTCCCCTAGTCAGAAGAAAGGGGTCGTGGGGGACATGAGAAGGACCAAGTGGCCGGATGGCAGAGGGGACAAGACAGGCACGAGAGCAAAAGGAACAGCAGGGAGAAACCAAGGTCTCTGGCGCAGTGACCAGAAAACAGGCACTTACCAAATGTCAGGGGAAGGGGGCTTTTTTCCCTCTTGAGATAGGGTCTCAGGTAGCCCAGGCTGGCCTTGAACTCTCTATGTAGCCAAGGGTGACACCGAACCCCCTGGACTTCCTGCTTCTGCTTCCCGAGTGGTGACATCACAGGTGTGCCCACCCACCCAAGTTTATGTAGCGCGACAGGAGATCTAACCAGCAGCTCAGGCAACGCTGGGCAATCACTCCACCACCCGCTCCATCTCCATCTCCCCAACCCTGGAAGCAGGTGTTCTTGAAGGAGCTTGAAAGAGGTCCCCTGGCTAGCCCACGAGCAAAACATTTGCTTTCACCGGGCCTGAGTCTGGAAGTAGACGTGCCGGAGCCCTAGGCTGCTGGCTCCCCTTTGCGCCACGGCTGTCCTCATCCATGGACCTTCCCCAGCCGACTGCTGGGCCCAGCTGGGGCTACTGTGGTCCTGAAGCAGCCAGGGCTCTTTCCTGGCAAGGGTGCTCTGGGTGAGCACACGCCTGGCCTAGGGCCTGGTGCCTGGGAATGAGGATCTGGCTGGTGGCTTTGTGTTTTGTGAAAATCAAGTCCACAGTCAAGGCCCCTTGCAGCCAAGCAAGGCCTGCTGGGAAGGCTGGCCGGTCTCCCTTCCAGGACCCTCGCCCCCCCCCCCCCGACAGGAGCTACGGATGGCACCAGCTGCCACCCTGGCTGGCACAGGAGACCCAGTGGACAAGGCCTGGGTCCAGCTCTGGCCTCCCAGCCTGACCCCCTTCTCCCTGGAATAAATTGGAATAGAAATGAGAGGGAATCGCTCTCCTCTGTTTGAACAAATTGCTATGGATCCCTCCCTGTCTCAGGTCAGGGCTCGCGATGGGGGATATTTTCACTTGCCGACTGCTAATAGACTCGGGAGAAGCTGCTGGATCGATTGCGGCCGGGAAAATTAGCCATGAGCTCCGGGCCAGCCTCGGCCTGCCCCTGCCCCCCACCCCAGGCCTCCTGGTGGGGGAGAGGAGGGGGCCTGTGCCCAGCAGGGACCAGAGCCAGGAACAGACAGATTGAACCAGGGGTGCTGGGGCTAAGCCTGGTGGCCGCCAGGGACCACAATCTGTTGGACGGCTGGGGACAAAGGTAGCTGCTCAGAATCCCCAGAGAGGTCCCCGGGACACGCCCAGTACAGACGTGCATTCACCCGTGTCCATGCAACTACTCACACATGCCCGACAGATTTCTGTGTGCGTGAGAGACAGATAAGAGGTAGCAAGAGCTGTCAGGGTCTACAGAGAGAAACACTTGGCAATCTCATGTTTGCCTCCAACAGAACAGAGGAGGTTGACAACCAGCTCCGGTCCCGGCTGCCAGCCACCCCTCTGCCTGCTTCCTCAGAGCCACACAGGCGTGTTCTGATGAGGAGACTCAGGAGCCGGCATCTGCCGGCCCCACCATGAGGCTAGCGCCAAGGACCACATTGGAGAAGCGAGTGGACACCCATCACATCTCAGCCAATGTGAGCACAGGTCCCACCGAGGAGACGGCGAGGCCACCAGCTTACACCTCTTTCCCATCTGCGCTGGGTCTAGCCCTTGCCTTGCGACACCCAGCAGCTGACCCCAAAATGCTGAATTCATCTCAGGTCCCAGCTGGAAGCACCCCAAAAGGCCGACTCCCCGGCTGTTCAGGGTGGCGGGGTGGAAAACTCCTCGAGGACATGGACAGAACTCCGCAGACCTCAAAACAGCCCTCGGGGCAAGGCGTTGTGCCCACTTTGACCTGACTGAAGTCTTCAGAGCTGGGATCCATTCAGCATGTTGCCCAAAGTCCCCTGGAGACCCCTGCTGGTCCTCAGCACCCCCTTCGGGGATAAGCCCTGACCCCCACCCTCCAGAAAGGCCCAGGGCAGCAGTCTCAACCCCTCTCACAGGGCTCACCTAAGACCATTGGCATATTAGATATTTATGTTATGATTCATAACAGTCAGGAAGTAGCAACAAATATACGTCTATGGTTGGGGTCCAGCACAACATGAGGAGCCGAATTAAAGGGTCGGTCGCAGCATCGGGGGAGGCCGAGAACCACTGCTCTGCGGGAAACCCACACGCTGGCATTTTCTGAGCAGCTTGCTCTGCACAGAGGCTTGAACCCAGAGCCCTGCGGCTCTGCAGATCACCCTGGCTCCATCCACAAGGCCCAGGCTGAGGCGTGGTACCCGCTGCCAGTGTCCCGTGTTCCTCTAACCATTTCAGGGACCGTCCACCTAGCACCTGCTTGGCACCACCATGCTGGTCACCACAGCCGATGTTCCTGTGTGCCCCCGTGGGCTCAGAGGGCAGAGTTAGCAACAGTAAGGGAGCAGGAGGCAGGTATGAACCAGAGCTCTCCAGAAAGACACAGGGCAATCTCTAGGGGGAGGGGGAGGGGCCCCTCAATCCCACAGTCACTTCTCTGCTTTTCAACCCAGGTCACCCACGGCCACAACTCCAAGGGAATTCACAGTCTGTGGTTGTCCTGTTTCCCTCCCACCTATCCCACCCTCACCCCCCGAAGCACCAAGGCAACGTGGGTAATCCCTGGATGCTCCCATGCCTGAACCTCCTTCTCGTTAGGCCTGGGCTTCAGGCCTGGGTTCTAGCTTCCAGGCCTTCCATGCTGGAGGTGGCACTGTGCCCTGCAGGCCAGTTGCAGGCCGGTTGTCCTCTGCATGGCAGATCTTGTGGGAAGGGTGACAGCAAGCAGCACCCCGTCCTACCCACAAGGGGGCCAGCGCCTCCCAGATACTTCATTATGGGTTCTGATATCCAAACCTCCAGGCTCACGGGGCAAACCCCTCACCCTGTCTAGGGGATGCCGAGGCTTCGAGAGATTAAGGATTGGGGTTCGAAAGGATGGGAAGGGACAGGAATTTACCAACCCCATAGTGACACGCCTAAGAGGTGACATGGGACACTGAAAAAGAGTCGACTTTGGAGTCCCTCCGTGCGGCTACTGGCTTCAGCCAGGGCACATGATGGCTGTGTGACGCTCACAAGTTGCTTCCCTTCTCTGGTCTCAAATCTCTGCCTACACTGAATCTCAGTGATCCCGGCGGGCTGGGTCACATGAGGCCTTCGTGGGGTGGCTGAGTCCTGCCTGCCACACCCTGTAGAACTCTGCAGCTGCTCTCTGGGGAGTCAGGCCCTCACCAGTACAGGAAGCTAACCCGACCTTCCTCAAGGGACCAGGCTGGTGAATTTCAGTTCCCTCTCAGCCCTGCCCTCCCAGGTCCCACTCAGAGATGAAGAAAAGAGCTTCTGTCAAGATGGGAAGAGGCTCAGAGCCAAGGACAGATTCAAGTTTGGTGCTGCAGACTCAGCTCAGAGTCTTTCTGATATTGGGTTATGTTCCAGCAAGTTGAAATAAGGTCAGATACTAAGAAGAACTTCCCCAAATGAAGGCCCAAAGAAAGACACAGTAGATTGTAATGGGGCTTCGTGGTACCCCCTAGAAGTTGGCAAATGAACTTGGCTGCCTCAGAACTACTTCTCAGCCCACAGTCTTCAGTGTCTGGTCCTGAAAGCCAGGAAGCTGCTAGTCTCTAGGCCACAGAGTCCAGGCTGAAAAGAGACACCTGCTAGTGGAGACAGACTCCCTGGAGAGCCTAAGCTAGGAGAGGGAAAAAGGGGTCGGGGGACAGAGCCACCGGCAGGCAGGAGACCAGGCAAGGCTCTTACAGAAATGTCTAGGTGACTGCAGACAAGTCACGTGTCCACTCTGGTCTCCTGTTCCACCTGAGTAAGGTTGGCACAGTGGGTGAAAGGGGGCCCAGTGCGGCCATTCACACATGCAGACCTCCTCAGTTAAGAAATGGTAGGTTGGGCTGGGGGAGGGGGTTAGAGAGATGGTTTACTGGTTAAGAGCACTGGCTGTTCTTCCAGAGGTCATGAGTTTAATTCCCAGCAACCACATGGTGGCTCCCAACCATCCATAAGAGAATCTGATGCCCTCTTTTGGTGTGTGTGTGTTTGTGTGTGTGTGTGTGTGTGTGTGAGAGAGAGAGAGAGAGAGAGAGAACAGGGTACTCATATACATAAGATAAATGAAAGAAAGGAAGAAAGGAAGGAAGGAAGGAAGGAAGGAAGGAAGGAAGGAAGGAAGGAAGGAAGGAAGGAAGGAAGGAAGACAGCCATGGCAGGCGGCTCTCGAAGGTGGCTCACGGGAAGGGGCTTGATATACACCTCAGAGCCTTGCCTCCTCTGCTTCTCTGGCTTCAAGTCTCCTACACTGAATCTCAGAGACCCCCATCTCAATCCCATGAGGCCACAGAGGGATGGCCACGCCCTGCCCTGCCACAGCTGGTTGGGACCCCAGCACTATAACTCAAGCCAGGTGTGGGTTGGAAAGAGGGCTCAATGGTTAAGAGCTGCCCAAGCAGAAGGCCCAACACCCACGTTAGGCAGCTCAGAACCACCTATAACTCCAGCTCCAGGGGACCTGATGCCCTGTTCTTGCTGTCAAATGCTCCTGTACTTGTGGGTATACACACAGAGACACACAACTAAAAATAAAATAAATCTCTTAAAAAAAAAAAAAAAGATAAATCCGGACAGCTCTGGGGGTGCAAAGACAGGCAGAGCCTCAGGGTTTGCTAGCCAGCCAGTCTACACAATCCATGAGCCCTAGGTCTGGGAGAGCCCCTGCTCAAAAGTTAAAGTGGAACCTGTAATCCCAGGACTCTGGGAGGCAGAGGCAGGCAGATCTCTGTGAGTTCCAGGCCAGCCTGGTCTATAAAATGAGTCCAGACAGCCAAGTTTACACAAAGAAATCCTGTCTTGAAAAACAAAACAAACACAAGGTGAGCTTGTACAGGTCGAAGGGTAACTCTCAGGGGTCAGTTCTTTCCTTCCATCACATGGGAACTGGGGATTGAACTCCAGTCCTCAGGCCCGGTGGCAAGCGCCTTTACCCACTGAGCCATCTCATTGATCCCATGTGTGTCTTTCCACGGAACTCCTGTGCTTCTGTAGGCAAGAATGTGCCCACCTCAGCTTCCCTTACGGTTAAAAGGGCCAAGGAACTCGAGGCTGCTGCCTGATGTAAACAGAAGCCACCCAGGGGCTTCTGGGAAAGCTCACTAAAGGAAGAAGACTTTTTCTGGTGGCAGTGCACACCTTTAGTCCCAGCACTTGGAAGGCAGAGGCAGGTAGATCTCTGAGTTCCAGGCCAGCCTGGTCTACAGAGTGAATTTTAGGACAGCCAGGGCAACACAGAGAAACCCTGTCTTGAAAAAAAAAAAAAAAAAAAAAGGGGAGAAAAAAAAAAAAAAAAAGCTGGCCAAAATGTAAAATGTCAGACATCCTGATTTAAATGTGTATGCTGTGACACAGGTATATGTTAATGTGTCATGGGTTTCCTCATGTGCAGCTAAATCTGAGGACTACTGCTTATTTGGGGCTCTGAGATGAAAAGAACCTGGAGGACACTGGACCTGAGGAGGCAGAGACTGAAGCCTCAGTGTTTCATAGCTAAACACGGTTCCTGGAGGACTTGGGGGGCTTCTCCTCGTGATGCTCCAAAAATCAACCCCTTCCCCCCAAGAAAGGCTAGGGGAAAACCATCAAGGCACTGCCCTTTGGAGCCTCACATGAAGGCATGAAATTTGGCGCTGGGCAGCTTTCAGTGCAAATCCTGCCAACTGTAGGCCCTTGGTACGTCACTCAGCCTGACCCTCAACCTTACTGCTTGGAAAATGAGGGCTGTGGGGAGCTCCTTAGGAACATCCAGCCCTAATATACCTTTCAGCCTTCAGCAGGCTTGCGATGAGGAGGCCCTGTGGCTAAAAGCAGGGATAAAGAGGAATCACAAGCAGAAAGGCTCCAGCTGGTGGCTTCAGGAGCAATAAAATGGGCTGCATTAAAGTCCCCAGGGTCCAGCGGTGGTCTGGAAGCTAGGCGTGCCCTGGAGACATCCCAGGGAGAAGATGCAGCTTGGCCTGACTTACTCTAAAGCACAGAGACCCACTGTGTCAATCCAGAAAGCCTCCATGTCAAAGCACCAATTCCAGCCACAGCCCCCATCTGCAGAGCTCCTGCAGCGGGGGGGTCCAGGCAGAGTGAGGCCTGCATGCGGATAAGCTCCCGGATGGCCTTAACCTGCCACCTCACCGCTTCTAACCCACCAGGGAATCCTAGCATCTTAGCCGGCTCTGGGGCTGGAAGGGAACCAGAGAGAGCTTTGAGGGAGCCTCTCCCGAGCCTTCAGGTCACCGCTCACCCTGAAGCCCCCGCCCCCAACTTCTACCAGGTACAGACAAGCAGGACTCAGGTGAGAGCCACTCAAGGCCACCACAGTCCTCCAGACTCCTCAAATGCACAGCCGCTGCTTCCTACTCCCGTGCGGAACCTCCCTCAGTCTGCTGCCTCTGCCTCTGCTCCTTCAAGTCCCCACAATTCACCTCAGAGCTGGCAGAGTACTGGCACCACCCTGAGGCTTCCCTGTGGACCCCAGGAGCTGCACGTGGCAGAACCCGCCTCCCAGACAGGGAAACTGAGGCGGCCCTTGAAGAGGCAGCCTGCTGCCCATTGGGCCCTGCCCATCTGCCTTTGTTATGCAAAGAGCAGCCCAGGTGCCACCAGCGTCTCTGCTGGGAACAGCCTGGAGGCTGTGGAGAGCTGGGGAGCCCACAACCCTCAGTGGGCCCTGAAGCATCTCCCCCTCTGCCCCACAATTCCCTCTAACTCTGTCCCCCACTTTCCAAGTCCCCGTGTCCCTTCTCAAGCCCCACTGACAATGCTTTCCCTGGTGACACCTGCTTTGTCTCTCCTCTCCCTAGATATGAGTGTGTTTCGGCACCCTGGCCTCAGTCCAATGTCCCGACAGACACATAACCTTCCCTGTTGGTGTCCACATTCTTTCTGTGGACATAAACCAAGGCTCACACCAGCCTTCCAGCCACCCAGCCCATGCACAAAGCCAACCTCCAAAACCACGCTCAATGGCTCGGAGTATGGCTCAGTTGGTAGAGCCCTTGTCAACTATGCCCTGAAGCCCAGTCCCCGGCACTCCAGTACTTGGAAGGTGAAGGCGGGAAGAACAGAAGTTCAAGGTCATTCTTGGCATGCCCTTCTCAAAACAATACCTCACCATTAAAGCTATTTGCCCAGGCCTTTGTTTGCCTGTCTGTGGCTGACAGAAGGGTGGCCCAGGGCAGCCTCTCTTCTCAGGGCTTCACGCTGTGGCAGGATGGAGCCGCAATTGAGGAGCTCAGGCCCTTACCCTCTTCGCTCTCCTGCCCCAAATCTGTCTAATCAACAGCTTTTTATTCTGCTTCTTCCCACTGTGAGTCCGCTCCCTCACTGCAAACCCCGGGCCATTGTCAGCTTTCGTCCCCACGGGATCTCTTTCCTTCCCCGCCCCGCTCCGGGTCTCATGATGGTGTTCTGCAGATTCTCAACCTCACCCCCTTGCCCTCCTTCAAGGGACTCTGCCCACGTGTGTCATAGGCTGCCCACGTCATAGGCTCCAAACCCATCCCACTTGAACTCAGAGAGGGCCTTACACAGCCTTCAATACTCCAAACATCTGTCCTCACTAATTCTCAGACCCTGTCTGCCGCCCTCCTCCTCCTCCTCTTCATTCTTCTCCCCATGATGGACTCCTCAGTTTTGTTCTAACAAGTTAAGTACGTCCATACCCAACCTGGAATACTTCCTAAAGTTTCCTCCCTCAGCATCTTTGGGTCTCTGCTTTGGGGGGCACCTCCACGGGGAAGCCCTCCCAACCCCTAGCCACTGGGTATGAACTTGACCCACAATTTCTCTACTCAGCCTCCTGCTCTGTGCAAAGCCTCTCAGTGAGATGCATTGTATTTGTGCTCTCATCTTCACAGCGAGGCCCTCCAGGGGAAACAAGAGCTGACCACCACCCCAGTCCCCATACATACTCGGCTCTTCTCGTCCCTTCTCCCAGCCACTGAGCCAGGCCAAAGCCTCAGGATAGCTCTGCACCTTGCAGGGGCTCCACACTGCCCCCTCAGACACACCAAACATCACAATGCGCAAGCCCAACCTTCCAGCACAGCCTCCACCACAGGATTTGCAGCGTAAATCCTGGGCCCCATCCAGGGGTTGCAACTTTATCTCCCTGAACCCCTTGGCTTCCTCCAGGGTAAAATGGGCTGAGGAAGCTATCTCTCTCCAGGAGGCTTAGTGCAAGTCAGAGACTATAATGAATATTCATGAGCTCTGTCATCATCATTATTACTCCTCGGCCTTCTGATCCTCACAGTCCTGACTTCTTTTCAACCAATGCCTGACCAACAGGGCAACCCTCTCCAGGACCAGGGTCTTCAGCTCCACATGGCCTCTGCCAGGGACGGCCTTCCCAGGCCTGGCTGCAGATGGCCGAGGCTGGTCCAATCTCCATCACCCACCCACAAGCCCTGGAAGGTGACTTTTCCGTGACTCGTGCTGTCTTTGCCATGAGGGATTTATTGAATCTCTGTGGAACTATTCGCTCCTTCCAGACCGATGGTGCCCAGAACCAGCTCTACGAGAAGTAGAGACTCAGTAGAAGAAAATCACCCCTCATTTTCCTTACTCCCCACCCAGAAGACCCATGGGACCAACACATGGGGACCCCTCTTACCAACCGTGCCACCTGGACCAGTCACCTATGTCCTTGGACCCTAGGTCCCAATGACAAAGACAGGCACCCTGTGGGCTGCCTTGTCCGATCTATCATGGGGAAACGAAAGCCACAGTCAGGCCAAGACCTGGCAGGGCGTGGGGTGCCACCACACCTATGACTTGATGACTGCCGTCACCAAGGCTCCTCCCTGAAAGGGGTCACTCTCCTACATACTGAAAGATGCTGGGAGGAGCCGTACTCAGTGCATGGAGGCTGACCGTTACTTCCGTGCATTCTTTGTTCTGCAAAGAACATGTGCTATCCAGTCTTAGAAAAAAGGAACAAGCCATTGTTTTGTTTGTTTGTTTCTTTTTAAATTCATTCCTCTTAGCTCTTGGCATGGCTCTTGCCTGCCTTCCGTATTAGCTAATAAACACATTTCTGTATTAGCTAGTAAGACATCCCTAGTCTTCTGACAGAGGAAAAAGAGATGCTGGCCAGAGATCATACCTAGGTTTATAAAGAGGCAATTGTGCAGAGATCCTTCCCACACACAGCCTCCTACACCCGTGCCCCACAAGCCCAGCTGAGGGCCCACAAAGTTCTCTCTGGCCTAGAGAAGAACCGAACCATCTTGAAAATGCATCTTGAAAAGTGTAGCTTTTCCCGGGGTGCCACCTCAGGTATGTGGGGGTTGGAGGGAGACCCCTTCCACCTCAGGCTGGGGAATTAGGACCGGTCCCCCTCTTCTGTGATGGGATGAGGAGGCCCTTAAGAGAGGAAAGCAGCAATGTGGTGGCCAAGCCCGCCCCCTGCTGGCAATGTCTGGAAGAGTGGCACCAGCTTTACAACGTTGGTGCCCAGAGGGATTACACCCGACCTCTTTGATACACAGGTTTCTGGGACCTACTCAAACTATGGTGTCTGGGCAGGGGGAAGGTGAAATGGGGCTCTTTCTAGACTGAGAGACCTGAAATTCCATCCCCAGGCTCTCCAACTTTTGTGGGCGGGACACCTTCTGGTGTTATCTCCCTGAACCCAGTCACAGGAAGAATCCTTGGGGCTGCTGTGGGAATCAGGGTGAGGGGAAAGAATCCTCCATATTCCCAGCTGGACCTGAATACTCCCAGGCCCCTCTGTGCCTCCTGGGCGGCCAGGAGAAGCTGGCCTGATTTCCACTCCTACTCCATCCAGGTATCGATCTTCCGCATCATTCATTTGCCAGGCCGTGGCGGCCTGATTAGCTCCCTCTGCCTCCCCAAGGAGCCCCCCCAATCCCTCCGTGTTCCAGCAAGCAGAGCTAATACAGGGCTCTAAACGAGGCTTTGCCACCCAGCCTCAGCAGCTCAGAGCCAGACCCGGCCAATTACCTGTAGGCCCGTCAGCTAGTCCCAGCCTGCCCCTCAAGGGTACTTTTCACGACTCACGAAATCCCTTCCCATCTAGCTTCCAGACCCCAGGACCTCACCCATGCATGATGCTCAGATGCCCAGCCTGCAGGGTGGGAACGGGCATCTGCCTGAAGTGGGTGGGTGGGGGAGACAAACCAGGAAGAGCTCTATAAGCCGTCAGGGGGAGCCCCCAGGCAGACTTGGGGGGGGGCTGTCAAAGGCAGCAGGAGAAAAACAGCCTGGATTGGTAGCTACAAGGCAATCTTTCCCTCAGGCAATGTCTATAGCAGAGAATGAAAAAGGAAAGGGGGACAAAAGTAGGCGGGGACCATCCTGGGGAGTTAGGAACACCTAAGCCTGCTGCCGACCTACGGGGCAACCTGCTTCTCGGTGGAAGAGCCTATTGGATGGCCACTTTTCAAGGAAGGGGTGTGGAACTCAGGGGAGAAAAGTCCCAAGCGTTCCCACCCACACCCTCAGAAGCCCCACACTGGAAAATTCACTTCAGGAAATTCCTTCCCCACGATCCCAAGAGGGAAGGTGGGATGGGGGCTGGGGGGAACCTGACTTGGTGATAATTCTGCAAGCGATGTTACTCTTGTCAAATTATTCAACATCTGTCTTCATGTTCCCACAAAAATTAGCATAGGATAGTAGTTTCTGATGACACCTTTGGTGAAATATTTTGACTTCCCCCAGTAAGTTGCAAACAACCTGTCTTGAGGATAATGTCACTTCCCACTCCTGCATATTAAATAATCCAGGGGTTTGTTGTGGGGTTTTTTTGTTTTTTGTTTTTTTGTTGTACAGAGCTGAAGCCTGCTCACCGGCCCCTGCCTGGAAATCTGGCTGCTTTGAGTACGGGGATAGCGGGGAGATGGGACGAGAAGCCGGGACACAGGACGGGAAGCCTAACTCTGCCTGCACAGAAGATGTCACCCCTCCTTCACCTGCCCCCTTTGTCACAGAACTAGACCTCAGCCCTACGCGCCAGCACGCTCGCGTGTACACACACACACACACACACACACACACACACACACACGCCTGGCAGAAAGCAGATTACAGGGCCCACCCCGAAAACAACAAACTGGGCTAGAGATTGCGGGAGCAGGCTCCGCTCCAAATGGACCATCTGGTCCCACACGTGGCTGCTGTAGCATCTGTGGCCCCCAAGAAGAAAAGCAAAGCCACCTGGCCCGACGGAGAGGGCCTCCCCAGTCCTGTTGCTTCACCGTGCACCCAGCAGGAGGCAGAGCCTAAGGCTCTGAGCAACTATCTCCCGACTGGATGGTCTGACCCTCACCGCAACGCCAAAGGCCTCCAGGCCTGTCCCTCCTTCCTCCCTCCCCTGGCTTCACGCTCCTTGTGACACTGGCCCCCCTCGTCAGCACCTCCGGCCTGGGATAAAATGGCGGCAGCAGCTGAAGTCCACCCCCAGCACATGCTAACATATTACCTCCCTCGTGCCACTGAAACCCCACACTTGACTTTCTTCTCTCTTTGGGGGCTGCAAGCGCGGCTCTCCCGAGTAGAAACCTTGAGCTAAAGCCCGCTGTCTTGGTGAACGCCAAGCTCTAGAGACACCTGAGAATCTCACCCCAGCATCGTCGACCCGCCCCCTCCCCCCCATCTGCAGCTCTTCACCTGCTCAAAACAACCCTCACTGGGGTTCCTACAGGGCGCCGGGTACCATGCTGGGGCTGCATGCTGCAGCGGATGGCCAGGGTGGACATCTCCGTTCCTGTGTACTGCCATGCTCCCACTCACTGGCTTCATTCTGCTTTGGGGTGCAGAGGGATGGGTGGGGTAGGACCCCCTGGCTCTCCGCCCTGCTTCTCAAGGCCGGCCCCAACCCTGCCGAGCTGTCCCCAAGTGCTTGTAACATCACAAGGGCCCCAGCTCCTGTTTCCTTGCCTTCCCATTTCACCTCCAGAAAGATTTTCCACTTGGCAATCCCCCTGCAGCCCAGCCTTCCCTGAAGCCAAGTGCAGATGCAAAGGAGGTCACTGAAGAACCAGGGGGCAGGCCCCGGGCACCCACCCTTCTTTGATTTGTAACAAGAGCAAGCTGGGACCTGGGCATTCGAGAGAGGAGAGAAAAAGAAAGAAAGAGGGTGGGACAGAGAAGCCTGAAAAAACGAGAGCATGGTTCTTGTCTCCTAACGTCTATCCTCGTTGTTGGGGTCCCTAAGTGGGTCCAGAGAGGCGCCCTTAAATGCCCACATGAAGAAAGACTGGAGAAACCCAAGCCAGATAACCATGAGATGGGGCCATCGTTCCAGCCCAAGGACACGGGAGGAAGGTGTGGGCAGTAGACCGACGCCTCGGGAGGGTGTGCGAGCAGGTTGCCACAGTCGCTTGGGGTGGCCGCGACTGAGCTGCTGGCCTCTGGAGTGATTCTGGAGAAAGCGGACCCCGGAGGCCTCTGCTGTCTTCCTCTGCCCTGTTTCACACCCCCCTCCCATTGGTCCTCTCGCAGCAGCCCTCCCGCCTGCCTTTTCTGGCCTATGCCACGGGCCCGGCAGTAAGAGACACACTAATTAAGAAGCAGAGTTTGGCTGGGTGCCTGGGCGGGCCTCACCAGGGAATTAAGCCCAAGCCGGCTAGCTGTTGGAGCCCAGAGGTATACGAATTCCAGATGCTCTCTCCCTAGGATGCCCCTTTCTCTTGCCAGGCTAGAGACCCAAGACCTGAAGCCAGCAGCCAGGGGACACGGCCTCTGTCACCCCCACGGTGCGGGTCTAACTAGCTCCACTCTCAAAGAGAATAATGAGATTCTCGGCCCCGGAGAGAGAAGCCGAATTCCGGCCCTCCCCAGCCACACATCATTAGAAAGTAACTACAAAGCCAACCCCCGCGGTCACCGTGAGGCAAGGCCAGGGCCACGGGCTCCGGGGATGGACTCTGTGCTCTGCCTGTCGGGAGGACGACCCGGGTAGCACGGAGCCAGGGAGTCTTCGTGGGAAAACACCCGGCGCCGCGTGGAGAAGAGGTGCCCGGCGTAGCCGTGGGCGCGGCGGAGCGCGTCTGAGGGATGCGCGGGGCAGAGCCGCGCGGCGGGCTGGGTGCGAGCGGTGTTGGCGGTTCCCGGAGGACGGGGGCCGAACGTGCCCGGGCGTGCAAGCGGGCGGGAGGCAGCCGGGGCTCTGGGGTCGGCAAGCAGGGCTCGGAGGGGCTGGCTCGGGTGGAGAGGGATGCCGAGAACCGCCAGGCACCAGCCCAGACCGCCCAGGAAAGCCGGGCGAGGCGGCGGCGGCGGCCGGGGAGGCGAGCCAGCCTGGGGCCGCGGAGCTGCCGAGCGCCTCGCCCCGCCGGCCGCGTACAAGTCCGGGAGGCGCCTCGCTCGCTCCCCTCGGGAGGAAGAGAGGAGCTAGAGGGGGCGGCCGCCCCCAGCCCCGAGCCCGGGCTCCTCCCGGGGCTCCTGAGCCCGCCGGGTCCTCCCCAGCCCCGGCGAGGTTCCGGAGAGCCTCGCCTCGCCCCGGCACCCCTCCGGCTTCGCGCCCCGGCCGTGCCCCTGGGGCTGGTCCCTGGGCTCGTGAGGAGTCCCTGCGCCCCGGGCGAGGGCGGGGACGCGGCCACCCGTCCCCCGAGCGCCGGCCCCGGGTTGCACCGAGCCCCCGGCGGCGCGCGCTCCGCGCAAGAGCTCGCAAAGTTTCGGCGCGGCCGGGGTGGGGCGGGGGCCGCGGGCTCTTACCGTAGACTCCTTGTCCCCGGCAGTGGAGGGGGAGCAGCGCCAGGAGCACGAGGCAGGTCACCTCCATCTTCACGGCCAGAGCCTCATCCCCGCGAGAGGCGGCGGGGGGCGCCTCGGCCGGGGCACCGCTTGGCCCTCCGCCTTCCCTCCTCTTCCTCCCCGGCCCGGAGCCGGGACGGAGAGGGCGCTGGACCGAGCAAGCGGCGGCGGCGGCCGGGCGGCCGGCTCCGTCCTCGTCCCGCAGGGCGGGGACGCGGGGGGCGCTGGCGCGGACCTCGGGGCTCCCCGGTCCGGCGGGCTCGGCCAGCGAGCAGCTCCGGGTGCCCGGGCCGCCGAGCGGGGCCGAGCTCTCCGCCGCTCCGAGCCGACAGGGCCGCCGAGGCCGCGACAAACTTGTCGCCTCTCCCCCGCCCAGGGGTCGCCCGTGCGCCGAGCCAGGCCGGGAGGCCCCGGGCTCCGCTCCGCTCGGTCCGCCGGTCCCGCGGGAGGCGCGGGGCGCTGGGCGGCCCGACCCCGGGGCGGCGGGGACCGGGCGTCCTTCCCGGGGGCCGCGGGGCGCGGGCCGAGCGCTCCGGGCGCCCGAGCGCGCCAACTTAGCCGAGCCGCCGCCGCGGAAGCCCGGGCAGAGCGCGCGCCGGCGGGAGCCGGAGGACGATGCCCCCGCCGCGGGGACGGCAGCCGCCGGCGGGAGCCGGAGCAAAGTTTGAGTCCTCGGCGGGGGAGCCGGCGCGCCCGCCGAGGCCCCGGCTGCGGCTCTGGAGCCGCCTCCTCTCCCCGCGCTCCTCTCCCGCCGTCTGGCCGCGGCCGCCCGTGGCGCTCCCGGGCTCCGCGGTCTCGGGAAGGGCCGGGCCGCGCCGCGCCCCAAGTTAGGCGTCCCCGCCCTCCCCCCCTCCCGGACGCCTGGGCCCGAGGGGGGTCCCCGCCGCCGGAGGGACCCGGCCGAGGCTCCCGGGGCACGGCGGCCGCTCGGGCTCCGGGGCCGCGGGAGCGCTCCGCTCGCTCGGCAACTTGGGCTCCGCTGTGCTGCTTTCTGGTCCCTCCGAGCTTTTCATTCCGCGCTTCCTCCACCTCCCCGCCGCCGCCGCCGCCGCCCCGCCTCCTGCTCTCCCTCCTCCCTCCCTCCTCCCATCTCCGCGATCGCGCTCTCTCTCTCTCTCTCTCTCTCTCTCTAGCGCTCTCTCTCTCTCGCTCGCTCTCTCTCTCTCGCTCTCCCCCCCTTTGTCGCGCGCTCTCCTCTTTGATTCCCCCCCAGTTAAAAAAAAAAAAAAAAAAAAAAAGGAGCCAATTAAAGGCAGCCCAGCTCGCCCGGCCCAGCCTCTGTCCAATTTCCTTGCTTCCCCCAGGACCAATTAGAGAAAACAAAACAGGGCTGGGAGGAAGCAGCCTCTCTCTCTCTCTCTCTCTCTCTCTCTCTCTCTCTC
>NW_026590405.1:4302209-4356993 GCF_907164565.1 Psammomys obesus | reverse complement strand
CCCCCCCCCCCCCAGCCCCCTGGCAGAAAAAAATGTCAGAAAGCAGCAATGGATCCATCTATCCCGAGGACAGTAACGGGAACGTGGGTTCGGCGCGGGCTCCGCCGCCGCGCACTCGCGCCCGCTCCCCGCCCGCCCTCGCACAGCCCAGGCTGGCAGAGCCCGGGCCGGGTGCAAACGCTCGCCGCCCGGGCTGCGGAGCCCCGGACCTGCGGGGCGCCGGGCACTTAGGGATGTTTTGCACTTTGGAGAGAAGGCGACCCCGGAGCCTGGGACCCGAGGGAAAGGCCGGGGGCGCCCGCGGCTCCGAGACCGGAGCTGGCGCCAGGGCCGCTCGTCCGCGGCGAGGTTGGCTCGGCTTGGCAATCTCGCCGCCGCCGCCGCCGCCGCCCCCGGCAGGGCCCCAGCCCCTTCCCGGGCCGCCTCGGCCTCTCCCCGGGCCGGGGCCGGCGCCGCGGAGGAGCAGGACGCGGTGCCTGCGGCTCGCGTCCTCGCTGCGGCCCACAGGTTGCCAACAGGTCTGCCGGCGAGACCTCGGTGTGCCAGAGCTCCGCGGGGCCGCCCGGCGTCCCCATCGGCCCGCTGCGCTCGCCCCCGCCCACCCGCGGGCCCGCGGCCGAGCCCCCCTCCCAGCTCCGTCCCCTCCGCCCGGCCCTCCCCGGAGCCGTGACCGGGACGCAGCTCGTTCCAGGCGCCCCTGTGGAGGGGCGTGGGCTGGGGGGCGAGGCACCACCTCCCCGGCGCCGCGGACGGCGTCCCCCCGCCCCACCCCCTCACCTGGGTCCTGCTCATCTCACCTGCTCCACCTGTCGCCGTTATTTATCTCGGCGCGAGCGGGCGAGCGGGCGGGCGGGCGCAGGGACTGGACCTGAGCCGCCCGTGGGAGCGCTGACAGCCGCGGCGGCTAACGAGCTCGGAGGCTGAGTCCTGCCCGGATCCGCAGCGAGAGCGGATCCATGACTCCGGGCGTCTGTCCAAACTCAAAGACCCGCTCCTCCACCCGAAGCCTCGGCTCGCTTGCATGTCAATGAACGCGCGCATTAAAATATTAATACTAAACCCCTCCTTCCCCAAACCAGTTCCCACCGGGTCCTTCTTCCCCTGGCCGGCCCGGGCCGGCCCGGGCCGACCCGACCCGCTAGGGAATCGTGGAAAAGCCCTAGGAGATGACGGGTAGGTGGGAAGGGGCGCCGTCGGCCTACTCCTCCTCAGTTTCCTTCTGGTTCTCCCAGGCTATCCACGCTGGCTCCTGCCCTCCTCATTTCTTTCTTCCTTTTACTGGGTGGGGGCGGGGCTGGGGGGTCCAAGGCTCAGTTAAGGGTGTCCAAACCCAACTCAGCAAATGCCAACTGGAGATTTGCTGAATGAATGAATGAATGAATGAATGAATGAATGAATGAATGATGTCTACCGTGGGCCAGATCCTGCAGTCCAATCAATGTGCCACCCTCTCTACTCACAACCGTTAACCAAAAAAAAAAAAGCGTGCTCTGCCTCATTGATATCCACTGCCTTCCCACCCCGTCTGAAAGGGAAGTGGCACCAACTGAGGGGGTGAGCGGCTTGGTTTACTGTCGCGTTGCCATTATTGGAAAGCTTCCAGAATCCCCCAGGAAGCTCCAGGGAGCCATCCTGATGACTCAGGCCCTCCCTGGCTTTGCCTATTCTGGGAAACCCTTGTCTTCCCTTTCCCTTCCAGTCAGCCACCCCATCCCCAAACAGCATCAAATTGCTCCTCTTTGGCATGGCGGAAGGGACGGGCATACCGTCTGAACACACACGGGCCTGGGAAAGAAAGAAAGAGGCCTTGTGGTGGAGGAGGCTTGGGGAGGAGGGGAGCAGAAGTCCGGAGCCTGGCAGGCTGGGATTGAACATTTGCTGTGCTAATCCACTTGCGAATACTGGCTGTGTGTAGTGTAAACACCTCAACAGCCTGTTCGTGTGTGCCTGTCAACTCAGTCATTTCCTCCTCCCAGTGTTCCGGGCCTGCTGCCTGAGACACAGCCTCAGAACCGACGACCGCAGGCAAGGCACCACCAGTCCTGTGACCCAGCCCTAATCTGCCTCACTTCCCCCCCAAGATGTCAGCTAGGTGGGCTTTCTGCCCAACACAGTGCCTCAGAGAACTGGGTACCTGCCCCGGGGGCAAAGGCTTCCTGGCAGGCACTGTCAGGAATCTCCGAGACTTACTCATGCCTCACAGAGCTGCTGCATGGTCAGGCGCTCTGACATAAGGAGCTGGGCTGAACAACCTTGCTCCTTCCTCCTGAACTACCTTCGCTGCGAGTGTGCAAGCCCAGGGCGACATTCACAAGCCACGATTTCATAAGAACTCTACGTGGGGCTGGCTATTAAGAGTGTGGGGAGACCCCAAGACCTGCGGGAACCCCTGAGGAGAACCATGGGGCTCAGGATCAGACTGTGTCAGGGGCCACCATCACCTCCTCGCTGAAGAAAGCCCTTCTTCCTCTGTCGCAGAGAAAGCCCAGCACTTGGGCTTTTCAGGAAGTACCAGAACTAGCTAAGCGTGGTTGTGTGACTAAGATGAGCCAGGAAAGCAGGGTCCCAGGGCAGGGTCCAGCCGGGCAGTTAGCTGCAGGCTCTAATGACACCACTGTCACTAGAAAGCTCTCCATCTCCTCCAGCTGCTCGCCGTCCTCTTGTGAGTGAGAGCCTGGAAGGGAGGAGAGGGAGAGCGGGGAGAGACTCAGCCTGGCCCCGACGGTGTCGTCGCCTGGCGAGGTAGATTGCATCTGAAAATCATACGGTGGCAGGTATTGATTGAATCGCACAGCGGGCCGAGTTCTGGTCAAGGGGGGAGGTTGGCTGGGAGGGGGACAGGGGAAGGCGAGAGTTATGACCCCGCTGAAAGACCAGTTTATTAATTCGAGCTCTAACAAATAGCCAATTAATGGCTGCAGCTGCTAATTAGTAAGCAGTTAACTTGTGTTATAAATTGTAAAGCTCAGGACCAAGGATAATGTAATCTTCCCACGACACTCTGGTGGGCGGGGGGGGGGGGAACCTATGGAATTTTGTCACCAGACCTGTAGTCCATGCCACTCCCTCTTTCCTCCACACCAGGCTAGGCCATGCTGATAGAATGCAGGCTTCATACAAGCACACATCTTCAGGAATTGCTCTTCAAGCACCCTAGGTGCTGTAGCATGTAAAAAAAATGAAAAGACAAAACACCTTCTTTACAGAGGTGGGAAGAGACCCACAAATAAAGAGAACAGGCCAAGCAAATGAAGAGGATATCTGGTATTTAGATAGTGAGGAGACTGCTGAAGCTAGGAAGGGGCATAGAAAGCATGGAGGGCTGGAATACAAGAGAAAGAATCTAGAGTCCTGCCAACTGGAGCCATGGCACGAAAGAGTGGAGGGACTGAACCACACTGATACCTGGGTAGAAGAACACCTTGGGGATGAGACAGGAAGTGCAAAGGCGGTCGGTGGTGAGGGAGATAATGCCTCCACCGAGCGGCTGGGTGGAGCAGGAGAGGCTGAGATCAAAGTGCGTTGTGGTTTTAAGGAGCAGGTCCCCCGTGGCCCCAGGTGTTTTGGACACTGGGTTCCCACTTGGTGGCGGCGTTTGGGAAGGTTTAGGAGGCGTGGCCTTGGTGGGTCAGTGGAGGTGAGCTTTGAGATGAAAAGCTTCAGACATCTCCGGTTCGCTCAGAGCTCTCAGCTCCTGCTGCCTGCTGCCATGCCACTCTACCAGGATGGGCTCTTACCCCCCTGGGACCGTAAGCCAGGACCAGCTCGCCCTTCCTTTTTAATAGCAGCAATGGGGTTGTAAGTACTACAAACCAAAGAGCAAGCCCTGTGTGGCCCGGAGCTGATGCATCGACACCAGGCTTTTGCTCTGCATGAGATGGGAACTGTAAGGACCTCGAGCAGAGCTGGGAAGGGAGGGGTCATTATCCCCGTCACCTGGCACAGTTCCTGGTACCTAGTGGGTGTCAATAAACACCAAGTGAACTGATGAGTGATGATGAGCAGGCTCAGCTGGAGGCTGGTTGATTGGAATCTTTGGTAACTACTTTTCAACCATCACCATAGGTCCCTGTGCTGGTTGGCCTGGGGCAACTTGACACAAACCTACATATATTTGGAAAGAAGGCATCTTAATTGAAAAAAAAAAAAAATACCTCTATCAGATTGGCCTGCAGGCAAGTCTGGGAGGCATTTTTTTTTCTTGATTAATGATTGATGAGGGAGGGCCCAGCCCACTGTGGGTGATGCCATCCCTGAGTAGGTAGGTGGTTCTGGATGGCGTAAAAGAGCAAGACAGCAAGCAGCACTCCTCCATGGCCTCTGCCTCAGTTCCTGCCTCCTGGTTCCTGCCTTGAATTCCTGCCCAACTTCCTTCCCTGACGGACTATGATGTGGGAGTGTAGGATGAAATAGGACCCTTTCCTCCCTGAGTTGCTTTTGGTGTTTTGTCTCAGCACTAGAAACCCTGACTTAGACAGTTCCCTCACATTTGAACACTGCAGTGGATTCCACACAGACTCTCCTGTTTTCTCCTCACCTTGTGCTTGTGTGGTAGGACAGGCGGCCTGTCTATTTTACAGACGCGAATAGTGAGGCCATCAGCCCTGCTCCCTGACTGGCTTGCCACGGTGCTGCGGCTGCGCCCTGCCCCACTGTGTGACCTTCCTCTCAACGGGCTCCAGGATGTCCTGCTGTCTATCGATGTTGCTGGGCCACCTCTTAAAATTCCTGCCATCATCAGTCTCCAAGGCCTGTGAGCTGTGATGGAGGCCTGACATCGAAATCAAAAAACAACACCCCCCCCCAAACCCACCATTTCCCATTTGGAGTCACCTGGGCCATCCCAGCCTCCCTTTGCTCAGGCTCTTGTTGGAAAGGGGAGGGTTTTGTTTACCCCACATCAGGAGCAATTTTGTCTTATCGCCAACTTTAAACAATTGATGGTCTCCGTGCTCTGAGAGGGCATAGGGACTGTGGGCTACCAGGCTCTGTGTCCCCGCTGAATGGGTCAATGACGACAACAG
The DNA here is from genome assembly GCF_907164565.1 of Psammomys obesus. Classification (NCBI taxonomy): domain Eukaryota; kingdom Metazoa; phylum Chordata; class Mammalia; order Rodentia; family Muridae; genus Psammomys; species Psammomys obesus. The sequence continues at coordinate 4,351,969 of NW_026590405.1, read as the reverse complement.
GCAGAAGGATTCAACCATTTATTTAGTCAAGTTTCATACCTATGTATGGACATCCCATTGGGTAGAAGATAAGGGCAAGGGAAGACCCAGCCAGTCACCAGAGAGGCCCAGTCTGAGGTAAATAAAATTTGTCTTCAGGGAGCTCCAACCTGGGGGGAGGGGGAGCAAAACCTGTCCTTAGGGAGGCCCCATTTGAGGACACACAGGCTGTCTACAGGCAGCTTGGTCTGAGGAGGGAGGCACAGCCCTGCACCCCGTCCTCAGCCTTAGAGGGGAGACTGTTTCTGACCCTGATGTAGAAATGGGTGCGAATAGATTTAGGGCTGGACCCTAAAAGTACAGAGGAAGGCCTGTACACCCTGGCCTGGTGGCTGACCCTATGCTCTTCCTGCCTCCTCTGCCCGGCGGGCTGCAGCCTCCCACTCTCAGCACCCGGGGAAGCAGCCTGGTATGCTATCTGGGTGTTTTCTCGATGCAAATGTCTCTTTAGGCCCCTGGGAACTGGGTCTGTTTGATGGTGAATCTCTGACACTGGCAGCTGGCAGTACGCGCAGGGAAGAGAACCAGCTCTCTCTGCCGTGCCAGGCTCCACTCAGGCAAGAAGCCTGTCCCCACCCACCCCGATAGCCTCTCCGGGGGCGCCATCTCAGCCCATGGGACCGAGTGGCATCTGCAGATCAGCTACTTTCTGGAACCCTAGCTGCCGCCCGGTCTTGGATGTCACTCATGTCCCAGGCCTAGAGCAGGCATCAGTGTCTTGTTTTATGTACTTCCATGTGTCCCGCTCGTGTCGGGGCCACCCACAGCACTGAGGGCAGAGCTGAACACACCGAAGCCACCTGTGTGCCCATGAGCCAAGCTGACCACACTGACCAACACAAATCGGCTTTGGACGAGGCCTGAACCGCTCGGTTGGTATATGGATTAGGGGCAAATGCAAATGCCCGGCTTTTAAGAACATAGATCTGAGTCCCAGGTAGCCCAGCCCGGTGGAGCTGATTCTTGATTCTTGAAGAAAGGAAGCAAAGGGGTGAGGGGAAGGCAGCCAGAGGAGGTCCCTGTGCAAGCAGGTTGCGGAGACAGTATCGCCATTGCCTCCTGCTTCGGGGATGTGGCTGGGCCAGAGGTCAGGCCAGGTGCTCCTCTTGCAAGAGCAGGCTGAGAGGGCCTGTCCCCTGGCTTCTGCAGCCCCACTGGAAGTATCCTGTTCCGCTGAGCTGGCTTTTCTCACTCTCCCAGCAGCCTCTGCCAGAAGCAGGATCAAATGTTCCCCAGCTTAAAGAGACGGCCCAGGATGGGGAACAGTAAGGCTGAGGTCACAGCATGGGGGCTCAAGGACGGGGCCCTGAAATCCACTTGCTCTTTTCTGTTTAACCTTCTGGGCTTTCTTTTAGTCACTAATTCCCCTCTTCCCTGAAGACTGAACCCGAAGGTCTCACTCATACTTGGCAAGCTCTCCTCCGGGTTCTTTTCTCCTTATTTCAAGACAGAATTTTACAAAGTGGTCCAGGCTAGCCTTGAGCTCTTTCTGTGGCCCAGGGAGGCCACGACTATAGTTTGTGATCTAAGTATGAGGTTGAGGGGCAGCTTGTAATACACACACCACACACACACACCACACACCACACACACACACAGTGAGAGGAAAGGCAGGGGGCGCCTGCAGGGGGCGCCATCCACACAGATTCCACTGGACCACAGCTGTCCTTGGCCCCACTGAGCACTGATAGCACAAGGCCACGCCCTCTGCTCCCATGTGACCCCAGGCTTGCATCACCCCAGCCAGGACCTCCTTTCCCCCTCCTCTCTCTAACCTACACCAAGCTTGTGCCCCTCCCCCTCGGCTCACCCTGGGCTGTCTCCTGACTTCACGAGATGTTCTCTGACTGCTCTGAGTGTCCAGGGAGGGCTGGAAATGCCAGGGTCCCTGCCATGGGCCAAGCAGTTCCAAAAGCCCAGAGCCTAGGCGTCTTACTGTCCCTTTGATTAACTAGTCTCAATGTTTGACCCTGGCTCTTATGGGGACCCTCAGCGCCTGTCAGAGCGGGTATGGAGGATCACGTTTCAGGCATGGCCGCAGGGATGGAAGGAACCAACCACTCAACCCTTTTAAGCTAACCCAGCCTGTTTATTGCTCACCCTTTTATTCTCCTACTCCAGGGCTTTGGGGGGAGGGGCAGCTGTGGGTTAAAATGTCGCCGCTCAGACTAAAAATCACTCGCCTTCGGCAGCTACTTCACCTTCATCAGCTGGTTGGAAGCTGAGGGTACTGAGGAACAGAGAGGCTTGGCCCCCGCTGCAGTGTGGCACAGCAAGGCTGGCACTGCTGAGTGCCTTTTCTTGGCTTCAGTGCCTCATCCAAAAGACTGATTTTCATCTTAAGCGTGGGAGTGTTCTTCCTGCATGGATGTAAGCATGTGTGCCTGGGGCCGGATAAAGCCCAAAGAAGACATTTGATTCCTGAAACTGGAGTTACAGAACGGTCTGAGCCGCTGGAAACTGAACCCCAGTCCTCTTGAAGAGCAGTCAGTGCTCTTAACCGCTGAGCCATCTCTCTAGCCCCAAATCTTTAAAAGGGAGGAGGGGGAGGAGGAGGAGAAAGAAAAGGAGGAAGAGGTGGAGGAGAAGGGAAGAAGAAAAAGAAGGAGGTAGAGGAGCCCTCAAAGCCACAAGTTGAATGCCGAAGCTCTGGTGATTGCCCTCCTCCTCCACCACGGCTGGAGGACACCATGACAGCTACTAACGAACATTTCTATATGACTCTCTTCAAAAACGCTCTGAGGTACAGGTTGTAAAACCGAGGCACGGGAAGCTCGAAGTCGCTTCTTCAGGGTCACCATGCTGTTTGTTGGCACAGCTGGCACCTATCATTTTTTCCCCCTCTGTGCTCCACGGTCCTGTAAATTAAGACGTGAGTGTGGACGAGCAAGGGACTGTGTGAGCAGGTTTCTCGTCTGTTTCCTGCGCAGAGCTAAGGGATCTGCTGTCCTCTACAGATAGAATATAAATTATATAAATAATATTAATATGGCCTCAATTATTAAAGAGCTCGGTATGGAATAAAGATGAGAAGGTTGGATAATTCTATTTTAATGACTATCGTGGGCGACGGAATTTGGGGTGATTTGCATCTCTGACTTTATATATTGTGGTTTCTCCCCAATTTTCCACGAGCAGCCTGTGTTATTTTTACAATCAGAAATAAAGAAATGTTATTTTTCAAGCACATTAAAACAAAACAAAACAAAATGTTACGTTCCTCTGCTGTCTCCCTGCTGGCCTTCTTGCCCCTACCTCTGCCCCCTTTTCCTCCCCCCACCCTGGCCAGGGCAGGCCTTTCAACCCAGACCCTTCTGCCTAGAGGCCCCAAGGGCCTCCTGCACTGGAGTGGGCTTGAATTTACACTGCCACATCCTCCTGCAATAAATGTCATCCTGTTTTATTTTTCCAAGTCAAATAAATTCGGATCCCAAGTCTCCAATTGCCGCAATGCTGAGAAACCAGGCTTCATTATGTCTGATTCTCCCGGGTCCTGGAGAAGAAACCTCGTGTTGCCAGGTCACTGACTCCTGTCACCGTGCCCTGGACACACCCACCAGAGCACCCCCCGTAACCTCCGGCGCCCCGCAGACCCACAGAGGGCCAGGGTGCACATGCGCAGCCCTGGCCCTGCAGACAAGCCGAGGTGAGCCCCCACTCCTCAGTCACCGCCACCCTACCTGTGGAGATGGTGCTGAGACCCTGGACAACAGCTAAAGCGCTGGCTGTCCCAGCTGAGACAGGAAAGCATAGCGCTCCAGCTCACCCTGAAGGAGGCTTCGCAGGCCCCTGTGGGCCAGGCCAAAGCAGCACAAGCCAGACATCCAGTGTCAGGGTAGCGAGCTGAGAGAACCCAGAGGGAGGAGTCAGAGAGGCCGGAAGTGGTGTCCCGGAAGTAGACCTACCTCCAGCATAACTGGACCCAACGTCAAACCACCCCATTCTTTGTAATGTTCTACTATATTTTTAAAAAAAAAATGCGCACGCGGAGACCAGAAAACAACCTTCAAGAGTCAGCTCTCTCTCTCTCTCTCTCTCTCTCTCTTTCTCTCTCTCTCCACCCTGGAGTCATGGAGACCGAACTCAGTTCATCAGCCTTGGTGTGACGCTCCTTCGCCCTCCGAGCCTTCCCACCAGCCCAAGCCGAACCATTTTCATCCCGAGAACGCCCCTCGGGAATGGCACCTACCCTTCGACTCACAGAATCTAGGCCCTCCCCCAGCTCCCTCGCCACTCCGGGAGGCGTCTCTGAGAACGTGTCCTGCAGTTCCCTAGTGGGGGTGGAAGGGTGGGAGTGGAGGAAAATGATCAAAGAGGAAGTGGCATTCCGTCATGGCAAAGGCCATTGCAAGTGCAAAGGTCCTGGGGTAGCTGCCCTAAGGGCCTGGACTATTACACTCCAACCCATTTGTGCTGAGGGGTTCCCTCAGGCCGCAGTGCTCCTACAGACGGGAGCTGTGGGAACATTTAAATTCCCTTTCACGCTCTTCAGAGAACTTCCCGGCACCACCCGCTCTGAGTCTGCAGCTTCTCCGGCCTGGAGCGGGGCTCGGTTTTTCCAATAACTCATTAAAACGGCTTGTGTCGCAATTGAGGAAACGAAGGGCCCAATGAGAAGCCTGCATTGCACAGCACCCGGGTCGTTAGGAGAGGATGCTGAGCAGTGGCCAGAGCCGACTCAGCTAGGGTGGGGCTAGGCTGCGGCTGAGAGTCCTTGAGTCCTGATTCCCCGAGGCCTCTGTCCCCTTTCTCTGCCCCTCAACAAAACCAGCCCAACCTGCAACAGCCTCTGGACTCAGCTCCCAGCCAGCCAGCTCTTCATTCATTCATTCACTCTTGTGTTCACTCATTCACGCATCTGTCTATCCACTTATTCATTCAAACAGGTATGGACTGAAGGCCTACTATGCACCAGGCACCAGCTGACACCAGCCTTTACAGCTTAAACAGATGCTGCCTCACTTGTGCCCTCAACCCAACAAATCCCCACTCCCAGACTGCCAGGCTTCTCGGCACAGCCTTACACCCGGGATGCCAAGGGACCCCTTTCCCCAGAGAGCCACGGCATTTCTGAACGGGTCCTAGGGTGGTAACCCCAAAGAGAAACCCAGGCAAGACAGAGACCACATTTATCCTAGCTTTGACCCTCCCAGAGCCCCAAGAGACTGCTACCAGACACCTTCAATCCCATGGCTCCTTTGCAGAACGGCTGCAAATGGGGCCCAACACAAAATATGAACCTATTTGAATTAGGTGTGTGTGTGTGTGTGTGATTACATCGTATCAACCGTCAACAGGACATGTGTCCTATGAGTGTCTGTAACCTAGACCTACACCAGGAACAGGGAAGTGAATGGCAGCCCCCTAGTCTTCCCTGCTCTTATCGTATAGCTCCTAGCCAGGCTGTGTGCAATTTGGCGGAGCTGCACACAGCTGGTGGCGTGGGAGCACCGCTAGGGCAGGTGAGGGCCTCGTGACCCTCCCATCCTCCAGGAGAGGGTGTAAACAGTCAACAGGGCGCCGGGAAGGTCTTCGGCAAACGGGGCATGCTTAGCTCACAGGATAGTCACGCCCAACATGGACCCCGGCCCACCCACCAGGGTCAAAGGGCACAGCTCTCTTCAGGCGCAGTTGCAACCGGAAGCTGGCTTCTGGAGGAAGACACTGATGCGACAAGAGGGGGACTCTCAGGAGGTTTGTTTATTGAACAGGTGGGCGTTGGGAAAGGCTGTCACACGCAGAAGGGGCAGCCAAGAGGCCACCAGCCAGCCAGCCTCAACACCACCAGGGTGCCCCTCGGTAAACAACCGCCCTTTCCACTGACCCGTGGTTGCTCCATGGGTGGCTGGCTGGCTGCAGACACACGTGCGCACGCTCGGTGCCTCGACACCCAAACAAACCGGACGCGCTTGCGGCTCCAATTATCCCCACCGCTCGGAAGAGGTCAGCTGAAGAGTCACACACTGGAGAGGCTTGCTTCTCAGAGAGGACGTCCTACCCACCGTCTCTCTGGAGGGCCCCTTTGAGTGTGGAGCCGAGCTCACAGGCTTGCACTCAGGCGTGCCCGCTTCCCGGGCAGCCTTCCTGAGCAAAGCCCATCAAGCAAGGGTGCTCCAGGGTAAGCATGGAGGAGGTCACAGGCCATCGGCCTCGCCAGTCCCCTCCTGGGTCTGTGGAGGAGCCCACGCCTGCTCCTCCGCAGCCCACGCACGCTGACCTGGCCCCACTTGTCCGCCAAGCCACGGAGCTGCCCAGGAGTCCCAGACAGCTTCCCACGCTCTTTTCCCAGTCTGTCACCAGCCAGCCACCTGCAGGGGTGGAAGCAACAGGAACGTGACCGGGCGCGCGCGCACACACACAACCTCCCCACAGCCCTCAAAGTGCTCACACGATCCCGTCATTTAAACACGGGAACCCGGCACGGTTTAATTGAGGAGACAGGCTCTGAGGGACGTGCCGCGAGGGGGGGGGGGCGGGGGAGGGGAGGGGAGGGAGGCGGAAGCAGAACCCCAAACCGAGGCGCTCTGCTTAGGCCAGGCCAGTCCACCCACCCAGAGATTTGTTCAAAGCCCAGGACGCTGGGTTAGCCCCGCCCCCGGTGCCCACCCCCCCCCCACCCCCGTCACCTGCCCGCGCTCTCACGGGGCCTTCCTCCCAGCCTTTAACCCGGACCATGCTGGGGGGCGGGGAATGCTGGTGATGTAACTCAGTTGGTAGAACACCTGCCTGGAGCTAGAAAAGCTCTGGCTTCCAGTATGGGGGTACAAGCCAGGAGGTGAGCGTAGGAACAGCAGAAGCTGGAGATCACTTTTCGCTGTAGGTTGACTCGGGGGTGTGGGGGGCCAGCCTGGGATGCATGAGCCTCTGTCTCAAGAGAAACAAACAGGAACCGTGTCTATCCTGACATCTCAGTCCTGGGCACTCGGTCTCCTTCCTGTGTCCAAGGTTTCTCAAATTTGGGTCAGGACCCTGACCCTTCCAGAATATCTGAAGCAGAGGCTCATGGGTAGGAGACAAGAAGATGGTTTATATATCTTTTAAAGGTTCTCCAGGGATGAGCCGTGTATGTAGCTGAAACTTGGCCTTCAGAAAGGCGTGGAAGAAAACACACTTTAGCCAAAGCAGGGTCCCTCTTGGCCTCTGCCTTACTCCCTTTCCTGTTCCTCCTGTGTAAGCCATTCACCTCACCCTCCACAGTCAGTTTGCTGCAGGCAGCATCGTGTTGGGGGCCAGGACAGTGCTCTGCCGTGGCTGTCCTGTGGCCCGCGTGACCCTGGCTGGCTCCTTGAGTGCTCTGTGCCCCAGTTTCCTGGACCGTAAAACAAGGCTAACAATAGTAAAATTAATAGCAAACTCTTTTTAGCATGCTTTGTGAGAGGCGCCAGTCCCAGCCCACTGTGTGTATTAATTCATTTAATCTTCCTGCATCCCTGGGAGGTCGCCCTTTCTGCCGAGCACGCTTTCGTAATTCTCTGCCATCATTAGCTCTACCTTCAGCCCAGCTCCCCAGGGCTGCCACCTCTCTGCTTAGAACACAGTCCCATCCTTCCTCCTGTATCTCTCATCTCAGTGTAGGCTCAGATCTCCCAGGCAGACTCGGGAGACCTCACCCCGAGTGCTTCCCTCCCTCCTAGTATGCCCGGTCCAGGCCTGCAGCTTTCCCCAGCCCACCTGCCTACCTCTCTCATCTTCACCCCTCCGTCTACCCTTTCCTCTTCTGATCAGCAGGGCCTTCATCCCTGCTCATTTCACACCTGGATTACACAAAGGCCACCCAACAGCTTCCCGCTTCCAGCCCACACACGCTGCAAACCTGCAGGAGATTTCCAAATTGTAAATCCACTGGAAATCCCTTCATGGCTCCACAGCCTCCAGGATCAAGTTCGGCTTCTTAGGCTCAGCTCGCAGAGCTCAGTGCTTGGCGATGGGGAGGGGGAGGTCTGGGCCCTGCCTACCGGGCCGTCCCCTCCTTGTCCCCACAGGCCACTTCAGCCTCTAGTCCTTTGGGAACACATTTTTCAGTCTGCAGTGCCACGCCCATCTGCCTCTGGCCAATCAGTTCCACAGTGCACAGGGTCATAGTGCACAGGGCCATCTCCTCTCTGGGTGGACAGCCACCAAAAAGATGTATTTACTTATTTTAATTCGAGTGTGTAAGTGCTTTGCCTACACGTATGTATGCGCACCTGGTGCCAGAAAAATCGAGGAGAGGGTGCCGAGTCCCCCCTGGAACTGTAGTTACAAATGGCTGTGAGCCGACATGTGGGGGCTGGGAACCGAACCCAGGTTCTCTGCAAAGGCAACAAGGGCTTTGTTGTTGTTGTCGTTTTTTTTGTTGTTGTTGTTTTGTTTTTGTTTTGTTTTTTGAGACAGGGTTTCTCTGTGTGTCCTGGAACTAGTTCTGTAGGCCAGGCTGGCCTTGAACTCACAGGGATCCGCCTGCCTATGCTGGGATCAGAGGCGTGCTCCACCCAGCTGCAGCAAGTGCTATGGACCCCTGAGCCACCTCTCCCAGGTGCAGGGTTATTTATGATTTTTCACATGTCTAGGGTATGCACGTGTGTGTCCATGTGTGTGGACACACGCTGTACATGTGGAGGCACACATGTTCATGAGTATGTGGAGGTCCGAGGTTGATACTGGCAGCCATCTCAGCTCACTCTCCCCACGTCCCTCACTGAATCAGGGCCTCTCAATCAACCCCAGAGCTAGCTCGTACAGCTTGACCTCCTTCCTCAGCTTGCTCTGGAGATCCCATCTCCCATCTCCCGAGGCTGGAGTCACAGGTGGGCCACCATACCCATGGGGCATTTACGAGGTTCTACTGTTCCAAATTCTGGTCCTCAGTGCTCGTAATACAGATCTTTTAACTGCAGAGCCATCTCTCCAGCCCTATTGTTTTGTTTTGTTTTGAAATGGTGTCTTGTATAGACCAGGCTGGCTTCAAACTCCCTGTGACATCAAGAAAGACCTTTGAACTCCCTGCCTCCACTTCCCAAGTGCTGGGATGACAGCCTTTGTACAAGGTAGGCCTAGAATGTTTTCAGCCCCTGAGACTTAACTGCTGAATAAGCTCACCCTTTCTAGCTCCTTCTGAACTCTGGTTCAACTCAGCTGGTCTGGCGCAAAGCTCCTCTCCAAGCTGACTGATCCAAGCTGGCCTCTCTTAGCTTCTTCTGAATTGCTGTGTTTCTGAACTCCACTAACTGAACTGCACCGAGCTTCCTGTGCTGTACTGAACTCAACTCTGCTGTGCTGTCTTCTCTACTGAACTCTCTACTGTGCCCTTATCTTCTCTACCCTCTCTCTACTGTACCGCTCTTAAGTAGCATCTCTTTCCTGTCTGTTCCCATGAGAGTTGGGCATATCCTATCTCTGACTCATTCTGTCAAATCTTTCTCTGATTCACCACTTTGTCTGCCCTTCAATTTGACCACCACTTCCTTCTACAAACTAACTTTACCTTCGTTGTTTGGGATTAAAGGTGTGTGCTGAGGGTGTGTCTAGTAGCCCTGTTGCTGGATTAAAATCCCTCTACACTAATCCCTGACATTTGCAGAACCAATGGAATCTCACATGCTAGAAAGTCCTAGTTTAAGGTTCTAGGCCCAGCAATCTATTAAATAAAATACACTGAAATCTGTTCTAATGGCCATGCTTGGGTAACAAGGCAGAATTTTAGCAGCACAAGACAAGCATGGACCTCACGGACAACCTTCTGGAACTATGATCTCACTGTAGATTCGTGTTTTAATGAATGACCTCTGTGGGGATGGTTTTCATGAGATATCCCTCACAGGCTGCGTGTCCTGGCCCTGGTACCCAGCTGGGGATGCTTCTTGAAGAGGTGTTGGGAACAAAACCAGATGAGTGGCACACCCCTTTAATTCCAGCACTCGGGAAGCAGAGACAGATGGGGCTCTGAATCCAAGGCCAGCCTGGTTTCCATAGCTAGTCCCAGGCCAGCCAGGGCCACATCTGAGACCCTGTCTAAAAGAATAAAGAAATAAGGGATTAGGAATGTTTACTCTGTGCTTTCGTTCACAGAAGAGCAGAACTCGCTTTGAAATTATTTATTTATCTACTTATTTATTTCTATGTTATGTGTATGAGTGTTTTGTCTACATGTGTCTGTACACATGAAGTGCCCACAGAGGCCGGAAGAGGCTTCCGACATGCTGGGACTACAGTTACAGATAGCCATGAGCTTTCTGGTGTAAGTGCTGGAAACCCAACCCTGAGTCCTCTGCAGAAGCAGACAATGCTTTCAACCACCGCACACCATCTCTCAGCCTCTGTTCTGTTTCATTCTTGACAGTGGCTCCCTGCAGAGAGTTTGCCTTGAATCTCAAGGGAGACAGACCTTGGGCTTGAACTTTTGAGCGATGTTGGAACGGTTAACATCTGGGGGCCTGTTGGAGATGAGCTAAATCTATTTTGCTCATACGAAGTGGATATGAGCCTTTGGGAGTCAGCGATACCGTGCTGTGGTTTGAATACAAAGCGTCCCACGGGCTAATGTGTGGGAGCCTTGCTTCTCGGCTGGTGCTACTGTTTTGGAAGGTAATGGAAACTCCAGGAGGCCTAAGCAAAACAAGTAGGTCCTTTGGAGGTGCTCTCTTTGGCGGCTCTATCTTGCCTAGGTCTTTTCCTGTATTTTTCTCTTGGCTTCCTGTCTGCCATGAGGTAAGCCACTTTGCCTTACCACACAGTTCCCTCTGACGTGGTCCCCTCTGTGGTGTTCAGTTTCACGACAGGTCCAGGAGCAATGGAACAAGCTGAACTGAAACACAGACCTTTCCTCCTTTGATCAGCAGGATATCTTCCCTTGGAAGACAGGCCCAAAACAAAGATCCATCCCCATCCTGAAAGAGGGCGTGTGACCACCTGGACAGGGAACTAGATGTCCAAATAGACAGATAAAGCATAATGGTGTTCCATCTAAAGAAAGAGTGTTTTAAAGTCATAGTTAGAGGGGCTCAGGAGATGGCTCAGCTGTTAAGCCCCATAGCTGCTCTTCCTAGGACCTGGGTTCCGTTCCCAGCAGCCACATGGAGGCTCACAACTGTCTGTCACTGCAGTTCCAGTTCCTCTGATACCCTCTTCCGGTCTCTGAGGGCACCAGGCACACACTTGGTACACTGACCTATGTGTGGACAAAACATTCAAAGTCACGAAGCAAAAACAACTATTTTTTAGGAGTCCTAGACATAGGCCTAGATCGTAGCTCAACATTTAAGAAGCACAAACCATTTGAGAAAGGAGGACAAGTGTGAGGTCAGCCAGGCTACACAGCGAGACCCTGTCACTCACATTGTGCATGCATGTTCTCTCTCTCTCTCTCTCTCTCTCTCATACACAGAGAGAAAGAGGGAAAGGGAGTGGGAGAGTGAATCAAGAATGATAAATGTCCACAATAGTACATTCTTTTTCTTTTGTTTTTTTCAAGACAGAGTTGCACTGTGTAGCTCTGGCTGACTTGGAACTCAATTATGTAGATCAAGCTGTCCTTGAACTCGTAAAGATCCGGCTGCCTCTGCCTCCTGAGAGCTGGGATTAAAGTTGAGTAACCATTACGCCTGGATTATTTTTCTTCACCATTTACTTATTGTATGAGTGTGTTCATGCCTGAGAGTACATACGTGTGCCTGTAGTACCTGGTAGAGGCCGGAAGAGGGCACTGGGTTCCTTGGAACCGAAGTAAGCCGCACTGTGGGAACTGGGAACTGAACCCAGGTCCTCTAAGAGAGCAGCAAGTGCTTCTAACCACTGAGCCACCTTTCCGGCCCCTATAGTCTGTTCTTAAACTCGCCTGTCATCACCACCACCTGCTTCTACCAGAAAATGCAATTTCTCCTCCAGTAAAAAAAAAAAAATTCCTTTTCCTTTTTCCCAAAGGGGATCATCCAAATTCCTGCCAGTCACCACCCAAGGATAACAAAGACTTTCAATCTCCTAACGCATTATGATTCCATCTCTCATTCTATAATCTATGTAGTACGTTCTAAATGTCACCATTAAAACATCCCCATATGAGTACAATGGGCAGGGGAGACAGGAGAGCAAAGGAAACTTCATTAAAATAGATAAATATCCTTAAGGAAGCTAGGCGTGCGATGCGGGTGCATACAGTAGTTCTCATTTCTGCTGCAGACTGCAGGTCGGTAATTGGCATTTTTGTCATTTCATCCTCTGCCCCATTTATCTCCATAAGTACCTCAACTAGTCGGCCCTTCCTCCGGCGGGGGCAATTTTAACCTTTTGCCTGGGGAAGGCTCAGCCTGTGATGACAGCGTTGCCTGTTTTGGGGTTTGCTAACCTCTCCCACTAAACACACGCGTTAGCACTTTCCTCACTGTTCTGACGAAACCCTCGATGACAGCCCATTGCCGAAGGAAGTGTTTGTTCTGGCTCACAGTTTAGGGGATACGGTCAGCTGTGGTAGCAGAGGTGACTGGCTGCGCTGCCTCTACCACCAGGAAGCAGAGATTCATGCCAGCACCCAGCTCCGTTCCTCCTTTCCCCCTTTTTATTCAGCTCACGACCCCAGCCCATGGGATGGTACCACAGACATTTAGGGTGGGTCTTTCCAATTTAGTTAATCCTTTCTGGAAACACCCTCATAGACAGGCCCAAGGCACGTATCCTAGGTGTCTCTAAATGCAGTCAACTTGGCCATGAAGATTGACCACCACAGGTCTAGACTGAAACTTGACCTTAGTGGGGAGCCACAATCATGGATGTCCCAGAGGCCACAGAGATGAAGGACTAAAAGAGACCCTTGAACAGCAGCACCATTTTAGGTGAGCCCAGGGGCACCAGCGAACCCAGGGGCCTTTTCCCCTGAATCCAGCCCTCTCTTTGCTGGACCACAATGACCCTTCCTGTCCTGAGGATTTACTTTCTCCAGAGGAAGCCCACATCCTGAAGCTGAGCTACAGACCTAGGAAATGCCCTGAACATTTCCTGTCCCCCACCCCCGTGGCTCCCCTGACAACCATCCCAATCATCCCAAGACCACAACACAGCAGCATCTCCCTAGTGTTTCTCAGGACATCCATCACCTTTTCCCAAATCTCAAGTCCCCAAAAGTTCTGGGAAAATGGGGAGAGGTATTATTGAAAGTTCTCTTTGAGGGCTGGCGCCTCATCACCCACACAGGAATGTTTACAGTTCGAAGGAATCTTTTCCTGTTAAGTTGAACACAGGAGTCAGAATCCTGGATATGTGGGGTTGAAAGTTAACACCGATATTTCCGGAAGTGGGAGACAGGAGTCCATGGGGAGGAAGTGGCCTTCTCATCAGGGGTTCCTCCTTACCGCCCTTGCTGTTATATCAGTGCGTGTTTGTGGCCCCGTCTACTGCCGATGGCAAGTCAATCTTCCAAATAAAATAAATATTAATAAGTTTATTTGCATAGTATACATTATGCAGATCCTGTGGGCAATATTTCAAGACGTAAGTTTTAGAAGCAGAATAAGCCCCTAAATTGGCAATTTTTGTATGCATAGTACCGCTAACCTTGCGGGGAGACCCAAATGTTACCATTCTTCAAATACCATCCTGTCACGGGCGCTGCCTTTTTCCAGTGATTGAATATTAACTATGGAGGAAATGTAAAGAGAAAAAGCCGGGAATGTTGTGGAATTCTCTGGCTGCAAACTCAGAATCAGATTCAATATATGAATGAGCAAAAGCAGCATCAATTTCAGTGACAGAAATGAAACCAGGGCTAGCAGACAAAGCGCCTCATTGTTCGTGGAGAGTCTTGAGTATGTGAATTCCCGCATTAAAGGTGCGCATAGACACAGGCTCGGTCATTCCGCTCCCTACCTCCCCCCCCCCCCCCCCCCAAGGCCACCACCAACATGTTTGCTTTCTATGTTTGGAATATTTGTTCAAAACAGAGATCCAGACCATCAGGCTTTGTGGTTGTTTGTTTGTCTGTTTTAAGAAATAACAATTAACCTAATGTGATGGGCACACCTTTAATCTCAGCACTCAAGAGTCAGAGGCAGGCAGATCTATTTCTGTGATTCTGAGGCCAGCCTGGTCTACAGAGAGAGTTTCAGGATAGCCAGGGCTACACAGAAAGACCCTGTCTCAAAAAGCAAAACAAACAAAAATTTGAATATTAAATATTTGTGTTAGCTTTCAGTTTCTAATGACATGTTTGGCATTAGTTGTGATTTTCGTATTTTCTTATTTTGATGGGTTTGCTTGTCCAACATCTATACCAGGTGGAGAACTATTTTTATATTTTATTAAAATGTGTAATCTTGTAAAAATAGAGGCCCTTAGCAATAACAGTCTATGCATTTTATATTACGTCCTTTTTTTAAAAAAATGACTTCCGAGATTTTGAACATTACTTTGAGAATTGTTGGACTGTTTGTTATTTACAGTCACTCTTCATTATTTAAAAACAGCGCGATGGAGAGCAATACACAACGACGAATGATCTCAGAAATTCCCAAGGATCCTTAGAAGTTCACATTCCCAAATCTCCCAAATTAGGCTTCTGTCGGAAAGTTAGGAACCTGTCGCTGAGGGGTAAGGATGCCTCGGCTTTCCCCAGGCACTGGGATGCTGGCACAGGCTGAGGATGGTTTGTCCTGCACCAGTCCCAGCAACCTTGGCTAAGGATAAGGACTCAGCACTCTGCAAGGTTGGCGTCACGCTGGACCCTAAGGCCCTCACTGAGCCTGAAGCAGTCAGAATCCCTTGGAGTCTGCCTCCCTCCTCCCTGGTCCCCAGGAGAAGAAAAGAATAGCATTTACCTGTCTCCTAATTTAGTCCTTTGCAAATGTCAACAGGGACGGGAGGGGACTCTGTGACTGTCTCAGCTCCCCAGTGGAGGCCCACGCTCCATATCCTTCACCTTGTCTGTCCTGTGGAGGAGGGTGGGCAGGATGCTGGCCGGGATCCCTTGCAAGACAGGCGTGGCTCTGGGCAAGTGACCCTGTCCTCTTTAGAGCATCCTTTCCTTGGGCTTCCTGCACCCCCAGGAACTACAGAAAGGTATGGGGGAAACCAGGGTGGCGGGGCTGTCTGGTTTTTTGTCTTGGGGACACAGGACTCAGCTGTCAATTGCGTGATAGCTGAATGATACAACGTACCCCCAAACTTCCTGGTTTAAAACAAGAGTCTTTTATTTGACCCTAACCCTGCAGGGTTACAGCAAGGACGAGCTGTCCCCTGGGGTGCTGTGTAGGTGGCTTTTTTTCCCTCGTGCTGCCCCAGGTAGGAGGACTGTGGGGTTGCAGTCAGCTGGAAAGGCTCAAGTGAGGTTATCTGGACTCCTGGTTGTTACCTTGAGGGTCTCAGGGCCTCTCCCTGTGCCCTGTGCCCTCCACAGGGGTCGGGGCAGGGTCTTTGCTGAAACAGAAGGCTCAGGACTGCTCAGCTGGTGGGGCAGGTCTCACTAGAGCTCGGAGTGGAAGCTGCCAGATAGGGGTAGGCTGGTAATGGGGGTGGGGAGGGACAAGGGTGGTGAGTCACTCTCCTGGTGCCAGCAGTTGGGAGGCCGAGAGAGGAAGATCTCTGTGAATTTGAAGCAGCATGAACTGAACAGAATATGTTCCAGGTCAGCTGGGGCTAGAATAAAAAAACAAACAAACAGAAAGCAGAGGAACAGAAGAAAGAGCTTTTGGTTTAGCATATTTGCCAGTTTCTATGGCATACATCCCCTCATCAATAAATATTCATAAATAGCAATAAATACTCATTCCAAAAGCAGAGATTTGGAGGATTGGGAGTTCAAGGCCAGCCTTGGCTACACCGTGTGTTGGGGGCAAACCTAGGTTACATGAGACCCTGTCTCAACAACAACAACAGAAGACTCAGGGGGAGCTGCCGAGTCACTATCAGTCAGCTCACAAAATTCCCTCAGAATTACCAGCCAGCTCCAGCCCACCAGGCTTCCAGGCCTTCCTAAGACCCAGGCAGGAACTGGCGCAAAACCCGTGCTCTGGTCGTTGGTCAAGGCGGGACCCAAGGGCCAGCCCAGAGTCGCGTGAGATGGAAGCACCTGCAGCTGTGAGTAGGCGCCACCAAGACAGCAGATTTCCACGCACAGATCTAGCGACCTGCCAGACACTTTCACCAGGCATTTTGGCAGCAGCGTCCCTTGTGGGCTGAAGAGATGGCTCTTCCAGAGGACCCAGGTTCAAATCCCAGCACCCACATGGCAGCTCCCAGCCGCCTGTCACTCCGGGATCTGACACCCTCACATAGACACACGTGCAGGCAAAACACCGATGCACATGAGATAATGGTAAATAAAAATGTAAAAACTAAGAATAATGACCCTGGGGTGAGGCAGGAACATACGAGCCAGAGAGGGGAAGGACATTATACAGAGCAGATGGCACTGGGGAGCTCAAGGGAAACAGAACATCAGCGCTTGTTGAATGAACACTTGTCAGACACGGGCCGTGGGAGCGATGTCCGAACGTGCAGCCGGAGATTGGGGATTAAGGACTGACACGCACAAGTTGAGGATTAACACTGATAAACGTAACGCCACGTTGGCCGAACCCTTGCTGTGTGCAAGAGGCTGATAAGAATTTTGCACACATAATGCTGTCTCACCCTTAAAACCCGAGGGGGGACACTCACCTGCAAGCCAGGGGTTCTCAGCCTTCCTAGGGCTGCGACCCTTTCGTTCAGCTCCTCAAGGCGTGGTGACCCCAGCCATGAAGCTGTTTTCATTGCTCCTTCAGAACTGTAAGTTTTGCCACTGTTGTGAATTGCAGCGTGAATGTCTGATATGCAGGATATCTTATGTGCGGTCCCTGTGAAAGGGCTTTTTGACCCCAGCACTTGGCAGACAGAGGCAGCTGGATCTCTGTGAGTTCGAGGCCAGCCTGGTCTATAGCACTAGCTCCAGGACAGCCAAGGCTACACAGAGAAACCCTGTCTAGAAAAAGAAGAATATTTACAGATATAGAACAAAACTGGTGTGGCGGTGAACACCTTTAACTCCCACTTCGCCTTCAAGTGAAGGCAAAGAACACTTGGAGCTCAAGGCCAGCCTCGGCTACACAGCAAGTTTGAGGCCAGCCTGAGCTACATGAGACGTTGTCTTAAACAAAACAAAACGAAGGCGCGTAAGAGGGTCAGTGTTCTGTCAGCGTGTGGTACCCAGTGGGGTGGCATTAGCTGGGAGGACACCAGTGAGACTGTGAGTGACAGAGGGGTGGCAGGCGTCCGCTTAACTCTGAAGCACAGGCCGCCGCCCTAGCCTTCCCAGCCCTTGCCAACAACCGTGCCGTTTCCTCAGCGCTTGTGACCTGCTGGTGTCGTGTTGGTCCGCGCGCTGGAAGGGTCAAGGGTAAGGACGAGCCAGCCCCCGCCTTCCCTCTGTCTGCAGCCACAGCATTCTCACCGGCTCTGTCCCCTTTCCGGCCATGTGTGGGCAGGCTTGGGCATCGCCGGGAGCCAGGTGCCTGCTGCACCGAGAGGCAATTTATGAACTGTGGGTATTTCGTCTGTTTACTTGAAAGCACAAAAATTTGTCACTTGTGTGGGTAATTTGCTACTAATTACGAGCTTACAATCTGCAGATAGGAAAATCAGGGCCAACGTGCGCTTCTTGAGGAACAGGGAAATTACCCCAAGTACCGTGTAATTATACACTTAGCGGGCACAGCGCTCCCAGCCCTCACCCTTCCCACACGGGCTGCACACACGCCCACGGAGGCCCCTTTCCCGGGAGGGGAGGGCTCGCCTTCCGTGAAGGCCTGGGAGCCACCTTCTCTCCGTCCCTCCCATCGTCTTCAGAGGTGCCGCAGGTCCTGGGCGCCTCCCTCGGCTGGCACCGACTTGAGGGTTGGAGGAGAACGTCCAGTCTGGACCTCAAGAAGCCCCGTGCCGAACGAGAGGCTTTCTGTGAAGCATGCGGTGGCAGGTGAGAGAGGGCGCTGTTGGCACTGCGCCTGCCATCAGGAAGCAGGCAGAGAAGTGGGGTTCTGCTGTGGAACCTCGAGGCCCGCCCACAGCGACCCACTTCTTCCAGTGAGGCCCCGCCCCTCAAAGGGTCCTGTCCCCAGAGCCCACCTGCTTTGGTTTGGCTCTGGACCGTTTTTTTTTTTTTTTAAGCCCCCTATGCTAGAGGTTTGGGCCTGAGGGAAGGCGGCGGACCTTCAGGAGGCCTGTTAGAAGGACCCACTGCCCGAGGGGACAGCGGAAGTCCGTCCTCTCCTGACCTTGTTTGCCTCCTGGCTGCTGTAAGGTGCACTCCGCTGGAAGGCTCTGGGGCCAACGAAACTTCAGCCCAAACAAAGCTCTTCTCCTACGTTTATTTTTAAAATTCTTTTAGGTTTTTACTTACTTTATTCCTGTATGTATACGGGTGTTTTGCCTGCGTGTATGTATGTGTACCACACGGACGCCCGGTACCTGCAGAAGCCAGAAGAGGGCATCAGATCCCCTTGGAACTGGAGTTGCCGATGGTTGTGAGCCGCCATGTGGCTGCTGAGAATCAAACCTGGGTCCTCTGCAAGAGCACTCAGTGCGCTTAACCACTGAGCCACCTCCCCCGCCCCTTTTCTTACTTCTGATGCAAAGTCTTGCTCAATAGCTGTTTGCCGAACTCAGTATGGAGTTCAGACTGAGCTCCATTATTGCAGCCATCCTCCTGCCTCAGTCTCTCAAGTGCTGGGATTGCAAGCCTGTACCACCATATCAGGTCTCTCTCTCTCTCTTTCTCCCTCTCTTTTTTTATTTCCTTAAAAAATTTGTTTGGCACGCCTTTAATCCCAGCATTTAAGAGGCAGATGGATTTCCATGAGTTTAAAGCCAGCCTGGTCTACAGAGCAAGTCCTAGGACATCCATGGCTACACAGAGAAACCCTATCTTGAAAAAAAATTAAAATTATTATGGCTGTGTGTGTGTGTGTGTGTGTGTGTGTATGATGTTGAGCTGAAGCACATGTGTAGAAATCAGAGGACAACTTTGTGGATTTCGTTTTCTTCTGACACCTTTATTTTGGTCCCCAGAATTTAACTCAGATCATCACAGTAGCTCGGCAAACACTGGCTCCTGAGCCATGCTTGTAGCCCTCTTTGCTTATTTTTGGTTTGTTGCATTCCATTTGAGACAAAGTTTCATTTAGCCCAGGACGACCCCTAGCTCTCTCTGTAACAGTGGGTAACCTTGAAGTTCTGATCCTCTCAAGATCACAGGCGTGTGCCACCACACCCTGTTTCTGTCGTGGGGGACATGGCAGGCACTCCACCAACCAAGCTATGCCTCCTGGTCCCTGCCTTCCTCTCCCTACATTGATTTATCTCCAGTGTTTTGCTATAGTAACAGAAATCTGGCATCTCTGGAGAGATGCCAGGACCCTCTCTGCCTGTACTCTGAGTCTGTCCAGCTGTCCCTCATGGCAGGGCAGTGTGTTGGATGATTCTAGAAGGCCTGTCTTCTCTTCCAGATCCCCTTTATTTGCTGTCCTAAATCATTCATGACTTGCAATAAAGGCCTCCCTGGCCCCCTCCCAGCCCCCTGCAGAAAATATTATTTAACAGAAAGGTGACAGTTATGTAATTTAGTCTCGGTCTCCATTATTGATGAATTTGACCATGAAATATTTAGGCGCCTCTGTGTTCTGCCGCTCAGGGTCTGGTGGGAACAATGTCACATTCCACTTCATCCCCATGGAGGAGGAAGGCTCTCCCTCTCCCACTCATGACTGCACCCCGACTCTCCACACAAAGACCTCCCGCCTCACGCTTTGGCCTCTACTCGGCGCTGGTGTCAAGGGTCCTCTTGTCACCAGTAGCTAAATGGCCAGAGTCCAAACGGAGGCCCGTGGACTGAAGGCAGGGTGAGTGAGTATAATGCGAGCTCTCAACTTCTCCACCAACTCCAGAGAGGAGGCGGCATGAGAACCCTTTCGCATTTGACAAAAAGCAAGCTCAGAGAGGTTGAGACGGTTTTCCCCAGGGGCCTGCACTGAATCAGGCCCCTTTACTTCATAAGCCTCCATCTTCTCAACTCTGTGTGACACTTGTATCCGGTGACCTCTAGACCAGTGTTCCTTCTGTCCTGGATCATAGTCCTGAGCTGGGAATTCTGGGAAAGGCCAGGAAAAGAGAGGACAGGAGTCTGTCTCAAAGGATTCCCAGCTCGATGGGAGAGACGGTGTCCTTGGGAGCAAAAGGATGCAGCCAGTTCTGCTGCCTCAAGTGGCAGTTAAGCTGCAGTGGAAAAACTGAGGCTTGTATAACTCTTTTCTGCCATTGGGGGCTATAAGGAAAGACTTTTGGTCCTTTGACTTGGCACAGACCCCCAGGCAGCTCTGTAGTGGGGCTGGAGTGGGGACAGCCCCCCCCCCCAAAAGTCCCCAGCAAGATCTCTTTCCTCCCAGCTCTGCAGCCCAACTTTCTGTCTGTCTGTCTATGCCTGGCTAGGGGATGATTGATGAGCAACTCTGATGTGATGTTAAAATATGCATTAGGCTAATTGCATGCTAATTAGACAGACGAGGCCATTAGGGCTGCTTGGGGGCCCATCTGTGCTCTGTGTGTCCCAGTGTGCTGACAGAGCTGGGGTCTGCTGACACGGGGGACCCAGGCTGCCAGGGGGATGGGCAAGGTGACCTCTGAGCAAGAGCATGGATACTAGGCTGAGCAGGGCTGGTGGGAGCAAGGTGGAGCCATTCAAGGCCAGGGACCGCATATTTTCTCACCCTTTTTCCTTTCTTTTTTCGGTGAGAGAGGGATGCCGACAGGGTCTCTCTAGGTAGCCTAACCTGGTCTTGAACTCGCGGCTGGCTTCAAACGTGGCCTCCTCGCACCTCAGCCCCTCCTGTGTTGGGTTAGTAGGCTTGCACTGCCATGCCTGCCTTGCATGAACTTTTGAGCTGTAAGTTGTTAAATGACGGTAGAAAGGTCCTTTGTGACTCAGGTGTAAGCAAGCAGAAAGATGAGTTTCCCTAAAACACTTGCAGCGAGAGAGGGAGGATTCGAGGTTTCAGTGATGGAGGAGTCCCGGGGTTGCTGTCGCTTCATCCCCTCAAGGCCCAGAGCTCTGAGAGGAGAGAGAGGACCCATGGAGATCACCCGGCCCACCCTCCCCTCTTCAGCAGCCTCCTGTCCCTTCCGGAGAGAGGTTTCCGTCAGGGCCGGGGACACGCTCGTTTCATCGTCTGGTGTCTTGTGTGTAAATATTTCATATCCCCATTGAATATTTTGGGATGATTATGAATTCTTGATGTGGTAAGGACTTGGTATGTATGAGGCGTGGGCAGCCTGTGGGAAGGAGGCAGGGGGGATGGGGGGAGCAGATCGGACTGGCAATTCCGAGCTGGAGTCCCTCTCGCAGCGCTCCCCACACCACCTCCGTCACATGCCAGCACTGGGGCATCCATACCTCCTGCATGCCCTCCCATTCAGTATCTTCTGTGAGGTCATAGGGCAGGGGTCATGACCTTGTCTTCTCTACAGGAACAGAGAGAGGGCAGCCACTATCCCAAGGCCACACAGAGCCAAAGCTACCCCTGCTCTGGGACAAGTTCTCAGTTTGATTTAGTAAGTGAAGTATCTTGTTCATTAAAGAGAAGAAGGAAAACCAAAACCAAAACACATGGGTGCAAAAGAATCAAGGTTGACCCCGTGCTGAGAACCTGATGTCTAGAGCTTATGATTGTATTCTTTTTTATTTTAAAAATGATTTATTTTATTTATTTATTTAATGTGCCTTGGGGTGAGGGTGTCAGACAGCCTGGAACTGGAGTTATAGACAGTTGTGAGCTGCCACGTGGGTGCTGGAGTTGAACCCTGGCCCTTTGGAAGAGCAGACAGTGTTCTTAACCACTGAACCATCTCTCCAGCTCGATTGTATTCTTTTGACCTGGGAGTCTATGGGAGAGTTTTCTAACCCTACCTCGTACACACACGAAGGTGCACACTTCCCAGAGAGGCCCTCATAATAGTCACTTTTCTTCTTACTGTGGCCAAATGCTGGGTGAGATGTGACTTAAAGGAGGCCTTCAAGTTGAGGGGCTATAGTTACATAGAACACACACACACATACAAAAATGAGGTAAATAAGAGGCTAACTGGCAAACGCCTATACACCCTGAGCAGGAGGAATATGATCCACCACCCACCATTTTCCAGACAGGGTTTCTCTGTGTAGTCCTGGCTGTCCTGGACTTGCTTTAGTAGACCAGGCTGGCCTCGAACTCACGGAGATCTGCCTGCCTCTGCCTCCCTGAGTGTTGGGATTACAGGCATGCGCCACCGGGCCTGGCTTTTTATCTCTCTCTTTTTCCTCTCTCTTTTCTCTCTCTTTCTTTAAAGGATTTATTACTTTTACTTTTTGTGGATGAGTGTGCACCTTCGTGTGTGCACCTTCGTGTGTGTGCGGGTACCATGTATGCCCTTGACTCCCACAGAGCTCATATCCCCGGAACTGGGGTTACAAACAGTTGTGAGCTGACGCCTGGGTGCTGGGAACTGAGCCCAGGTTCAAGAGCAATCAGTGCTCTTAGCTGCTGAGCCATCTCCCTTCCTCCCCCTGAGTGACCCTAGTGGCCTGTTTTGACATCGAGGGGTTTTGTTTATTTGTTTGTTTGTTTTTTCTTGAGGTGTTCTGTCTTGTTTTGCTCTGCTTTCACACAGGAACTGGTGTAGCAGAGGCTAGCCTGAATTGGTTATGTGCTCAGGGATGACCTTGAACTTCTGATCCTTTTTTTTCTCCACCTCTTGAGGGCTGATATCACAGGCACTCACCGCCACCCTCAGTTTAGGCAGTGCTGAAGATTGAACCCAGGGCTTTGTGCATGCCAGCCAAGCACTCTGCCAACCAGGCCACGAGCTCCACTTCCAACATCTGGCTTAGTGGTGCACTGGAGGACAGTCCATGGGAGCGCACCCTTCGCTTTGTGTATGAAGACAGAACTCAGAGTAGGAGAGTGACTTGAGTTCAGTAAGGCTTGTCCCCAAAGCTCTGTGCTTTGAGCCTGGCCTCATTACCAGCTGCAAAGAGTCTTCCTGATGTCCAGGAGCACACAGGCGTTGCCCCCTCCTACCCCCATTCAAGGACAAGCTAGCACTTCTCAGAATGAAACCCACATGATCCCAATGATGCCCACATGACCCTAACCCAGTCCAAAGGGTCTAGACAGGGTGGCTTCCCCCCCCCTGCCGAGTCCCTGACCCATAGCCAGGCCCTTCAAGCCTTCTCAAGGGCTGGTTTGATTTCAGGCCCCCTTCTGACCTTTGCCCTCTCCCCTTTGCAGGGCTGGCCCCTCAAGCTGCATGTCACTGGACTCTGTGCCAACTAGCTTCCTACTGGTATTGACTGCTGTTGGATTGGGGGTACAGAATGACTTCCTGCCTTTATCCCTGTGCCAGGGGAGGAGAAAAGGGGGCCTCTCCCCTCCAAATTTGTTTCTCTCTGGGCACCCTTCCCACCAGTCACTCAGGTCACTAGGTCATGGAATGCTCATTTCGGGTGAAAACAAGTTTCTAAGATTTTCAAATATTTAATTAAAAAAAAAAAGTTTTTCTACACAGGGTTTCTCTGTGTAACGCTGGCTGTCCTGGAACTCTTTCTGTAGACCGTGCTGGCCTCAAGCTCAGAGATCCGTCTGCCTCTGCCTCTGGAGTATTGGGATTAAAAGTATGCATTACCACCCTCCTTACAGTTTTGTTTTG
The DNA here is from genome assembly GCF_907164565.1 of Psammomys obesus. Taxonomy (NCBI): domain Eukaryota; kingdom Metazoa; phylum Chordata; class Mammalia; order Rodentia; family Muridae; genus Psammomys; species Psammomys obesus. The sequence goes on along the minus strand of NW_026590405.1, from coordinate 4,328,260 downwards.
TTTCTTTTTATCACTGGCATATTTGTGTGGGAGGCGCGTGCACAGATGAAGGTAGACGCCTCCGGAGTTCAGAAGAGGCACTGGGTCCCTGGGAACCGGAGTTACAGGAAGTTGTGGGCCACTCAACATGGGTGCTGGGACACACACTTGAGTCCTGGGCAGGTGCAGTAAGAATTGTCATCTCAAAAATCCTCACGGGATAAGAAAGGAGGCGTGAGAAACCAGGGCCGTCCTCCCTGTGTGTGATTTCGCTTTCTGTGAAAGTGAATGTTAACATCTGAGGAGAGTAACTGGGGCTGCAGAGGCGGCTCAGCGGGTAAGAGCCCTTTACTGCTCTTGCAAAGGGCTGCGGTTTGGATTGCAGCACCTACATAACTAGCTATAAATCCAGACCTGGGGGCTCAGGGCCCTCTTCTGGCCTGTGTGGATTCCTGCGTGCACATGGCACATGTAAGCTCACACAGACACACACAAACACATGAAGCCTTTAAAAAGATAGTAAGCAGGAAATTCTAAAACCAATGCAGTTTTAGGTAACTTTTAGTCTATTGTTATAGCTTGTATTTTTCAGTTATTATTAATCTCTTACCAGACCCAGCGTATGAATTACGAGTTACCGTAATTATGTATACAGAGGGAAAACACGCAGTGCATAGATTTTTGCGCTATCTTCAGCTTCAGGCACCTGCAGAATGTCTCCGAGCATAAAGGGCCCGCGTGATGGCACAGTGGGTAGCGGTGCCTGCTGCCAAGCTTAACGGCCTGGGTTTGATCCATCGGACCCAGACAGCAGAACGGGAGAACCTGCAAATTGTCCTCCGAACACCCCATCTGTGCACCAAGGCAGCTGTGGGCACACGCACACACTGAGTAAATTCATGTAGTTTACAAAAAAAAAAAAAAAAATGAAATAAAGCTGGGCATAGTAAGGTGCAGCTGTAATCCTAGCTCTTGGATGGTAGATTTAGAAATATCAGGAGTTCAAAGCCGCACAGGGAAGCTGAGGCCAGCCTTGGCTACATGAGATGCTGCTTCAAAATGATCAAAGAACAAATAAAAGGAATATCCCTTAGAAGCTCAGAGACGGGGCTAGAGAGATGGCTCAGCTGATAAGAGCATTGCCTGCTCTTCCCGAGGTCCTGAGTTGAATTCCCAGCAACCACATGGTGAGTCACAACCATCCATACTGGGATCTGATGCCCTCTCCTGGCATGCACGAGTACATGCAGATAGAGCACTCACACCCATTAAATAAATAAATAAATAAATAAATAAGCAAGCAAGCAAGCTCTGAGTCTAAAGGTAAAGGCAGATAGATTTACTAAATTTATTGGAAAGCCATTGAGCTTCGACATGATTAGCAAAACATAAGATATTAAGTAGTGCCTGGCATGCGGAAGCCTTGGGTTCGCTCCCCAGCACTGCATGAACTGAGTTTGGTGGTGAAAGATGTAATTCTAGCATGGGCGGGGGGGGGGGGGGGGAATAAGAAGTTCAAGGTCATCCTCAACTACATGAGGAGCTTGAAGACAAACTGGGCGACATGAGACCACCCCGCCCCCACCCCCACACAAAGATAGGTAGTGAGAGTCAGGCAGAGTTGGGTATGGTGGCTCAGAGCTGAAATTCCAACACTTGGGAGGCTGAGGCAGGAGAATTACTACAAGTTCAAGGCAAGTCGAAACTTGTGAGTTCAAGGCCAGCTAAGGCAGAGTAATGAATGCCTCAAAAGGGTATGTGGCTGTGTGTAATGGCACACACCTTTAAACCTGGCCTGGGGAGGCAAAGGGAGGCTTACCACCTTGAGTTCCAGGCCAGGCCAGTCTACATAGTGAGACCCTGTCTCAAAAAAAATGTAAATTATATTTTAATACAGTGAATATATACAGTTTTTTGAGACAGGGTATATATATGGTTGTTGTTTGTTTGTTTGTTTGTTTGTTTGTTTGTTTTGAGAGAGAGAGAGAGGGTTTCTCTCTGTCCTGGACTTACTTTGTAGACCAGGCTGGCCTCTAACTCACAGAGATCCACCTGCTTATGCCTCTCCAAGTTTTGGGATTAAAAGCACCCGCCATTACACCCGGCTCTAATACAGTAATATTATACAAAATCAAGGAGTCAGACACCAGACACCCAGGGCAGTTCCTTCTGTGGTAGCAGACAGGAGCCGCCAAGGCTGCAGAGCCCTACTGTCTAAGGAAGAAAGACCTGAGTGTCAAGGGCTGGGTTGGGCCACAAACACCACATTCCTGGCCCCACATATGGTCAGCCACAAGACAGCTCAAGGTAATAGTGTAAGGGTGATACCTGTCTCCCAGGACCTTAGAGTCCAGGAGGGACCAACTCTAGCCCTGACTGTGGCTGGGTAACACTGCCAGCAAGAACCTGGAAAGGCCTGGTTGATTTTGGCTGGGGATTTGAGAAGATGAAGCAAGAGACATTTGAGTGGCCACTGTCAGATGACATCAGATACTTCCAGATGTCCCCCACAAAGCCCTCGCCCCTTCTTGAATAATAATACAAACTGGGTTTCAACCAGGTCCACAGTTCAGAACAAAAACTAAATGTCACATTCCTTCCCTGCAGCTGGCCAACAGCGTTCGAGTGGAAATGCATCACGGAACTGCAGACAGACGTCCTTAAAAGGCTGTGCATGTCTTCTTCGCTACTTAGAACACAGGGGAAATGGCCGGAGCTCTAGCTACCATCTTGGATCATGAGCATAAGTAGACAAATGAGTGAGCTAGTATGGTCCAGGGCCCTAAGGATTCGAAGCATGAGAGCTACATCTGGACATCCGTATGGATAAGAAATTGCATCTGCTTTAAGATACCATTATGTGGAATCCCTATCATTGAAGCTCAACCTAATTCCACCTAATAAAACTGGGTGAGGGCAGGGGTGTGGCTCGGCAGTAAAGCACTGGCAAAAAAAAGACAAAAAGCAGGTGTCCCAGGGACATGTTCCTAAGAGTTGAGGATCAGGCATTGCATCCATCTGTCCCTCAGCGTCCCCAGCGATCGTTGGGCAGACGGTTGGGAAGAAAGGAGTGAAAAGGAGAGAAGGAGGACGCTGGCTGAAACCTGTCATGGAGCACTGCTGGCGGCTTCCTGAGTTGTCTGGACTTCAGAGGCCATCAGGGTTTGGAGGGGAGGTGGGAGGGGAGGGAAAGGGCAGAGTGAGAGGCAGAGATCCTTCAGGGGATGAGGATCCAGCAGGGTCATGGTGGGTGCTGGTGGTGGGATGTGGGGAAGGCAGAGCCAGTCTGGAACTGGAGACCCTTGGATTCATGGGGGGGCGGGGAGTGCGGGGAAGGGGGGGAAGATGTGGCCACATTGGGTTTTTTTTGATGGAAGGTCTAAGATAATGGTAGTACCTGTTGAAGGTGTAGAGATCAAAGAAGGATAATTTAATCTGCCGAAGAAGACTCTGACAAATTGAAGAAGACAAATCGAATTGGAATTTCCAGCCAGGGAACCTTGAGGAAGGTGTCCGGGCCCCACAGAGAGGGACAGCAGCCCGGAGTCCTTGCGGGAAGAGCTGGACAGGGGATCGGAGCGTTTTGGAGACTGTCTGCTGGGGGCTAAAGCCTAGAGAGCAAACCAGGCATGGTGGCGCTGGGCCGTGAGCCCAGCAGATGGAGGGCCTGAAGCCTTCCAAGTACATAGACCAGGAGTTCGAGGCCACCCTCAGTTGCAATAGTGAGTTTGGAACTAGCCTGGGCTACATGAGAGGCTGTCTGAAAACAAAAACCAAAAACAGATAGGAAGGCAAGAGAATGGAGAAGATCGGGGGGGGGGGGGGGGAAGTGAACAGTGTGTTTAGGCCGAGGGATGCTAAGAGAGAAGCCAGAAGAAGGGGCTGGTGGAGGAGGTGAGTCCAGCACCTGCCGAGGGGAGAAGACAGAGCTCCAGGAGGGCAGGAGGTGGCTGCGCGCAACAAAATTGGCCCATAGGAACAGCTGAACACAAAGAGCTTGATTCTTTTAATATAAAGTCCATTTTAAAATTCCTTTTGTGGGGTTTAAATGATGTTTTTTAATGCCTCCAGTCTAACAGTCTCACCTCTCTGACAGAGAAATCTTTCTAAATTAACGTCTCATTATTTCTCACCCTAACAAAGGCTTCTCTGTGACAGGTGTTCCTTGACAATTCGCGCACAGGACTGCTCATTTGCAAGTCGCGAGGCCACACGTGTGCGCACAGGCCCACGCACGCGTGCTGGCCTCAGCGAGCATGGCCGAGGGTCCGGGCCGTTGCACGTCAGGTCGGGGCTCTGATTGGTTCCAGAGAGAACATCACTTCCTGGTGATGCTCATTTGGTCCTACATCGTTGTTTGACCCGTCCAGTTCCCACCAGCGGTGAGAACCTCGTGGTTAGGGGCAAAGTCTCCTCCAGACCCACTCAGCAGCGCCCCCTGCAGCAAAAGGGGCCCGAGCACTCCTCCCAAGGCTGTGAGACAAAGAGAATTCCTCCAGGGTCCCTCATCACCCGCCTGTGTTTTGTCCCAGCTCTTCAAGCAGATGAAGGAAAACCGGAAGTAGAGGCCGGTACTCCATGAACCAGACTCCACGCTCCAGGGATACAGCAGCCCCTTTGATCATCTCTTTAGACCCCACCTGCGGGTCCCCAGGTGACTCACATAGAGGAAAGAGTCATACTCGGGGCCCAAGGTGTAGGTCAGCTGTCTTCCGGTCTAGCAGCCATTGCTACCTCAAAGTACTTTGACCACCCACAAGAGACCCCCAAGTTCTGATCTGCTGCATTCCTTCAGAAGGAGGGGCAGGGAGGGCGTGTCATTGACTCTTCTCTGAGATTCCAGTGACGTCTTTCTTTCCCTTGTGCTTATAGGTGCCTCTCAGCCGAAATTCATCCCTAGCTGCGTGTGGTCCGGGGTCTTGGGGTGTGAAGGAGTGTGTGGAAAGTTAATTGCTGTGAGGGCACATTCCACCTATGCAGCTATGAGGAGGTGGCCATTCGTGTTAGGGTGGGACTTCCTGACCCCGTAGCTGTTTGGGGGTCGCCTATGATCTATAAGCCCAGTGAACTCAAATGTCTCACCGTGCTGGACTGTGGCACAATTGTTACTTTGGTCTGTTTGGTTTGGCCACCTCTATCGTGGTCGGCAGACATCTATGTTCCCACCTCCCTCGGAAAAGTCAGGTTTCTGTTTTTGTTTGTTTGTTTGTTTTTTGGTTTGTTTGGTTTTTCAAGTCAGGGTTTCTCTACCTAGTCATGGCTGCCCTGGAACTCACTCCATAGACCAGGCTGGCCTCGAACTCACAGACATCACCTGCCTCTGCCTCCCTGAGTGCTGGGGTTTACAGGCGTGCGCCACCGTGCCTGGCCCTTGGAAAAGCTAATGCAGCAGTCAGCAATGGTGAATGGATGAGGCCCTGAGGTCAGCCCAAGTAAACCAACAAAGCAATCACAGCAGCCTCACCCCCACAGCCGCATTCCTGCAAGACCTACATAGGCAAGGCTTGTGCCAGCACCTGGACAGTCTTATGCCCCCCTCGACCCCACCCCCCGGTGTAGGACAGCGCCCCAAGTAGCCTTAGGTCTGCCCAGCCCCTGCCCCCCACTTTTCTTCCCTGTGATTCTCAAGGATGTATACATGCAGGACATGTTCTGCCTGCACCCTCCTGAGAAGAGTAGCAGCCCAAGTGCAAGTCCGGAGTGGGGCCACATGTGCTCGCACACCCGTGTGTGTGTGTGTGTGTGTGTGTGTGTGTGTGTGTGTGTGTGTGCAGTGTGTGTCCAGGCTCCAGCAGCCTGTGGGCCCCTGTCGTCTGGGCAAAGCTTCCCTTCCTTTCTCACTTCCGTGGTCTCCAGGCACGGCATGAGTTCTTCTCCACTCCTCCCAGGGGCAGATTCCATCAGGGCTTCATCCCCTTGGGTGTTATCTGTTATTCTGTTTCCCAAGGTCCCCCTGCTATGCTGAAGGTAGGCCATGCCCAGAAGAGATGGTACCCCCTCCCCCTCCAGGCAGCTTTCCTGAGTCCAGCTCCCCAGAAAGCCAGGCCTCTTTTATTCCCGCTGCCTCTCTAGGAGTAAAAGACCTACTTGGTGTGACATGTGTGTGTGTGTGTGTGTGTGTGTGGTGTGTGTTCTGCCTCAGCTGACTGGAGCTCAGACCAGCGTACTCTGACCTTTCTTCATCCCCCCAATTCTGTCTGAGGCTTCTCTGGACCCCACAGATTCCAAGACCCAAGCAGAGTACCCTCCACTCTGAAAATAATGATGCAGGATATATACCCCACACCTCCACAAAGGCTCTCATTAGACTTCCCCATAACCCTGAGAGGCAGAGGCCCTGATTACCGCACCTCGTTTTATGGGGAGAGCGCTGCAGTGTCAGGAGCTGGTTTAAAGAGACTGGCGCTGACAGGAATGGAGGATGGACCATCGGGCGACAGGCAGAAAGTTGAGCTCTTAGGAGCTCATTATCCCAGTACTTTCGGCCCACGTGGGAAATCTTCCTTAATTAAGAGTAAAATTATGAAAAACAAAGAGTCAGATACCGGTTCGGTGGATGAGCTCACTCCGTGTATAATTTCATCTTACATGAATTAAGTGAGATAATGTATATGAAGAATGGAGTCATTTCTCTGCTGGGATGTGTCTATGGCTTAAGGGTACAGTGCTTGCCTGGACTGTGCAAAGAAGGCCCTGGTTTTCAATCGCCGGGACCACTAAAACGTAAATAAATAAAGTGAATATTCAGGTTTGCTGTTCTTGAGGCTGTTATTATTATAATGTTATTATGCAAAGCATGTCCCTTTGTCTTGTGCTCTGTCAATACTCCAAGGCCTCTGTCCAGATTCCTGTGCCCGGACTCCATTCCAGAGGCCTCCACAGCGCCCCAACCTGTCTCCCCTGTCCTAGGGAACTACACCAGCACACATTCCCCTCACTTTAGCACTCAGCCAGACGTAGAACCTCGGCAGTCACCCACAGCAATTGTCCCAGACATCGGGGCGGAGGCTCCCCAGCCAGCCCCGCCCGCCACTCCCAGCCGCCCACGGCAGAGGGCGGCCTCCCCGGCTCTAATTTTAACCCCGAGGAAGGTGCCAATCGTTCATTTTCAAAGCTGTTTCAAAGTGACTCTGATAAGCAAATTGCTGGCAGCCCTGGCGGGTGATTATTCCTGCATTAATCAGGGGGAAATTATGCCAGTTACTGATTAACTAATTACGGCAATCAGATCGGCTGGGAGAGCAGGGCGGAGGGAGCCGGCCAAGGTAAACAACCTGGGGAAGGTGAGGCAGGCAATCTGGCTGGAGACAGAGGGCAGTGACAAAGGCCTCTTCTCGCCCAACCCTCGTTTCCTACTTCTACCAAGTAGGCCTTGAGGCCACAGCTGGGCATCCAGTCCACTGAAGGAAGCAGGGCTCATGCAGGGTGACAAAGAAGTTGTGCTCCTCCAGCCTTAGTAGGGGTAGGGTGTGTCCTCACCTAGAGAGACTGTGGGTTGTGTGGGCCCTGGCCCTTAGGAAGCCATGTCTGATGGAGAGAAGGTTTAGGGTGAGGTGGACTGGGCCTACTTGTCCACAGAAGATGCCGCAGGCAGAATCAGGCTTGGCCATCAGGACAGGGAAGCAGGGAAGCAAATGTCAGAGAGCGAGGAGCAGTGGCCAGAACTTCAGAGCGCAGAACCCAGCGGTCCACCTAGTCATCTCAGAGAGCCACCCTCACTGGCTCCCTCTCCACCCCACATGGAGGGCCTGGAGAGAGTGAGCTCAGGGGTCTCCCCGACCTCCCCCCACCCCCACCCCACCTCACAATCTCAGTGTTGAGGTGAGGCCTAGTGGGAGCTCCACAGCCCTTTGTGTTAACCTCTTGCCTCCCAGATGGCTCGCCTATGTGATGGGGGCATGACGGGGGCAGACATGTACCAGAGTGGAGCCCATTCAGGTCACACTGAGTGAGAGGGACAAGAAGGACAGAGAGAGCGACAGGCACTTCTCTACCAGTGGCCTAATTTGGGAGAGCTATAGTGGAGGGTGAGAAGGTATGGGGGTACAGGGGGCAATGGGGGCAGTTGGTGCTCTCTGACTTCTCAGGAGAATGGCAGAGATCTGGTACCCCACTCCTCCACTGGGTTTACAGGGTCCCCATGCTCAGGCCTGAATCTTCCACCTCCCCTAAGGCTCCTATGCATGGTGTCCCCTGCTCTTTGGTGGGGGAAGGAAAATGGTGCCTCTACAAAAAGACATTTACATTTCCAGAGTTTTGCTGTCAGCAGCTCCCAGTTCTTGTGGCCAGGTAGCTTCAGCAGCAGGAGGAATTCCACAAAATTGGCCTGCTGAGGGCCAGGGGAATGACCACTTAGATCAAATGGGACCCTTAACCCTTGAAGGCAGAGTGGGAGGCTCTCATTTGAATGACTTCCCAGATGAGAAAAGTCCTTCCCTTCCTCCCCTTCTCCTCCTCCTTGTCCTCTCCTTCCTCCCCTTTTCTTGCCCTCCCTCCTCTCCTTTCTTCTCTCTTCCTTTCCTCCCTTCTCTCCCTCCCTCCTTTCTTTCCTTCCTTCCTCCTCCCCTCCCTTTCCCCCTTTCTATCCTTTCTTCTTCTCTTCATCCTTCCTTCCATTCTCTTCTTCCTCTCTTTTCTCCCTCTTCCCTCCCTCTCATCTTCCTCCTCCTCTACATCCAACTCCCCTTCCCCTTTCTCCTCTCTCCCCTTTCTCTCCTTCCCACTTCTCCTCTTCTTTTCCCCTTCTTCCCCCTCCTCCCTTTCCTCCTTTCCTTTTATCAGGATAAACACTGTTTAAAATAATGTTTTTTTATTCATTCTCTGAGAATGAAGCATGTTCTGCCCTCCCCTTCTCCCTACTCAGAAAGATCTCCAGACCATCTAGGAGAGGAGCCACTGAAAGGCACATGCACTCAGAAGCAGAGGGCAGTGTCCCCAGAGACAGTCCTGCAGTGAAGGGGCTGTCCTTGTAGCATAGAATGCTGATGGGTCCAAAGACCAATCTTCTGCCGACTCCCAGATCACCAAACCCTAACCAGGCATGCAGCTTCCGGTGGGGGTCTCTTTCCCCGCCTCTGTCCTCCATCCTCCTCGGTTCCCAACTGTAAACCGGCCATAGGGAATTGTCCATCCACTTGACTGGCCAGAGACAGGCCTGCCTCACTCAGGGCTGGGTCTTCCAGCCCTCCTCCGTCCCCCACCCCCCATCTTAATGTCTTGCAATCCTCTATGCCTCATGGCCCGGGAGAGGGCATGCTGTGGCCCCTGCCTCAACTTCCCCCCATTTCAGGTTAGAGGCCGCTGTCCCTGGTGGCAGGGAGCAGGGTGGAAGGCAGACAGAAAAGCAGATATGGGTAGCTAGGAGCCCGGATGGCTGTCAGGGGGCGATTTAGGGCGATTGCTTTCTGCAGGGCACGCGGTTTCACTGCAGCAAATATTTCCTCGGCGTTGCTACAAGACGTGCGTTTGGCAAAGCGCAGCGGGCCTGCAGGCCCTGCTCGCGCTGGTAAAGAGGCGGGCGGGCGCAGCTGATGGCGGGAGTAAATCTGAGCTCACAATTAAAATCTCTTTAGAGATTGCGGCCAAGTGACTGATGGATAGGACCCCAGGCTCCATCCGTCCCCTCTACGCTCCGGCGCCAAGACAGATATCGACAGAACATCATAAATAGCCTCGCACAGGCTGGCAGGAGGTGCGGTTGAGGGATTCAAAGAAAAGGCTGAATGGGGCTCTGTTCTGCAGGGCCCCGGGCGAGCAGGGGCTCCCTGCAAATCACCTGGGACGGGCGGAGGCGTTGTTTTATCAGCCTTCTATAAATGAGGTCTCCTGCACTTGGATTTTGAGACCTCCTGAACCTGCAGGGGGCGCTCTAGCGAGTTCTGTCTATCCGGAACCTTCCTCCCCTCCCCCAACACCTAAGGTGGCAGAGCTGTTGGCCACCACAGGCGGCCTTCTTTCTGGCTACTTCGGGGCATGCCAGCCTAATTCCAAACCAGCAGAGCCCTCCCTTCTCTACATGAAGACTCCCCGGCCCTCCGTGGGGCAGGCCAGAGCTGTGGGGGAACCCCATCTCTTGGGCAGCATCCCCAATAACGGTTGGACAGTGAACCAGCTCTCTCCCTGACCGCTTGGGTCAATTCAAATGCATGTTCTCTAGTCTCCCCCAAACCCCCACAGAGGATGAACTCCAGCTGCCCACGGGAGGGAGTGACCCCGTTAACATTCTTTCTACCAGCCTCCCTCCAACCCCTTTTTTTCTGCCTTCCCTCTGATGGTTAGTCCCCATTACAGAGACTGAGCTGAGAGACACAGCACATTTTGGGTATCTTTGAGGGCTCTGTCCTAACCAGTACTTTAATCCATTGGCCGATTTGAGGTTGAACTGCAGTAACCTCAGTTTGATTCTCTGGGTCCACATGGTGGAAGGAGAGATCCAACACTCCCACGAGATGTCTTCTGACCTCCACACATGCGCTTCATGCACTCCCGAGAGAGAGAGAGAGAGAGAGAGAGAGAGAGAGAGAGAGAGAGAGACCAGACTGGCCTGGAACTCACGGAGATCCGCCTGCCTCTGCCTCGCCGAGTGCTGGGATTACAGGCTTGCACCACCACGCCCGGCTTCGTTTTTAAAAATTGGAAGGACTGTTGGGAGGGGTGCAGCTGTGTAAGGTGAAAGCTGATTAGATGAAACGCCGCTGAGGGTGCCCCTTTGAAGGGTACACCATGGTCCCAGCTCCTTCCTGTTTGTCCCTCTGCTTCCTGGCCGCCAGGAAATGCTCTGTTTCACCACACCCTTCCGCCTAGGAACATGGAGTCCGCCAGCCGTGTCATGAATCCTCCCTCCTCTAAATGGTTTCTCTCAGGTGTCTCCACAGGAGCGAGCCGACACATGCTGCCATACTCCCCGGGGGCCCTCGGAGGTCAACCACAGAGGTTGGGCCGCCTCTGTGTGGGCCTGCATCAAATACCAATTCATCTTTGGTTCTCGGCCCAACCTGCTCCCCACACATAAGCCTCTGCCCTCCGTTCCCTGTGCTGCACGCAGCATCACATATGTTAACACGGCACCATGAGCATTTTTCTGTCACGTGTCGGTGAACAGCTTCCCCAGTTAGACAGGGGCCTCTGAAGGACAGGGACATTGCTTTGAATTATCTCTGGGGGCGCTTGGGTCCAGCACAGTGCCTGGCACACAATCACTGTTTACTGAATAATTAATGGGATGAATGATTCGAATGAATTCAATGTTCTTGTCAATTACAATAACGTAGAGGAGGAATCTTTGTTTCCCAGGGAGAAAGAAAGACACAAGGAAGAGCCTCACGAAGAAAAAAAAAAAAAAAAACCAAACCAACAACTTGACTTAGCTTTGTTTTGAGCAGGGAATATAAAGCATTGTATCGATCTGCCTTTTAAATTAAGAACAGGAAACAGTAAAGCCATTCAATAAATAAAACATAATAAAAACACCTCAGTCCCAGAGTGTCGCTAATTAAGGGAGACAGGGAGGACAAAGGGGGAGAGAGGAGGAGAAATGAGAGACAAGGCTGCAGAATGAAGGGCAGCGAGACGGGGCCAGAGAGACCACACTAGCTCTGGGGGAGGGGCAGGCACTGGGACATGGCGAGAGGGGTTGCAGTCCACTTGTCCCGGCAGAGGCTGGGAAATGGAAGAAAGCACACACAGAAGAACATTCCCTGCCAACAGCTGGGCTCCTGGAGAACCTACCGTACTCTCTATATGCTAGGGAGAGAAGCAAGCGGGGGAGCTTTCAGAGCTCATGGATGGAGGTGGAAATCCCTACTGCTGATCTGGACCTATGCAGGACAAAGGTCTAAAGCTAAGAGAGGTCAGACTGGAGGGCTGGGGAGGTGGCCCAGCGGTTAGGATCACTGGCTGCTCTTGCAGAGGACCTGGGTTCGTTTCCCAGCACTGTCCCCTGGAGACTCGTATCCATCTGTAACTCAGAGGTTCTCATGCCCTCCACTCACCCCGAGGCCGTGTGCATGGTGCACACTCACACTTTCAAACAAAACACATACACACATAACATATATATATATTTAGAAAAATACAAGGAAAACTGGAAGGAGGAAGTGAGTCACAGGTGGGCATTAGTCATTCTAATGAGCACTGTGAAGCAGTCCCTGTTAGTCACACAGACAGGCTTCATGTGGCTGGCTATGTTTCCGGCTTGTGACAACTCTGTGGGGCAGGCAAGTGTAGGAAAACAAGGCTCAGAGGTGTCAAGGAAATTTCCCAGCCCATCACGCCTTTCTTCATCTTCTGCCTCTTCGTGGCCGCTTTGGAAACTCTGCACAGGGAAAGGCAATAACAGTTCTGTCGAGCATCAATCATATGCTCTTCTCAATTGTCAGCTTGGTGACATAGAGAATCACCTAGGGGATGGGCTTTTCTGGCCATGGCTGTGAGTGGCCATCTTGTTTAGCTTGACTGAGGTGGGAGGATTTGCCCATGGTGGGTGGCACCATTCCCTAGGCTGCACAAGAGCTGTGCAGTCAACATTCTAGCAGAGAGTGGAAAGGGATTCTCAAGCCCTCACCCCTAAAAGAGGAGCTATGGATGGCTTCGGGGCTGGGGAGGTAGAGTCGGTTTTCTTTAAGGGTGAGACTCCTATGGACTGACTAAGCCCCTTCCAGTAGATGCCCCCATAGGAGGAAGTGAGCTGAGCACAGGCATTCACTGTTTTTCACTTCCTGGCTATGGACACAGCGTCACCAGCGGCCTCAAGCTCCTGCTGGTACTCACTTCCCCGACAGGGGGGGGCTGTCTCCCTAGGAGCAGGAGGTGAAACAAACCCTTTCTCCCTTAAGCCAAGTTTGTTGGGATATTTCATCCCAGTGTCAGAAGAGCAACGAGGGCACAGAGCAAGGGGAATGGCAGTCCAGGAGAGACTCCCACAGACAGAGAGACCACCTACCCACGCCAGCCGCTGAGGAATCCCAAGACCTGTGGGTACTGAACTGGGAACAGAGACGGAAGAGGGTGGGTCTGCTATGGGTGGGGTTGGGTGGGGCAGGTCTGCCCTTCATGTCAGCCTATCTATAGAACTTGGGGATTTGCAGCTCCCCAACAATACCCCAACAATACCCCAAGCTCTGGGCCTTTCGTTTCCTACATGCTCGGCACCTTGGGTCCTCCTCCAGCTTCCCGGGGAGGCCCCCTTCCATCCCTTACCCCGTCTTACATTCATCAGGATTTGTCTGGTCACGTGCCAAAGGGATCAGATCTCAAGCCGAGGTCCTGGGAGAGGTGTTGAAGACCCCCATGCCCCTGATATCCCCCCACCCCCACCCCCGCAGGCTTCCTATAGCAACCGGAGAACACTGCTTTGTGTGGGGGAGGGGCAGCGAATGAGGAAGTGGAGGAGTTAGGAAGGGTTTTGTGAATGAGCGTCCTTAAACCCTGGCCCCAAACCTGCACCAGCCTATCACACATAGGACCCCTCAGTATCCATGTGTCACACCCATGTCACCTTGGTTCCACCACCCATCCTAAGAGAGAGAGAGAGAGTGTGTGTGTGTGATTACCACATGCTTGCAGATGCTCACAGATGCCAGAAGAAGGTGTCAGATCTCCTGCAACAGGAGTTACAGGCAGTTGTGAGTCCCTGTGAGTGCTGGGAACCAAACCCAGGACCTCTGCAAGAAGAGCGGCAAGTGCTCTTAACTGCACAGCCATCTCTCCGGCCCTTCTACAATTCATTCTTGGCTCAGGCCCGGCCATGCTTCCAGAATCTCCTGGGACTTCAGCCAGTCCCCACCAGTGGATTTTAATTGCCTGACAAAAGTAATACCAATATTTATAAGGGAACAAACACGGATACCATAAATAAATACATTACTGACTCATTGAATTAATTAGTGTTTAATTACTCGAAATTACCATCAGTTACTACCAATTACCCGAACAACGAAGACATTCTTTCTCCATTACAGATGGCAATTTCCAAGGCCAGACCCGGAGACCTCAGCTGTCGGAAGCAGCCTCCGGCCCCGTCCACGCTCCATTGGCTCTCCCCCACTGCCCACCTGGGGATGGTCAGTCATTTCGTTACATACTTATTACAATATGCCAGACACTGGGTTGGGCACCAAGGACTCATCGGCAGACTAAAGAGGCAAAATCCTTGTCTCTTGTAGAACTCCCAAGCCAGCAGAGGATGAAGAAGAAAAAATGCCGGGTACTTTAAAAGATGGTAAGGGGTAAATAGAAAAGCAGACAGGAAGAGCAGATGGCCGTGGGGTCAGGTGCTAATGGTGATGATGTTCAAACAGCGTGCTCAGGGCAATGGGTGTCAAGGACACCCTCTGCTGGGCCCTGTACCCATCACCCTCTTCCCCCAGATTTATGCCGGAGGATGCTGCTTTGCAGGCGTAACATCACCCGACACCCCTAATCCCTACTCCCCATCCCCCACCCTCACCCCCAACCCTGGCTTCTATGAGTTGGGGGCCTCAGGAGGAACAGAGACAAGAAAGAAAGTACATGGCCTGATCGCAACCTGTTCTCAAAGTTCTCGGCCTCTGGGTTGCCCTTTTGACACAGCGCTGTACATTCACATGTGTCTGTGTGTGAGTGTGTGCACATGAGCGAAGTGCCCTCAGGGGCCAGAAGAGGGTGTTGGATCCCCTAAAGCTGCGGTTATATGAGTGTGAGCTGCCAAACATGGGTGCTGAGAACCGGACTCAGGTCTACAAGTGGTCTCCTCCTCCTCTCCTCCTCCTCTCTTCCTCCTTCTCCTCTCGTTTTATTTATTTATTTATCTATCTATTTATTTATTTATTTATTTTCTTTCTTATTTTCTCCCCAGACTGAGTTTCTCTGTGTTGTCCTGGCTGTCCTGAAATGTGCTCTGTAATCCACTCAGGCTTTGAACTCAGAGCTCCGCCTGCCTCTGCCTCCTGAGTGCTTCGATTAAAGGTGTGCCACCACCAGCCGCCTTTCACTCTCCCTCTTAAATTGCTTCAGCTACTTTGTTAGAGCAACAGGAGAGGAACTAATACAGTGGCTATAGCGAAAGGGTGAATGTGCTGATGGATGGGAGTGCAAGAAAAGAAGGAATTGTGGGGGATTCTCCTGAGTTTCTCTCCTGAGCAAGTGCCAAGATGCACTGGGATGGGATAGATTTGGGGAGAAGCAGCTTCTCGGGGCAATTGTGGAATTAAAGCTGAAATCGGTTTATTGCGGTACAGACTAGAACCGAGCATCTAGTGTATCTGCACTCCAAACGCAGGCATCTTCTCTGAGTCAAACCCAGCTCCTCTGCAAGTGCTCTTAACCACTGAGCCGTTGCTCCAGCCCCCATATTGTCCTTTTCATCTTGGCTTGCAGAAAGGAGAGAATGAGAACTGTCACAGTTCATCTGACTCTGCTCTGGACTTGGGTAAATTGGATAAAGTCCCTAAACTCCTCCTCCAGTCTCCTCCTTTCCCCGTTCCCTGATGGAAGTTCTCAGTTCACTCTAACCAAGATCCTTTCCCTTGAATGGCAGAATGCCCAGGAATGGCTGCATCTGGGAACTGGGAAGGAGAAGAAATGATGGAGCCTGAAAAGATTCCCACCAGGGTACAGTGGGAGGGGAGGGAGGTTGTTTTTTATCTCTTCGAACCTTAGGAAGCCTGTGCCAAAAAATAAATGTGGATTGAGAGTAACCCCAATCTCAGTTGGGTCAGAGCAATCAAAATGTAATTGGGTTTGTGAATAACTAATGTTTACACTGATGTTGCCCTAATAGGACAATGAGACCTGTATATGTGACTGTCATCTCTTCCCTGCGAGAATCTCGGGTTTTCACAGAAACTGGGTCAGGCAGGGGGAGATAAAGAGAGAAGCTGTTGTCCTGGGCTAGGGGACCAGGATGGTAGGAGGCTAGTTTTCAGGCAGAGGCAAGAAGGCTAGAGAATAACAGTGTTGCATTGATGGCAATTATTCTATGTGATGCTTGTTAAACACCTACTGTATACAAGACACAATACCCTTCCCTCCTGCGACCTCCTGAGATGGTCTGTATTATTCTCCCCTCCCCCTTTTTTTCAAACAGATAAAGCCACTAAGATCCTGGGAAGGGGTGAGTGGCTCTAGGCTTCTCATGTGGCCAGTGGTACAGACCAGCCCAAGGCCAGGTGTCTAGAGCCAAGCTCTTCCCGTGATTCCATCAGCCTCCAGGGAACCCAGGGAGTCATAGAAGAAGGTCACTGCTTCCTTCAGGAGCCTCTAAGAGAGGCAGACACGGACCAGGGCAGGGGCGGATGAGCTGTGACGATTCTCATTCTCTTGTTTCTGCAAACCAAGCTAAAAACGACAATGTAGGGGCTGGAGAGAAGGCTCAGTGGTTAAGAGCACTGGCTGCTCTTGCGGAGGACCTGGGTTTGAGTTCCAGCAGCCACAATGATGGTTCACAATCACCCGTACCCCCAGTTCCGAGGTTCTGCCGTCCTCTTCTGACATCCGTGAGCATCAGGGATGAATGTGCTGCACAGACACACACACAAGCAAAATACCCACGTGCATTAAAAAATAACAAATCTAAACTCTTTAAGGATTCATGAGCTACCTTGGGAATGAGACCCAAGTCTAAACATGCAACTCATTTGTGTTTTGTGTACACTTTAGGCATCCTTGGTTGAAGGTGTAATTTTATACAATATCTTTAGAGAGCACCTGTGTTTTGACTTGGACCTGTCACGTGAGGTCAGGTATACAGAATTTTTCCGCCATTATGTCATCATTCAAAGTGTTTCAGATTTCAAGACGACCTGGCTTTGGGATTTTCTGATTGGGGATATTCATTCTGCCTGACATTACCTTCCCATGGGTGACGCTGATCCAGTCTGATGACTTGGGGCTCGGTTAAGGGGTAATTAAATGAGTGAAGGTTGGGATGCTGTGTGTTAGTGCCTGTTAGTGCTGTGGTAGCTGGGCAAGGTGAGTGACATTCGTCACTCAGATGGGGAGGTACTGCCGGAGACCTCCAGGGAAGCTGCACAGGAGTAGACATTGCTGCGGGGGCAGGGGAGGGCCTGCCCCCCACTCCCACCCCCCCGCAGAGGAACCACCGGCTCGGGGAAGGGCAGGGCTCAGGACTTCCCGTAGAACCAGCTTTATTGCATTCCCTGTTCTGGACAGTGTAAGCGATGACCCTGCCTCTCCAGAGGGACAAATGTGATAAATAACCAGGGAGGACAAGCGGGAGGAGGCGGCCCAGACACCAAAAGTCATAAGTCTCTGTCCAACTGTTTGGCAGGCTCATTACGGAAAGCCCCAGGGCCATCCCAGGCTGCGGGCCCCGGGACTCCAGGGAGCTTCTGGCAGGGGCCTCCTGGTGGGTCTGCAGTCTAGTGCTCAGGGCTCATTGTCCTCACCCTTAGCAACCCCCTTCCTTACGCCTGGCTACAGATCCGTATCCCCACTCTGTCTGTCTCCGCATCTAGAGATTCATGCCTCTCTCCACCCTCTAACTCCTGAGAAATCCAGGAAGGCATCTGATGAGGGGTTTCCTGACGTCCTTAAAAAGAGACTGAACATAATGAACCCGGTGGCAGTTGGGTTAGCTATACTAGGTTGCAACATATCCATGAAGGTCAGGGTTCAAGTTGGGCTCTACAATTTATACAGTCGTGTGGCCTTGGCAATGTGCAAAACCTAGCTCTTTATCTTGGAAATGGAGACAATATTAACATCCTCGCACAAGGTTGAAAATGTAAGATGAAATATATATATATATATATTCCTGAAAATACCTCAGTTAACATGTGTATGCATTCTGTAAGGGTGGGCCCAACACTGAGAAGAGCCTCAATGAGGAGTTCTCTCCAGTTGGGTTGGCCTCTGGGCGTGTCAGTCAGTGGGAGACTGTCTTAGTTGATATAGGACTATCCAGCCCACCGTGGGAAGCACCATCCCCTAGGCAGCAGGTCCTGAACTGTACGAGAGTGCGGAAATAAATGGCGCTGAGCGTGGGGAAGCAACCAGCGAGCACGTCTGCACTTCTCTCTGCCCTTGACTGTGGTAGGACTAGCTGTTTAAAGCTCCTGCCTTGACCTCCCCACCATCAGGGACTATGATCTGCAAAAGTGAGGTGATATAAGCCCCTTTCTCCCATAAACTCCTTTTCATCGGGGTGGTTTTTTTTTTTTCGTCACAGCAACGGAAATGAAAGTAGGGTGGGGTCTTTACATAAATGACGTCACTTGATTCTCACCCCTGCCCTGCGCAGTCAGGCAGGTACTAATCTATCTCCTCATAGATGAGGCACTATGCCTACTGTGACCCTAGTGAGCGGGACAATCAGCCTTTGAACCCAGTCTTACATCAGCATTTTACCACCAGACTTGCCCGCTCGGTATGTGTTCGGTGGCCAACAATGCACATTTCTGACTCATCCACCACCTTAAGCTAGACCTGTGGTGCCTTCTCAAACTCAAGATGCATCTGATATTTGCACGAATATTATGCCCCCATACCCAACTTTTTTGTTTAACCTCAGATGAGATGGACGTTCATCATTTAAAAAAAAAACAAAAAAACTTTTTATCGATTCTTTGCAAATTTCACATCATGCCTCTCAATCCCAAACTCATCTCCCCTTCCCTTCATCTCCACCTTCCACCCTTGTAACCTCCTCCACAAAAGAAAACAATCAAACAAACAAACATCTTGCCGTAGAGGCTGTAGTGTGTCATGCAATATACCCTTTTGTCCCCACATGTTTACTTGCTCGTGGCAATGAGTCATGGGTCTGGTTCGAGGCCTCTGGCGTCTGCTATGCCGTCAATACCAGATCCTCACCAGGACTCTTCCTGCTGTTGCCCTGTGTCATGGAGACCCCGCAGCTTTGGATCTGCAGGACCTACCTCTTCATCGGCTCCAGCCCCTCGAAGATGGGGCGGATGTTGGGGTTAGGCCAACTCAAAGCCCGAGATCTGGGCCTGGGTGGTGGCCGGGTTGGGTCAGCCTGCCAGCTCTTCCACAACCGCATCACCAGGGTCAGCATTCCAGCACTGCCCTGGCTAGTGTCTCAGCCCTCAAGGGGTGGTCTCACCCTCGACCTGCCACCAGGGCCAGCTCTACTGTGCTGCCCGGACAAACTGCAGGGCTCGCTCTCCCGAGTGCTACAGCCGGCCAGGGTCCCAGGCAGCAATGTGGTACTATGGGCCCTGGACATTGACTTGGATGCCTGCTGTTGCACGGGGGTGGACCCAGACATGGCCCTCAGCCGCAGCATGCGCTGGGACTTCACCATGGCCTCGGTGGTGGCACAGGCTATTCGCACCAGGCTGTTCCTCACCGCCCTCACGTCTCTGGAACCATCTCTCTTCATAGCGCTCAAACTGTTCTGCTTCTTCTCTCCCATCTCACCACCACACACTTGCGCACCCTGCCAGGGCCCTCTGGGTGTCTTCCGCTCGCCTGCCGAGATTCATCATCTTTAAAGACGTAATTACGTTTATTTACTCATGTTTGAACATACGTTTGTGGCTGAGCACCCACGCCATAGTGAGCACAGGAGAACGCGTTCCACCACGTTGGTCCTTATCTTCCGGCTTAGCGGCAAGGAGCTTTACCCCCTGGGCCATCACACCAGCTTGGGTACTCATCTCTGATTCCCGAAAGAAAGAACAGATGTGTCGAAAGGCTTTCCAGCCCGTGACGATGTGCCCAGAAGAGGTGAGCCCAGTGCTCACACTCACGGTCCCTCGTAACCAACCTCAGAGTCTTCAACAACACTCTGATGACCTCCCCTGCCATCCTGCCCCGCCCAGGCATTAAAGATGGCCTCAGCGTGTCATTTCTGGATCATTCCTGTTTCTCCCTCATCACTTTTCGGGAAAAACATGGTGGTGTGAAGACCAGCAATGATTCACAGGGTCCTTCCTATTCGGCTTTGCGCTAAGGGGAGTCAGCCCTTTCCCAGCTGCCTCCTGGGATCTAGCATACTCTTTTGCAAAAATAATCGGGGGAGGTTAAGTGAAGTCCTGGTGTACACTCGGAATATAAAAGAGAAACCACTACAAAGCAACCAGGGGAAAAGGCAGACAAACTATCGGAAGAATGAACAAAGGATGGACACAGATAACTCCCAAAAGATGGCTTCTGATTGGCTGTGAAAGAGTATTCTACTTTATCACCAGGGAGACACAGATGCTGGAAGAACCCGCTTCAAGTCCACAGCATCCCTTGACTGCTGGTGAGGGTGCTAATGGAATCGCACAGTATTTGGTATTTGGCGAAACTACAAACTACATACATCATGACCCAGAGACTGACTGATTCTGCACAGGAAGCCACGCCCGTGTGTGTGTGTGTGTGTGTGTGTGTGTGTGTGTGTGTGTATGTGTGACATAATGAGAAACGAAATTTCTTATCGTAGTCCTGATGGTTGAGCAGTGCTGACCAGCAGCAGTGAGATGCGTAGATACGTTATGCAATGTTTATATCGTGAAACACTGTGCATCCGTGAGAATGGGATATAGAGGCTCCCGGTACCCATCAAGATCAGGTATAATGTGAACAAAAGGAACTTAAGTCAAGGCTGTGTGTAATGTCACATGCCTGTAGTTCCAGCACTTGGGAGTTGGAGGCAGAAGGAATTAAGAGTTCAAGGTCTTTTCTAATACGTAGGAAGCCAGCCTGGACTGCATGAGACCTTGTCTCAAAAAAGAAAAAAAATATCCTGCACCTAAGGCTCAGGGAACATTGCATGAGAAGGGCTGGAGAGACTGCAAAAGCCGGAGGGTCAGGGAGTTTGCTGTGAGAGTGTGTTTTCTAGGAATGTCAGAGGCCACACCATGACCATGCAAACCTAAGCCGAACAAGGACAACACCAACTGAAAAGCCAACAAGGCCTCCATTCTACACAAAGAGCTACAGGCAACTGAGGAAATCTGAGAGTGGGGAGGTGGTCTTCCCCAGTTAGCTGTCCAGACCCAAACGGTCATCCCTGAAAGCATACACACCAGTAGCATATATACAAGTAGACTGAGCAGGTTATATTTAGGACTATAGACAGAAGTAAACACAAACAGAACATGTATGTATGTGTTTCAAACATACATAGCCATATATATATATATATATATATATATATATATATATATATATATATATATATATAATGAGAGAAGCTAGTCTGTGAAGTTTGAAGCCCTAAGGGTTCCTTTTAGCGGGGTGACTCTAATGTGGAACTGTTTTGTTTTTTGCTCTGGGTGGTGATAATTATATGTATGTCACTCTGGAAAGCTGTCGAGCTGTGTGCTTGTGACCTGAGAGCTCCTGAATGTGTACTTCAATAAATTCTTTTTAAATAAATAAAAGTTGGGAGTGGTGTTGCCAGCACACAGAGGCGGGCAGGCGGCTCTCTGTGAGTCTGAGGCCTGCCTGGTCTACAGAGCGAGGCCCTATCTCACAGAAGAAAGAAAGGAAAAGAGGGGAGAAAGAGGGAGGGAGGGATTGAGACACACAGAGAGAGAAAGACAGAGAGAGAGAGAGAGAAAGAGACAGGCAAAGCTGACCACCGTGTGGCTGGAGAACAGAATCTTTACAAGGGTACCAGAATGACAGAAGGAAGCTGTCACAAGTACTGTGTGAGGTCCTCGCTGAGGACGGCAACAAGGCCTTTTACAATGTCCTTGAGAAGAAATGGCCCAACATGGCCCAGTAACCATGTAATGAGGTGGATTGAACTGCTGTCCCCAAAGGGTGCTGATTAAGGAACCCGTGTCTATCCTCGGGGAAACTTCTCTGCCTCAGGGCTGTCCTCAGCCTGGGCAAGGGAAGGCTGTTATCAGGGACAAGGATGAAGACATATCAGGCTTATCGCATTTACTGGTGACACGGAGCCAGGGGGGAGAGGGAGGATGGAGCATGAAGAAGTGAGATCCAAAGTGATTTTGGCAGCGTGGTCAAGAGCAGCAAGCGTAATGAGGTGAAAGTGAGTGGAGGATGTGGGGACCGCCCTGAAATCGAGGCTTACAGAGCACTCTGTAGGAACAAGACCAGGTGGAGGCGAGGAGGTGACGGCTGTGTCTCCAAACAGAGAAAGAATGGACCCTCCAGCCTGGTGGGTGGTTCCCCCAGGCCTACCTCAAGGCCTGGCTTTGACAAAATACCCAGAATGTATTGCCAAATTAATCCTAGAATGAAGGATGGCAGCTCGTGATGCCTTAGCCTCAGGGCCATTTGATGAAGTCCATGAGTGTGTCCTGCTCTGGTAGGGACCAGCAGGCTGTCACCGGGTCCTGAGGCCGTCTAAACGAATATCAATAGGGATGTGGCTGTGTTGGTAGAGAGCTTTCCCAGCATGCACGAGGTCCTGGGTTAGACATCCAGCATGCACGATGTAAACAGGAAATGGGAGGAGGGGGCAGGAGGATCAGAAATTCAGGGTCATCCTCTGCTACATAGTGAATTTGAGTCAAACCTGGGCCACATGGAAACCCTACCCCAAAATAAATAAAGGGATATAAACAAATTGCCACCAACTCAGGCAAAAAACACTTTGTTTTCACGTTTTATTTGTTATTTTGTCTCTGTCTCTCTGTCTCTTTCTCTGACTCTCTTTCTCTATCTCTTTGTCTCTCTATGTATGTGTGTGTGTGTGTGTGTGTGTGTGTGTGTTTTCTCTCCTTCTACCTTTAAATAAGTTGGGGAATCAATCTCAGGTCTCCAGGATTGCCTGGCAGGTGCCATCTCCCTGGTCTAGAGAACTTGTTTTAAGAGGGGCCACTGTCACAGGGCCGTGGTGGCTCACACCTTTAGTCCCAGCACTTGGGAGGCAAAGACAGGTGAATCCCTGTGAGTTCAAGGCCAGCCTGGTCTACAGAGAGAGAGAGAGTCCCAGGACATCCAGGGCTACACAGAGAAACCCTGTCTCAAAAAAAAAAAACAAACATAAAAATCAAGGAAGGCAATTGTCAAGTAACCAGCAAAAGAGAAGACTGGAGACAGGACCAGGTCTGAGGATGGACAGTGACTCAAGAACCTGCAAGCCCCTTTGTCACTTGGGCACCAAGAGGCAGACCCAATGGATTTACCATGTATATGACGTAGCTTTTGTTTCAAAGCCTCGTACACAGCCTGCGGGCATGGCTATTCTAACCACAACCAGTTTAGAGTTCTCTTTCCTCCTTGCTGCTCCCACCATCACACCTGCCCTCTCCTGGAGGTGCTGGCAAGGTCATGGGCATCAAGAAGACCCAGCTCGGGGAAAATTGATTAGAGAGCCGTGTCGGCTGAGTTTAGTGGGTGACGATATTTGATTCTCTGTCCCTTCCACATCAGTGGTCACCACCATCCTAGGGTGAGGATGATATTCGGTAACACTCCTAGGCTGCAGAGACAGCTCAGCGGGTAAGCGCCCCCGAGGACTTGGATTGGGTCTAGCTCCTGCGAACAGTCCGCTGGTCTCCAGGTGCACACTATGGCACGTGTGTGTTCCCCATCACCTGCACACAAATTAAATAAATAGAGTTATAATAAAAATAACCGACTAGGACCCAGAGCCCTGGCTCAGTGATCGAGAGCACCTGCTGCTCTTTCAGAGGACCTGAGTTTGGCTCCTAGCACCCATGTCCAGAAGCTCACATCCTTTGTAATGCCAGCCTAGACAGTGCCCTCTTCCGGACTCTGAGGGCACCTGCACTTATGTGCAACACACACACACGAGCACACACGTGCACACACACACACACACACACACACATAATTAAAATGATATCAATAAGCCGGGCATGGTGGCATACGTTTTTAATCCCAGCACTCAGGGAGGCAGAGGTAGTCGGATCACTGTGAGTTCGGGGCCAGCCTGGTCTACAAAGTGAGTCCAGGACTGCAAGTATATAGTTAGTGAAGAAATAACATATCAAATGTATGAAGCCAAAAAATAGAACACATACACACAAGCCAAAAACCACAGCAAGTTGGTCCCAATCAAGTGATAACTCATGTTCCGTGGTCCTAAAGCCTGAAACAGAGACTAAGGGCAGCATGTGGATCTTACCCCAGTTTTGACATTCAGAGGGAGCTATATGAAAAGGACAGGTGTTCTTCACGCCCCTCGGTGCCCCTTCCTGGCATTCTGTGTGTGCTCCAGGCCCTGTGGATTTAGCCAAGACTAGGTTTCACTGTGACCGCACCCTTGCTCTACCCCTACTTGAGGGATTCCTGAAGGGTGTGTGTGTAAGACACACAGCCGGCAGTGCACAGTGTTTGTGGAATCGATGAACGAGAGAGACACAGCCTCTCCTTTCTGTTCCCACAACCCCCTCTCAGGTGGCAGGACCAAGGGTCATGTGGCCAAGGTTGGCAGGGCCTCTGTGCCCTCAGCCTCCTTGGAGTAGCTGCGGTCCCTGCCCACTGTGCGGTGTTCGGGAGCAGCCACTGCTGGCTCTGAGGGCCTCCCGGATGGATTGATTAATTAATTACGCCAGCCTGACAGCTCCAGGCCGCTGGCAGGGCCCTCGGCGCCCCTCCTGGCTCCTCTTGGCAGGTGAGGTCTTCATTTCCCAGCACTTGGCAGAGTTGGGCTGGGGAAAGGTGGAAACTAGTGGCGGGGTGTGGGGAGTCAGGGAAAGAGGGGATGAAGGAGAACAGAGAGCTCCTGCCCAGGGCCTCCTTGCAGAGAATCCATTCTACCATCCTGACTGAAAACAAACAAACAAAAACAGGCAGAGAGATTTGCCTCTAGGGTCTCAGTTTGGAGGAGAAGAGGTGACCCCCAGGCTCCTTACTTCTCCAGTTGGCTTTCAGCCTGCCTTTGATGAGAATTAGTGAGGAGAGGAGGGGTTTCTAGTGACCCCTTTCCTTCCTGTTGTAAGCCCTCTTCACTAGCCCATGCCTCCCAGCCTAAAACAGACCCAAACAAGAAAGGTTCAGTGCATCCGCTCTGGGGGGACTGGGAAAGACCAGGTGGCCTCACCTGCCCTTCAGTGAGATTCTCTCTATCCCCCAAGACCCTCTCCTCTGGCCAGGGAAGAGCGGCTAGCTGGCAGCTTCACTGTGGATAGTAGACTGGTACTGATGTTTGCAAGGCCGCTTAGGAGGTGCCTTGTTCTGTGAGGGCCTGATGAAAACTCATCTCCTTGGCCACAGCTTCCTCATCTTTTAACATGGGGACAGTACTGATTTCAATCCAGAAACAGCTGGGGAGGTAGGGGTGGGAGTGGGGTCTAGGCTTGGTTGGTGGAGAGCTCACCTAGCACGAAGAAAGCGCTTTTGCCATCCCAGGATCTGTTCGGTCCTGTCCTCAGCTACATAGGACTGGAGACAAAAGAATCAAAGGGCTAAAGCCACCCTTGGCAACATAGTGAGTTCAAAGCCAACCTGGGCTACAGGAGACCTGTCTCTCCGTGTAGCCCACGATACCGTGGTGGTTTGAATTCCTGATTATAGACTTGCTCCTGCCCAGGTATGAGCAGGATCATCGTGATTGTCACCATGAGCTACTGAGCTCGAGTAGCCTGCGCCCCAGGAGACTGAGTCTCGCGCTTGTTTGAACATTGCTTTGTGGCTGTTTCCTCCGGTTTAGACACGGCCGCTGCTGTTTTGAATCCGGGCAGCTGTGAGCACCTGGCAGGCGAGGAGGTTTAGATTCTTTCACAGGAGAAGAAGAGACACATGAGGTCCCCACTGCTCCCAGAGGCTTTATGGAGATGGGCAGAATAGACTCGTGGCTAGCGCTCTGGTTTCTGTTTTGAGACAGGCTTTCTCGTAGTCCAGGCTGGCCTCAAATGCATTATGTTGCTGAGGGTGACCTTGAACTCCAGAGCCTCCTGCATCCACCTTCTGAATTCTGGGATTATAGACCTGCGCCGCCTCCCCGGGTTAATCTGGTGCAGGCGTGATGTGTGCCAGGCTCTACCCACAGCTCTGGAGTGTAGCTAGGTACTTTCTGGCAGCATAGCTGCCTCCTGAATCACTTAGGGTTTGCTAAGACGGGCTTGAACGGAATCCTCTTTGGTCTGTCCCTGATTTCCTTTTGAGATGAGTGCACTTTTATTTTATTTTATTTTATTTTATTTTATTTTATTTTATTTTATTTTATTTTATTTTAT
>NW_026590405.1:4286826-4302199 GCF_907164565.1 Psammomys obesus | reverse complement strand
ATTTTATTTTATTTTATTTTATTTTATTTTATTTTATTTTATTTTATATTTTGAGACAAGGTTTCTCTGTGTAGCCTTGGCTGTCCTAAACTTGCTTCGTAGATCCGCCTGCCTCTGCCTCCCCCCAGCGCTGGGGTTAAAGCTGTGCCCCACCGCACCCACCGGGCTTGGACTTTCTTTACCTCTCCCTAGGAAAAGTCACATGACGATGAGCATTTAGAACGGGGGCCCATGGAGGTCGGTGAGATGGCTCAGCAGGCAAAGGCACTTGCCGCCAAACCTGACTACCGGAGTTGGATCTCCAGGTTCGAACTCAACAGAAGGAAAGAACCAGGTCCCGAAGTTGTCCTGGACCCTCTCCTCATCCCTACGGTGGTGTGCACGTAATTCATTAAAAAGAACGGAGAGTGCAGAGCCTAGTACCTTGTTAGGCGCCCTAAAGGAAAATGTAGCTGTGACGGTGTCGGTGTCCCAGACCCTCTAAGCCTCTGCGGTGTGAACAAGCCAGTGCCATCTGTCTAAGAAGACCACAAACACTGCAGAACGAAAATCACTCTAATGCTCAGGGCTTGTGCAAAAATGAGCCCTGATTTAAAAAATATTCAAATTGCTGGAGAGGCGGGGGTGGGGTGGGGGCGGGGCTCGAGGGATGTGCTTCTTAGAAAGAAGAAATCCAACATTATTCTCTATTCTCTCTCTCATTGCTCCCTAACTGAAGTACTTAGCCCCCTGCCAGCTGCACGGCAGGTGCAGAATAAACATTTGTTGAAGAAATGAATGAGTGACAGGTGGCCACTGCACAAGCGTGAAGGCATAGGGAGCGCGGGGGGGGGGGGTGTTCCTGGCAACAGCCCTGCCCCCTGCACTGTGGACCCAGCTCTGACTTTTCAGCCACCTCCCCTCCCCCCATACTGTCCGGACCCCAGGTCCAGGAGGAGTCACCACAGGTTCCTTGGGTATGGGCCAACCTTCCCTTCTTCTGCACATACAACTTGTAGGGTTCCCTGGCCTTCACGAAACACACTTCCCCAGGGAAGCGAGGTTAGGATTTTTCAGGTTTCTGAGCCAGTTTTGGAGAGATGCTCGAGGGAGTGGGAGACACAGAGAGGAAAGAGGTTGTGTGAGTGGTCACAGAGCTTCTGGTGGAGTCCTCAGCTCCCCAATCTGTGCAATGGCCGATGGCACAGCCCTTTCCTCCTCTCACGGTAGGAGGTAGGGTCAGATAGAGTACGGGCGGTGGGCCGCTTCCTACCCCCCACCCTGTGCACCTCTTCCCTCTTCCGCCTCTCTTCAGCCCCGCTCTGTAGCCTCCTTCCTGCTAACGCTGATTAATTTCCTTCCAGCCGCCAGGATGCACTTCAATCCTGGGGGGAGAGAAGGAGGGAGGTGGGGCTCAAGGCCAGTGGATGCAGGAGCTGGGGGGCTGCCACACCAGGGAGGGGCCCTCCTCATACAGAGCCTCCACACTCTGGCTGTTCTCACAGAGATTTAATTTGTGTCTTAATGGGCCTCAGCCTCCTGCATAAAAGCCCTAAAGTGCCTTTTTATTAAAAAAAAAAAAAAAAAAAAAGTTGTTGATTGTGTCTGCTGCTTCCTAGGGGAAGAGAGTGAGGGATAGAGGAGAGGGAGTAAAAAGAAGTGTCCGACCTTAGGGCTCCCCCTTTCGCGGGGACCAGTCCTGGTAGGCAGTGAGGACACAGGTTACCCCTTCGTGGTTTTGTAGGAAACAGTGAGGCCTCGAACACCTGATACTATTTCCTGGGAAAGAGCGTTAGATGCTGACGTCCAACCAATCCAAGCACTAGCCCCTGCCGAGCAGCTGTCTCACTCCACGGGAAGCTCTGGCTGGCTGGTGCCCCGGGACCTTGTGAGGCAGGAGGAGAGGTGCCGCAATCTGCCCGATCTCTGAGGAACTGTAGCCACTTCCACCCCCTTCTCCCCTCCCACACATGACCAGCAAGTTCAGTGCCCTGGAAACCCCCTTCAAAGTTCTCTGCCAAAGAGCAACGAGCTAAGACCTTAGGATTGTTGAAACACAGCATTACAACCAACTTAGTTCTGGATATGCTTGGCTTTTATTTGTGATTGGTGAACCAGGGCAGCCTCCATTCTGCAAACAGAGTGAGCTCCCACATGCACTGCTAGCACAGTGGGTTTGTAAGACCGGATCAGGCAAAGAGAGCAATGAGAAAAAACTCGGGTGATTGACACCCAATCACTTCAAGTTACTTTTTTGTAACGGTTTAAGCAGAGGGTCTTGGGACTTGAGAGATGACTCAGCAGTTAAGAGTACATAGAAGAGGGAGAGAGAGATTGCTCTTCCTGTGGACTTCCATTCCCAGCATCCACCTGGGTGGGTGGCTCACAGCTGTCTCTGACTCCAGCGCCAGGGAGATCAGACCCGCACAGACCCGCAGACATACACATAAATCAAGATAATAAAAGTAAATTTTTGAAAAAAGAGGGTGTTGGGAGGGCATGATGGCTCAGCAGATAAGGGTGACTGCCACTTGATTTGAGTTCTACTTTCTTCTAAATGCACATGGCAGAGAAAACAAACCTCCACCTGTTATTCTCTGGTCTCCAGGAGCATGCTGGGACATGCATGTGCCCTGCCCACAAAATACATAAATGTAATTTTCAAAACTCAGAGGGTCTTTATCTCACTGACTCGGGTGTTTAGGAGAAACTTATCTTTTTGGGGGAATCTGTCTGCTAACATTTTTGTTTGGTTTTGTGGCATTGAACATTTCTGTTAGGCCAAGTCCATTAGGCCAAGTCCATTGAGGCTTGTTGTAGGTGCTTAGTCTAGAACAACAGCCTCCCCACCGTCTTGGGTTTTGTTTTGTATTTACTTATTATGTATACTGTGTTCTGCCTGCAGGCCAGAAGAGGGCATCTCCATTAGAGATGGTTGTGAGCCACCATGTGGTTGCTGGGAACTGAACTCAGGACCATCTGGAAGAGCAGCCAGTGCTCTGAGCCATCTCTCCAGCCCCCACCACCATCACCTTGTTTACTAGCTCCTCCCAGAATCCCTCTTTACTCCCCTTGTTTCTTCCATAGCTGAAAAGCCCCAAACCCCTGATACAAGAGGCGGGTGGGTCAGACTTCTGAACTCAGAGGGAGGTTGTCAGGGCCTCCCCGCTGAGGAGGACCAACCCCAACAACAGGAGTCCTAAAATATTATTGCTTGATATCAAGACCTAAGCTTCCATTACCCAACAAGGAGGAACAAGGATACCTGATTGGGGGAGCTCCATGTCAATCAAAACGATGCAAACCACCTGCTGCGGGGGCCCATCCTCCAAGACCACCTGCCATCATCTCTAGGCGTCCAGCTCTTCCCACCCCCCAAAGATTACACTGCTGGGTTTGCTGACGGTTGACATCTCTCTTGGGATGAGAAGAGAAGGTCAGGACACCATCACCTGGGTAGCCCCCCCGGCACCAACCAAATATTTGCACGTGGTCTCAGGATCTCTGGAAGGCGGGCAGAGCGTCTAGGCGGGGAAGTCGAGGGAAAGGGGCCCCCTGTAACACAGCCATGGGGTAGCTGCCATCCCTGCTGGTGCGGACCCTCCGGCATGGGGGACCCAGCTGTGAGGTCACCCACCATCCCCCTGGTGGCCCCTCACCCACTGCCCTGTGAGGAAGCCACCGGTTTACTCCTGAAGTAAACGCACCGGTTCCCCTGGGTGAACTTTGGTGGGATCACACCTCGGTCTGTCACCGGGACTTTAGGCAAAGGGATAGATGTCACTCATCTCCCCTCCGAAAGAAGGGACTTTTAACAACACGACCACAGATGAGACAGTTAGGTGCCAGCTTTCCTTCCAGGGAGGCTTTTTCTCATCTCACTGTGCCAACCTCAGTCCACTGGGTGAACGAGACTGTGCCCGCTGCCTGGAGGTAGGGGTGAGGCCATCAGTTACACGACAGAGAAAGCGGAACAGAGAAGCGGGAAGATGGCTCTGCAGTTAAGAGCTCCTGCTGCTCTTGCAGGAGAATGGAATTTATTTCACATGAAGGCTCACAACCGTCTGTAACTCCAGTTCCGGGTCTCACCCAGTGCCCGGTCTCACCCAGTGCCGGGCCTCACCCAGTGCCCTTTCCTGTCCTCCACAGGCACCAGGCACAGACACTGCATGCAGGCAAACACTTATATATTATATATATATTTGCTTTTCAAGACAAGGTTTCTTTGTGTAGCCCTGGCTGTCCTGAAACTTTCTCTGTCGGCTAGACCCTAGACCCATGTAGAACTCAGAAATCTGCCTGCCTCTGTCTCCCAGATGCTGGAATTAAAGGCGTGCACTGCCACCACCCAGCTAATAAATCTTTTTTTTTTTAATTTTTAAATTTTATTTGTTTATTTATTTATTTTTGAGGCAGGCTTTCTCTGTGTAGCCTTGGCTGGCCTCACTTCATGGACCAGGCTGGCCTCGAACTCACAGAGATCCACCTGCCTCTGCCTCCCTGAGTGCTGGGATTAAAAGTATGCGCCACCACACAAAGCAAAATCTTTTTTCTTTCTTTTTAAGAAAGAAATCAGAATATAGAATATCAACCAAATTAAGTAGACTGTCTCTAATTCTAATACTCTCTATCTTTGCTGTCCTAATTCTCCAAACTCTGATTACATTTGCTTCCTCTTCAAGTATCTGTTTGTATGTGTGCATGTATATTACATAGGTGTGCCTGTGCTCGTTTGTGTGTGCCTGCGTGCATGACTACACGAGTGTACATGCATGAGCAGGGGGAGCCCAGAGGGGAGCCTCAGGTGTTCCTCCAGAGCCATCCCTGTGGTTTTTGAGACAAGATCTCTCCTTGGAGATCCTAGATTCATAGATTGGGCTAAGGCAGCTGGCAAGCCCACCCGAGGGGTCCACCTGTTTTCCACTCCTTCCCCAGGCCTGAAATTCATTCTCTCGTGCTCAATAAACAAACAAATTAATTTTTAAAATTTAAAGTTAAGCCAGGAGGCGATGGCTCACGCCTTTAATGCCAGCACTCGGGAGGCAGAAGCAGGCGGATCTCTGAGTTTGAGCCCAGCCTGGTCTACTGATCCTGAGTTCCAGGACAGCCAGGGTTACACAGAGAAACCTTGCCTTAGAAAAACCATAAAAATTTTTACATTAAAATTTTTTAATTACTAATAGCAGACGGCCCTCCAACCCCTCACACCACAGACAGCCAGCATCCTCCTTCTACCCCAGCAGAAGGTTTTCCCTCAGGAGAACCTGAGCCAAAGGGCTTCTGCCATCAGGAACAGCTGGCCGGCCGGAGGAAGCACACTAGCGCGCAGAGGGGACGGTAAAACAATAAAAACATAAGCCTGAAATCCAAGTGTCCTTCCTCGTCCCTTCTCGGTTCTGGTGGCCTCGGTGTCCCTTGGTTTGTGGCTGCATAACTCCAGCCTCTAGCTTCCTGGTCCGGTGATCTCATCTTTTCTGTAAGCTGCTTTATAAGTCACTTGTCCCTGGGTGTGACATCTGGCCTCATCCAATTATATCGGCAAAGATGCTTTTTCTAAACAGGCTCACGGTGGGGCACCCATGGGACTCCATGTATACAGCATGGGCATATTTGTTGGGGAGCCACTATTCAATCCACTCTAGGCGCTTTGCTGGAAAAGAGGACAATGGAGTTTGTACTCGGAACTGTGGGGCTGCAGCTTTTTTTCCTTCCCACCATCCCGGCAGGCAGGTTTATACCCCTAGGTGGAAGATGGAGGACTGTCTGGCCTAGGCAACAGTCTCCATGTACTATCATGAGGCAGGCCTCCACCCAGGAAGCAGCCCTGTCCCACCCGGCACGTGACAGTGTCCCATGTTGCTGTCAGACGTAGCCTGGCAAACAGGAACAGACAGCAAGGATTGCCGAAAGTGTGTAGGAAGTCTCCAGCCCAACAGGAGACAGGAACCACAGCAGCCAAACAGGAGAGAAGGTGGGGAGGGATGTGAAGAGACAGAAATCTCCTTGAAGAATGCTCTCTTCCTAAGGAAGTGGGGGGGGGGGAATAAACACTCAGAGTTTAAAGAGCAACGTGAAAGCAATTTCCACCGTGGCTCAGCAGGTAAAGGCGTGCTCAGAGAAGCCAGACGAGCTAAGTTTAGTGCTGGACACCTGAACGGTGGAAGGAGAGAGGGTGTGCCGTAGGCTTTCCACACTCGTACACACACTAAACAAACAAACAAATCAATAAATGGAAGCTGGGGAGATGGCTCAGCAGTTAAGAGCACTTCCTGCTCTTGCCTAGGCCTGGGTTTTGGTCCTAGCACCCTAAGAAACTCCAGTTCCAGAAGATCCCAGGTTGCATTCTGGTTTTGTTTTGACCCCAGGTGTGGGATATGGGACTGATTCAGATGGTCCACAGCAGAAAACTATTCGCCTGGTGCAGGCTCTGAGAGGGGGTAGCCCTTTGCCAGCTACAGATCGTTTAAATCCGAGGACTCTGGAAAGCAAATAAATGCCAGGGCCTGGAGAGAGAGGAGCTCCGAGAAAGGAGAAGGCTGCTGGTGCTTCCTCGCTGCTGCACCCGATTGCTGCTGGTGCAGTTGGAAGAGAAGTTAGAGATCTCCTGAAATGAAGATTGGACTTTCCACAAGGAACCTGACGACCCTAACCAGCAGGAAACAGCAAAAAGGACTATGCCCCCTCTCCCCACTAACTTTTCTGTCTTACCCGGTACTGGGGTGCTGGAAAAGATTGGGGTGGCGAAGGGAAGAAGAGGTTTAAGAAACCCCAATTAATGCTAAGAAGTGTCACCCAACATGGGGCATTAAGAAATGTAAACAGTTAAAAACTAGTGCCTGTGCTCCACAGGTATCACACACATGCACACATGCAGGCACTCATACATACACATGAGATAAAATAAACACAACCTTAAAATTATTTCCAGAGACATGCATCTATCTGTGTTATATTTGGGAAAAAAAGTTAAAATGAAAAGGAGCTAGACCAGGCTTCACGGGCCTGTAAACCTAGTACTTGGGAGGTAGCCACAGGAGAATCCTGAGCTACAGGCCAGCGTGGCACACATAGGAAGACCCTGTTTCAACCAACAAAGCAAAAATTGTAGAGGCATCCAGAAAAACAGTATTTTTGTTTTTTTAAATAGAGCGAGTTCCAGGGCAGCCAGGACTACACAGAGACGCCTCTCCTATCTCAAAAAAGCAATTGGATCAGTTAGGTAATCAATATTAAAAAAGATAGTTTATATTCAATATGAGAGATAAAAGGTAAATTTGTGGAAACGTCACATTAAGCAAAACAAAGAAGCAAAAAGACTGGAGAGGGGAGGGAGAGGGAAAAAAAAAAAGCCAAAGATCAGCTGAGAAGGTCCAGTAGATAACCTACAGCATAGTCATAAACCAGAAGAGTCGGACATGGCAGCATATGCTTGTCATACTAGCATCCAGGAGGCTGAGGAGGGAGGAGTTTGAGGCTGGCCTGCAACACAGAGTAAGATTCTGTGTCAAAGAGAAGGAGAGGTAAAGGGAGAGGGAGGGAAGGAGAGAGCGAGCAAGCTATGGAGATGGAAAAAAAAACAGAAGAAATAATACAAGAAAATTTCCTAACACTAAAAGTCATGCTTCAAATCATGTAAAACAACAGCCAGAGAAGTAAAAATTTTATCTATCAATGTGAAATTTCAAAAGCACTAGATACTTTAAAAAAATAATAATAATTTAAAATAGGGCTAGCAAAGAGTGACTCAGTGGGCAAAGGTATTCGTCGCCAAGCCTAATGACCTAAGCCTGGCCCCCAGAACCCATACAGTGGAGGAGAGAGCTGACTCCCAGAGGTGTCCTCTGACCTTCACACATCTCAAGACATGCATGCATATGCACATCACACAAATAAATGAAGTCTAGAGTGTTCACAGGGTCAAAACAGCTTATTTACAAAGAAAAAAAAAAGGAATAAAAACAGGCCCAGAATTGTTTAAGTCCTGAGAATGTAAACCTGAAGTCAACAGATCGAATTCTAAAGTTTAAAAGCAGTTTCCAAGGTAGAGTTTTATACCCAGCAAAACTATCAGTTGGGACACACACACACACACACACACACACACACACACTCCCTCTCTCACACACACACAAAGACATCTCAAATATCTATGGAAAATACACTCCACCAAAAGGAGGGAGCCAATCAAGATAGAAAAATTCTGTAGTTCAAGAGAAGGGTTCCAACAGAGAAGAAACTTGAAGACATTTCCCAGATGAAGCCTCAGGACCAGGGCTGGACAGCAGTCTCAGAGAAACATTTGCCCAAAATGCAGGAGGAGCAGAAGCTTTTAGGAAAGAGATCCCTCAGAGAGCCTGGATCCGTGCACACACAAACCCTCTTAGATCTGTGGGAGGCTGAGGTGGGAGGAGCATGAGCCACCCATCCCATCTCGGCTCAGTGGTTAGGGGCACCTGCTGCTTTTGCAATAGGGTTCCAGGTTCTGTTCCCAGCAGCCACATGGTGGCTCACAACCATCTGTACTTCCAATTTCCAAGGGAAACCGTGCCCTCTGAAGCCACAGACCTACAAGCAGGCAAAACACCCACACGCTTATTTTCTTTTTAATTTGGAATTGAATGCCTGATAAATACCGAGAAAATGAATTCGATTGTTTTAAAAATAGAAGTAATAATTAACTCAACGAGAGAAGTAACACAGTTAAAAATACAACCAGGACCCATTCTTTTGCTCAGCCTTAAATATTTATGAAGCCATAATAAACATCGAACATTGATTTAAAAGTGGCAAAATTCCCCTGGTGAGATGGCTCACTCAGTGAAGGCCGTGCGGCTTAACCGCCTGAGTTCTATGCCCAGGACTCACCTCACCAAGGCTGTCCTCTGACTTCTTGTGACACACACACACACACACACACACACACGCACGGTAAATAAATAAATGTAATTTTAAAATTGATAGAATCATAATTGAAGGAAAGTGGAGGACGGCCTAGTCAACATGACATTTTATCTCCTGTAGCATGAGACTCAAGACTACAAACTGTAAAAAATCTAAAATGAGCAAATGTGTTCGGTTGTTGTTTTAAACTATCTGAAATAAACCCTAGGAAAACGAAAACGGTTCAAAGTGGCCGCCTCGAGGGGTGGGGCTACAGGGTGGGAAAGGCTAGGGCTGGGGTTCACTTAGCATGCGCAAAGCCCCAAGTTCCATCTTCTGCGCTGCAGAGCCCAGGACGGTTGGCACAACCCTGGGATCTCAGCTCTTGGGAGGCGCAGCCAGGGGAATCAGAAGTTCAAGGTCATCCTCAGCTACAAAGCAAATTCAAAGCTAGCCTGGGCCACATGAGAACTTGTCTCGACTGTAGTGATCTCATGCTAACGTAACATTGAGACAAGCAGAAACCTGGGACATCTCTGTCCTCGGACTTCTCCCTCAAGCCTAAACCCCTGCCATCTCCTTTCTGGGTGAGGTCTTAGCACCTCAATGCCCTTTGCTCCTCTCTTGGTCCCTCTTCCTCCCCCAACGCACTCTGAACCTAAGAGTCTGTCAGCCAGTGAATGTCTCAAGTCTTGGCAGTTCTGCCCTGTCCCCTTCCCCTTCTCCAGCTCCCCTGAAGCTCAGGCCGAGCAGTCAGGAGAGGCAATGTGGAGTCTGCCGAAAGCCTAGACCCTGCTCTTCCATCTCCATTCATCAGCCCTCTGTAGCTGCAGTTCCCGCACCCGCAGACTTAGCCACCTGCAAACACAGACAGGCGTGGACCTTTCTTCTCTATTATCATTCTCTGTTGTTCCCTAACCGATACAGTGAAACTGCTGTTTGCAGAGGATTAGCACATCCTGAACGCTGCGTGCAGGCTACAGGCGAACGCTGCCTCCGGTTTTGCTGTCTGCACGGGGTCTTAGCAGCAGCCCCTCACGGGCACCGCGAGAGAAGGCGCGTTCATCGCTGTTCCGTTCTCTCTGCCGCAGTTACACATGATCGCTGGCTTAGCGCCTTGAAGCAGCACAAATTTATTATTTTCCAGTTCTGTAAGTCACAAGCCGACTGAGCTCAAGCCGAGCCGCCAGCAGGTCTTCACTGCTTTCCGGGAGCCCAGGGGAACCTTTTCTGGCTTCCAGAAGCTGCTGGTATGTCTCACCAAGCGGCCCCCGTCACCATCTTAGCACCCCAAAAGCATCCCATTGTCCTGAGTCTGCATCACAACAATATTGCACTTCTGTCCTTGGTCCCGGCTCTTCCATCTCCCTCTTCTCCTCTAAAGACTTAAAAAAATATTTTAAAGTTGTGTGTTCACATAGGCCCATGTTAAGGCGGGGGCCACGGGGTTTGGAGGGCGGCAGCTCGCTTGGGACTGGAATTACAAAGCAGTTAGTTGTGAACCACCTCGCGTGGGAACTGGATCCGGATCCTCTGCGAGAACCTTCTGAACCCCTGAACCATCTCTCCAGCCCCTCCTTTAAGGGCTTCCTGTGATGGGGCTGGCTCCACTCCCAGCCGAATAGTCACAGGAACGGAGTCAGGTTATAAGCCTCCTAGGAAAGAGAGCTTCCCTCTGCTTGCCACAGCCGTGGGTTTTGTCTAGTGCTAAGTCTAATGTGTGTGTGTGTGTGTGTGTGCGCGCGCGCGCGCGCGCGCACGCGCACATATGTGCACTTGTTTGCATGCATGTACATGTATGTAAACACAGGTCATCCTCAGGTGTCAGAAGTCTTGCTTTTCGGAGACAGGTCACCCGTGGGTTGGCCCAGGATTCACAGAGCAGACCAGGCTGGCTGGGTGAGGCCCGGGGATCTGCCTGAGCATCACTGGGATTATGGGTACATGCTATCATGTTCTAGATATTTAGTGTGGGTGCTAAGAGATGGAATTCCGATCCTCATGCTTATGTGGCAAACAGGTTATCAAACGGGCCATCTCCGCAGCCCCTAATTTTGATTTTTTTTTTTAATTCAAGAAATACATGTCTTGATTGCTGAAGACCCTCCACCTTTCTCCTACACAAACACCCTGCCTTAGAATTTTATTCATGAGGTTACTGAGCGCCTTAGTTAGGGTCTCTATTGCTGTGATGAGACACCACGACCAAAAGCAACTTGGGGAGGAAACGGTTTCATTTACTGTATACATCCCAAGTCGAATTCCAAGGTAAACACAAGGCAAGGACCTGGAGGCAGGAGCTGATGCGGAGCCATGGAGAGAAGCTGGCTTGCTCGTCACCGCTTGTCCAGCCTGCTGCTTTCTTATAGAACGCAGAACCGCCAGCCAGGGATGGCCCCACCCACAACGGGCTCTGCCCTCCAGATCAATCACTAATTAAGAAGATGCCTTACAGTTGGATCTTACGGAGGCCTTTCTCTCCAGTGATTTTCCCTGCTCTCAGATGGCTTTAGCTTGTGCCACGCTGACATAAAACTAGCTGGGATAGTAAGGTACCTCCGTGTAGGCCCTGCCTGCATCTGCTCCTTGGCCCACCCTTAATCCCTGCCCAGTCAAACGATGGGAGTGGAAATGGGGTGGTCGCACTCCCCAGAATCCAGCCCAGGTCTGCAGGTTATTTCCCAGCCATACATACCTTCTGCTCCAGTTTGAGAGGTGGGGGTTCAGGCTACTGAGTCAATGATGAGAAGAAAAGTTACTTGGGTTCAATTTCGTTTCTCAGCCACCCCAGAGGAGCCAGCCCCCCCCCCCCCCATACACCTGATCCTCCCCTGGTGGCTTGGCTTGCAGCGTTAGCAGCCTCACAGAAGGATGGCTCACAGGGAAGATTGGGGCGAGGAGAAGGAGGGGAATTGAAAGGGGATCCTAGTATAGCTTGAAGGTCACAGGCGGCCATCGGGTGTCTGAGCTCCACAGGGAAGAGGGAGGGACGCTAGAAAGAGGCTGCTACTCTCCCCTCCGAGAGGCCCCAGGAGGCAAGGATCTGATTCCAGCCACTCTGACAATGTCACCAAGGAGACTGCTGGGTGGATGGGAAAGGAGGGTCTCCCACCCGGAGGCTGGGGGAGGGGAGGGCTGACGCAGTTTTAATGTGGAGGCAGGGTGCAGACAGAATTCTCAGAATGGGGGTTAGATGTTTGGGGGCAGGCTGGACAGCTTCTACTTCTCCATGAGCCTCAGAGCCTGTGCCCACAGTGAGGACCTTCCCCTGCTCTCCTCCTCCCTCCTTGGCCTCAGCTTCAGCTCCTGGAGGCAAGTGAGGTAATTCCCATTTTACAGATTTAGGGAACTATATTCTGGGATTTCTGGTTACTATGTGGGCCAGACACGTCTCCAGGTTCCCCAGTTCCTCTCTCTTGCGTCTCGGCATCCCTCTCAGGAAGGGACAGGAGAAGGACGAAGACCAAAGACGTTGGAGTAAGCGCCCAGACTGCTACCCCTGCTGGTCTGGCTCCAAGTGTTACATGGGGGGGCGGGACGTGTGCCAAGACCGGCTCTCCTCCCTGCACTGGCGCTCCAAGAATGCTGGCTGGACTGCATCCCTCAGCCTGGCTCAGACTGCCAGCCCCCAACCTACCACCTGGCGCCGCCTTACCCACAGCACCACAAGTGAGGTTCAGATCACGGGGTCCAGTCACTGATCTAAGCTCCCTACAGTCTCCCCCCTGGGTGAAGGCTGGGACAGCGGCCTCCTGACCACCCTACCTCTAGGTCCCCCTCCTGCCTTGTTTTCAGGAACCTGTCATTTCTGATGGACTGCTCCTGAGAGGGTGATCCCACGCCTAGAGGGAGCTGGTTTGAGCTGTTGAGGGAGGGATTTCAGCCCTGGTGGTTTCTGGGAATCCATTCTGCCGGGTGCCAGCCCACCCCCCTCCCGCCTGCAACTCTGAGCTCTAAGGTACCTTCTTCCAACGCTGCGGGGCACCAGGCAAGGACTTGGCAGTTATTGATTGGATTTACTCCTCTTACCCCTGCTGTGGCAGAGCCCCAAGGGGAAAAAAATTTCTTGCACAGAAGTACTAGGAGCAAGCCCAGGCATACAGAAGGCAGCAACTCCTTGGGTTCTGACTGCATTGAAGACCTTGCCACCTGGACAAGAAGGCCTGATGTGAGGCAGGCACTACAAGGATGCCCCTGGAACTCCCTTCCTCCGTGTCATCAGAGACCAGCATGATTGGCAGCCCCTGCCTTCTCCAGAATTTGAGATGATAGAGCAGGTCTTCTCTTCCCACACTCCAAAGCTGGCTGGGCAGAGCCACAAGGACACTAAAACCCGATCTCACTAACAGATGGGGAGGGAGATAGGAGGAACTGGGCGGCCCAGATGCTCTGCATGGGGTGGGAGGCCAGGGGAGGAGTTGAGGGAGGGAGAAGGAAATGCAGAGAAGCCGAGAAATGACCCCGTCCAGCACCTACTGAGTGAGTGGGCCTGGCGTGGCCACCTCAGTGCTGAGGGCCATTTCAGCTCTGCAGAAGCATGAAGGGACAGTTTGCAGCATGAATAGTGGTTTCCGAGAGCCTCTAGATGCTGGAAAACCTCACTGATGAGAAAAGAATGAGGCTAGAACCGAGGAGGGCTGGTGACCTGAAGGGTCAGAGGTCCTCGTCCAGGCCCACCATGGCCAGCCCTCGGTTCTTCCCCCTGGGCCCAATCAGACGCTTTGCACTCTGAGTTGCCAACATATTACTCAGAGGGCCCTGGAGCTGTTGACCCACAACTAATCACTAATGGTTTGCATATTTTGCATATCATTTGCATTCTCCCTAGGCTCTCTGCAATCACTCCCTAGAGGGCCCTCCCTTGTCTCTCAGGGGCTCTATCCCTCTGCTAGGAGTATCCTTCATCTCCCTGTGCCACAAACCCCATCTCCCTGCCCCGAGCTTTCACCTGGGATCAGGTGGGAAAGGCCATGGATTTGGCATCTCTAAACCTCAGTCCCCATCGTCTCTGACTGGAGGGCTCAGCAGGGCAGCTGAAGGAGCTGGGGCCACCTTGCAAGGAGGTGGCTGAGATCTGCCTGGCGATTAATCTGCCTCCTGCTAATGGAGGCTGCTCTGGGCAGCAGGGCTTTTACGGAAACTCAGGGAAGCCCTTTAGGGCCATCAGCACAGTCTCTGAGGTCCTTAGCAGACTCATTAGCGGTCTTCCACCTTGCAATTAGGGGCCTCTCCTCTAAATGGCAACGAAGGGGGAGAAGGGCGGTGGGGAGGGCAAGGCCCGAGGCTCTGAGCAGAACTTCCTACAGCCTGCACCTGCCCACCCCACATTCTTGCCAAAGCTCGTGACATGGAACGAAACCCGTGGCTACCTGAGTGTGTATTTCAGCTGGAGAGGGTCTGGGTACAGCAGGACTCGTGGGAGCCCACCGAGGCCTTGGCCAGGCAAGCCGAACATCATGGAGATGCCAGCTTCATGTCTCCTCTCCGTGGTCCCACAGCACAGGGGGAGGCAAGCATTTCTCCAAAACATTTAGATGGCAGGTAGGCCCCTGGCCTAGTTATGGCTGATACCCCCTAAGGCCAGAGATCATATGTGACCGCCTCCTGGGGATTCTTCATCAAGCTAGGATGCTGGATGCCCTTTAGTGTCTTGGGCCACACCCACTGACTTCAGGACTGGCAACAAAGCTCACCATTGCTGTTGCCGGGGAGTTTAAGGCAAAGAAGGAATCCTATTCTGAAGAGAAGTCATGGGAATGACTGGGGGAGGGTGATGGGTGGGGATAGTGGCTGGGGGAGGGTGACGGTTGTCCAGGGGGAGGATTCAGCAGAGAGAGGACTGTTTGCTTCCACAAACAGAATCTAGGGCTGGGAGCCATTTCCTCTGCAACCCATCAACCCTGCACAAAAATGTGAGAAGGATGGCTTGCTCTCTTGCTAAGTGAGGGCTGGAGAGATGGCTCAGCAGTTAAGAGCACTGGCTGCTCTAACCCACAGACCCAGGTTCAATTCCCAGCACCCACATAGCTGCTGTTACCATCTGTAACTCTAGTTCTGGAGGGCCTGGTGCCCTCTTCTGTCTTCCTCAGGCCCTGTACACATGTGGTGCAGGTGTACATTTAGGCGAACTCTCATACACATTAATTAAAAATAAATAAAAATTTTCTTTTAAAAAAAAAAATGCATGCGTGTGAGCCAGGCATGTTGGTGCACACCTTTAATCCCAGCACTCAGGAGGCAGAGACAGGCGGGTCTCTGGGAGTTCCAGGCCAGCCTGGTCTACAGAGCAAGTTCCAGGACAGCCAGGGTTGTCTCAAAACAAACAAACCAAACCAACCATTTAAATAAAACACACGAGTGAGCCAGGTAGGATTGGCACAGGCTGGTAACTCCTTCACCTCAGAGACATTCAAGTCAGGGTCTATAGGAGAGCCTGGGTTTCATAGTGAAACCCTGTCTCAACAACAATATATATATATATATATATATATATATATATATATATATATATATA
>NW_026590405.1:4252770-4286816 GCF_907164565.1 Psammomys obesus | reverse complement strand
ATATATATATATATATATATATATATATATATATATATATATATATATATATATATATATATATATGAATGCCGTGAGGAAAATCTCTCCCTTGCTCTCTGTCTGTGTGTGTGTGTTGTTACATGCATGTGAACACACATGCCCCCACCACACACGTGTGTGAGGCTGGCTGCCTTCCTCTATTGCTCTCTGCCTTGTTTTCTTGGGACAGGGCCTTGCATTGAACCTGGAACTCACTGTGTTTTGGCTAGACTGGCACCCACAGCCCCAGCAATCCTCCTGTCTCTGCTGCATTCCTGGCATCAGGGTTACAGATACGTAGCTATTCAAGGCTTTTTATGGGGTACTGAAGACCTGAACATAGGTCTTTGGGATTACCCAGCAATTACTCTCACCCCTTACATTGTCTCCCTAGACCTGGGGGGAACCTTATAAATCATCCTGAGACTCATTTTCTTGCCTATGACATGGCTATCTGACCTAACACTCTAAGAAACTTGATTGGTGACAGAGAATTAGGCCTCAGAAAGCAGCTGTGGGTGACGTAAAAAATGAGGGTAAAATCTTGCTATTGAGGTGACCTTGCTGACCTAGGGTCCCAGCCAGGAAATTATATACAGTTACCTCTTTCCCTTGCTCCCTTCTGGGAGAGGCATTTATTAAGCACCTACTGTTTGCCAGCTCTCCTGTTAGATCAGTTCCATGTGTCAGCTCATTTAATCCTCACGGTCAGCCGACATAATAGTTAATGTCTTCTCTCTTTCCCACATTATGGATGATGAAATTGGAGCTCAGAGAAGCTAAGTGCTCTGTCTAAGGTCACATTGCCCCTGATGTGCCAAGCACGAATAGGTACAACAATATTCATGAAGCTTTATTCATAGAAGAAGAAGAAAAAAGCCCAGCTATCCACCACCAGGAAAGCACATTAATGAACTGTAGTTTAAGGGAGAACTTTTAGAACAAAGAAAAAGAGCAACAGCTACAAACAGCAGCTCAGACAGCAAGCAGACAGACACCACTGCAAATGAAGAAGACAGGCAGCTCACTGTCTGATACAAGTAGATTGTGGGACCCTGGTGGTTGCTGGGGTCTGGGGAAGCAAGGAGCATCAGTCTGATGCAAAGGAATGCCTTGGGGTCCTTGGGGGTGTTTTCTGCCTTCACCCCAGAGTTTCATGGTTTATAGCGGTGTGTGCACATGTGCAAAATGTCATCTGCTTCCTCTAAAAGAGCCAAGGCAGAGAGGGTTGGTGAAGTGGGTCACTGGGTAGAGGCTCATGCTGCCAAGGTTGACGACTTGAGTCTGCTCCCTGGGACCCACAGGGTAGGAGAAAATGTACCCCTGTAAGTTGTCTTATGACCTCCACACACATAAGTACATAAGTAAATGTAAAAAAAAAAGTAAGATAAAGCAGATAATTGTGATATATGTCGTCTGCACAGCCTAGGCCAGCAAGGTGGCTCAGCAGGTACCTGAATCTGGCCAGTGAAATCCACTCGGTGAAAGGAGAGAAAATTGTCCTCTAGCTTCCATACATCACACACACACAAAGACACACACATAGATACACATACATAGACAAACACATAGACACTCACAGCAGTCAAGATGGTGCCCAGCAGGTTAACCGACTTTGCAACCTGGCAGGCTGTGGGGCTTGGAGGTTGACCCTCCCCACTGCCCCTGCTCTTCCCTGGAAAGACAGGTCCCTGAGTCCGCACACCCTGTGGCCAGGTCGGCAGCCTGGGTGCCCAGTGCCTTTCCCCAAGTGAAGGTGCTGGCCAAGGAGGGGAAGGGAACATAGGATGGAAAGAAGAGCCGGAGGACAGAGGGGCCAGCAGCGGGTGGGCAGGAGCTCATTTGCTCCAAGCCTCCAGTGGTCCTGAATTGGATGGCCTACGCTTAATGAGACCTTCCGGGGCCCGTGGGGAGGCGACACTGCACTGACAGGCGCCTGGGAGGCTGGGGAAGATGGAGTCATTTCTATGCATTTTGATGGATCATGAAGAGCGGCTGCCTTGAGAGCTCAATGAGATGCCAACGCATGACTCGGATGGGGAGGACCCAGAGGCCGGCTCACCAGAGGAGCTTCACCGGGATGCAAACTGCTGGCCTGGGCATCCAGGTCCAGCCGCCCTCCGGCTACCGGGCTCCGGCCCTGCCCTCCCATGCCTGGAGATGGCCCTGCAGCCCTCCCTTTGCCTCCTTCCCATTCAACACCGAGTTTCCTTCTGTTTGTGTTTCTGATCCTCTCCCCCACCCCTCCCCTCGCTCTGCTTCTCTCTCTCCATTTCCCCTGTTGCTCTTTCTTCATCTCCATTTCCCATCGCTTCTCCCCGTGCTCCCTCCCCCCTCCCCCCCATTCCCTGGGCTAGCCCAATATAAATAATAGAAATTAATTTGTCAGCCGGCACACGTGGCCCAGCCGGTGCAGCAGTGAGCAAAGGAGAAAAGCTGGTTGAAATAATTATTCTTGACTAAGGAAATCATTCTTCTGGTTCCTGGAGGCTAATGGAGTGAGAACAACCTTTGACCAGGCTGTGCTGACCGTGGTGGCTCAGGGAGGACAAGTGGACACTTCCGGTAGCATACAGAACACCCCCAAAACCCCACCCAACCCCCACAAAAAATCTGTTTAAAGGACAAATGATGCATAGAGAGCCAGTGTCTGAGTTAACGCAGTCGCAGACAAGCATGGCTTGAGACAGAATTTGTTACTAGGAATTTGGCTCCTATCCTCAAATGGGATGGAAGGAGTGCGGTTCTCCAGCTTGAGAGCAGGCATCATGGGAACCAGGTTACCACCTGTCCTGTTGAAAGGGGAAGATCTCTTGCATTGACCTTGGCTCTGCCATCTGTCAGGCACTGTGCTGGGCTCTGACCCAGGTGCACACTTTTGATCCTGGAAATCAGGTAGGAATCAAGTCAGCCAGCATTTCCCATGCAATTGAGTGTATTTTATCAGCAAGCTAAAGCTGAAAGGGTAGCGGGCAGAGGGCAGTGGGCAGCGGGGGTGGG
This sequence comes from Psammomys obesus, assembly GCF_907164565.1. Taxonomy (NCBI): domain Eukaryota; kingdom Metazoa; phylum Chordata; class Mammalia; order Rodentia; family Muridae; genus Psammomys; species Psammomys obesus. The sequence goes on along the minus strand of NW_026590405.1, from coordinate 4,283,795 downwards.
GTGAGGGTGAGGAGTGGGGGTGGGGACGAGGGACTGACCAATGACTGAGGCAGACAGAGCTTGACTGAGGAGCATCTGTCACCGTCTGTCACCGCAGGAAACCCAGGCCTCATTCCCTGGCTTAATGGAAGGAGTGTAAGTGAAGAGAGGAGGGACAGAGGTGGGGAATGATGGAATGCCCAGGGACTCCATCCCACGGGCAGGTGTAAAGAGAAAGGGAGGCACCCTGCAGAGAGCCCAGCGAGCTCCGAGCTCCTCCTGCCCTCCCAGCTGCCAGGGCTTCCCACAGGTAAACCACCAAGCACATCCAAGACTGGAGCGGAGACCAGGTGTCCTCCAGGGGATGCCAAGCACAGAGGAGGAGGTGGGAATGGAAGAGGAAGAGAAAAATTAGCACCAAGTGAAGCTCAGCCAGTGGGGGCTTTGCCGAAGGTAGGTCAAGTGGGTCCAATGCCCTGGGAGTTTTGGGGGGAAAAAAGAACCCGGCTCTTAGGATTGAATTCCTGTCTGACAGAGGGGGAAAATGTTTGTTTGTTTGTTTGTTCGTTCGTTCTGTGGAGACTGCAGTACCAAATGAGGGTCCTTGTATCTGGATGTCAGAAAAACTGACCGGAACCGAGATAGATGGCTGGGTAACCAGGTGTTGCGGAGCTTAGCCAGGTGTGGTGACACACGCTTTTAATCCCAGCACTCGGGCAGAGGCAGGCAGATCTCTGTGAGTTCGAAGCCAGCCTGGTCTCAGACCAAGAGTGTCTAGGACAGCCAAGGCTACACAGAGAAACCCTGTCTCAAGAAAAAAAAAAGTGAGTAGTTTGAGTGGAAAAAGTGGAGAGCAGGCAGAGAGTCTGCAAGAACATGCCTGTGTGGGAAGAGGTGAGAGAGAGAGATTGAGAGACTCAGGAGAGGAGCGGTCAGGAGTCAATGACTGGCAGGAGACTGTGCTGGTGTTCCCAGGGTCTCTCGGTGCTCAAGTCTCCCCACTTGGAGTGCAAAGGAAAAAGGCTGTGATTAGCCCCGGGGCGGTGGGGCCCCGAGCTCGAGCTCGGAGCTTGGCTGGTGGATGGACGGAGGCTCCCCGCTGCTCCTGCGGCCCCTCATCCCATCCATCTTCCCCGGCACAGCAGCCACCCGGATCTTTGCAAAACAGAAGCCCGATCCTGTCAGTCACGCTTGAGCCTCCCGGATGTTCCCCACTGTACAGATCAGTGCGGAAGTCCTTCACGGTTGACAGGGCCAGCCCTATCGGCTCCCCACCAGGCCCCACACTGAATTACCAAGTACCCGGAAGGTCTGCGACTGGCATCCGATGCCAGCTTGTCCCTTCGCTCAAAACACTTCTCCTCCGAGCTGCGCACAGTGGTCCAGGCCTGTCACGTCCGCATCCTGGAGGAGGCAGGAGGACCAGAAAGATTAGGCCAGCCTCTGCTATGTAGTGAACTTGGGGATAGCCTGAGCTACAAAAGACCCTTTCTGACAAAACACCAAAACAGCATACACGAAAAGTAACCTCTTAGGCAGGAGCGGTGGTGTACACCTCTAATCCCAGCACTGGGGGAGGCAGAGGTAGGCAGATTTCTGTGCGTTCAAGGCCAGCCTGGTCAACAAACCCAGTCCATGACAGCCCAGGCTACACAGAGAAACCCTGTCTCAAAAAAAAAAAAAAAAAAAAAAGGCTCAGGTCTGAGCATCTTAGTTCTGCTCTCTTCGGACAGTTACAAACCGTCTGTAACTCCAGAAGGGGCCCAATGTCTTCTGGCCTCCATGGGCACTGGATTCACGACTACAAACACACACACTTTAAAAGGAAATCCTTCAAAAAAAAAAAAAAAGTCGTTGTCATCATCTTCTTCTTTAGATTTAGACATTTTATTTTATTTTTGAGACAGAGTCTCACTCTGTAGACCAGTCTTTCCCTTAGGAAAAACCCATGGCTTGGGAAATGTTTGGGACAACTGAGGTACTAGTAAGACGTTTGTGATACCCTAGGGACAGTCTCATGATGCTTTTATTGAGATACCATGTATATATATCATATATTAGTGTGGTTAAGCTCAATTGCATAGCCCATCAAGTTCTCACGCAAATACATGTTCGCATAGTCACATCCAGATAAAAACAGGAAGTATTCACCCAGCACAGTGGCGCACGCCTGTGATCCCAGCACTTGGGAGGCAGAGCAGGAGGATCTCTGTGAGTTGGAGGCCAGCCGGTGTACAGAGCTGGTTCCAGACCAGCTAGAGCTAAAAAAAGAAACAGTTACAAAATATTTGCACATCCCAGTACCTCAAAACAGGTATGACCTCTTCCAGACCTCACCACCACCATCACCGACTAACGCGTACACGCATACACACACACACACACACGCACAGCCGCAGTTATACACAGTTCTTACCAAAGTCCGTAGTCCCTCCTTGAACTTCATGCCGGTGGAATCACACAGGATGTGGTTTCTGTTTTGCCTGATGCTCTTGACTCATCATTGTATCTGTGAGACGGATCCGTCTTGCTGGTTAGAGGGATTCTTTTTCATTACTGAGTAGAGTTTCATGATGGAAATATAAGCGTATGTTGGGAGCTGGTGTGTAGCTCATCGGTAAATGACTTGCCTAGCATGTTTGATCTCTAGCCCCACCAAAAAAAAAAAAAAAAAATCAAAGAAAAAAGAAATAGAACCGACTATGTATGTCCCCAGTTAATGGCTCCGCTTCTTGTTGGACATTTGGGTTGCTTGGAGTTGTTGGCTTTTGTTGTTTTTTTTGTTTTGTTTTTTCAATACTGAGAATTGCACTGAGGGCCTCGTGCATCCTGTGCAAGCTTCTTACCACTGAGCTGCGTCCTTAACCCCCTCCTCCACTTCTTTGGAGGACAGGTCTCAGTTAACCCAGGCTAACCGTCCTCCAGCCGTCAAGTGCTAAGATTTCGGGCATGCAGCACCACATCCGGGATCGGCCATTATTAGCAAAGCTGCTGAAAGAAAAAAAAATATCTACGTATCTGTCGTCTGCGGAACCCATTAACATTATTTTCAGACACGTACTTGACTTTTAAACGCAGCCACAGATCACTTTCCGCCTTTCCTGCCGGACTGCTCCACGCTGGGCCGAGATTACTCCGCGGCATGGCTCTGCCTGTGGGAGGAGAGAGGCGCCTCAGGCCCCCACTCTTCTCCTAAGCCTCCCACCGCAGTCTGTTGTCTCCAGGCCGAGGTCTATGCCTTGAAGCTGGAGCAGGGAAAGCAGAGAGGTTTTTACAACTGCTAGGCCGTGGTGAGGGCTAGAGTTCATTGTCAGCCTGACAGAATGGCAGTCGTCCTCGAGCTGGGCCTCTGGGCCTGCCTGTTGGCGGGTCATCTTGATTTTACGAATTGACGTGGGAAGACTTAGCTTAATTGCGAGTGGGGTGGGTCCCTGGGCAGGGATCCTGGACTGTGTAGGGGTCATGTCCGCCACTCTCTCCCAGCTGCGGATGCAGAGTCATCAGTTGCTTCAAGCCCCTCAAGTCTGGACGTGCCTGACCCAACGGGCTGTAGCCAGGAACTGTGAGCTAAGAGAAACACTTTCATCCTTAAGTTGCTTGCACACGGGTGTTTTGTTTTGTTTTGTTTTTAAATCATAGGGACGGGGGAAGACAGAAAAACTGCGATGTTATATGTGAAAGCATCTATCCAGCAGATGAAGACGCAGGCCCGGGAAGGCTGGCGGTTCTGAGTTTTAATCGCGCTTCTTCAACCTGCCAGTTCTGTGGGCTTCAGGAGTTCAAGTTCTCCGAGGCTTTCATTTCTTACCTGGGAAACTGGTCAGAGTAAGGTTTACCTCCAGACACTCGCTTAGCAGAAATAAGTCACGTGGCACAGCACGCCACACATGTAGTTGTGTTGGCTTTTCTCTTGTTTTCTTTCTTTCTTTTTTTTTTTTTTCCGCCCAAGGTCTCACAGCTAGCAAGCAGAGATACTTCCCAAAGCAGCTTTTGAAAGGAAGAGGGGAAAAGCAGGTGACCCAGCGACAGAGGAGGGCCTGTGACAATGATTTTGCATCTCTGTATGCCCACGCCTCAGCCCACTACTTAACATACAGTCGGCCAACAATACATGTGGGTTCAGGGAGTGATGACGAGAAAGAACAGACGAACTCTCGCCATAAACTGCCTTTAGGAAGCTTGTTTCGGGGGCTGCAGAGAGGACTTGGTGCAGCCAAGCCTCGTGGCCTGAGTTCAATACCCAGGCACCATAAATGATGAGACAAGTTCCCGGAAGTGGCATCAGGGAGCTGGGAGAGGGTGGCTGGCTGCCTGGAGCTCGCTGTGGCGGGCACCTAAAAGACACCTGGAGTGGAGGCGGGTTAGCAAATGTATGGATTAAGCTAGACAGGACACCTGGGAGACACCCCAGGCCCCTGCCTCCTCCCTCCCTCTGTTCTTGGGAAAGCCCAAGTTTGTGGGGACTGTGTGGCAGCCAGGCCAGGAAACAGTCTGGAGTTTCTGCCCGCCTCCTGGCGACAGGGTTTCTTCTGCACTTCTCCCCTGCCTGAGGGGTGGGGCGGGAGGTGACTCATCGGCTCTGGTGTCCTCCATGGCAGAGGATTCCAGAGAAGAGGGGCTGCCTGGGCCTATCCATCTGCTTATAGCCAGAACTGGCAGCAAGGCCTCTGGACTGTTCCAGTTGTGACCACAGGGGGGCGAGAGGGAGCCAGGCCCAGCGGCCCCGCCATCTGGACGATTCTGAGCTGGGAAGAGCACTGGACCAAGAGTCTGCGTGGGGGGCGGTATATGTGGGGGTGATGTTTCCTGGGCCTCCACCAGATCCGAAATAGAAGTCTGCCTAAAACCAGGCCTGGAATCTCATTTAGGGATGTGTTTCCGTGTTCCTACATCAGGAAAGTGTTCTTGCTCGATCTATCTGCTGTTGATCTCCTGAAAGCCTTAGGTCAGCTTCCCTTAAGATGAGAGGCTGGGAACTATAGCTCAGGTGGTCGAGGCTTTGCCTAGCATGCGCAAAGCCCAGGGTTCCAGCCCAAGCACTCTCTGAGCTGGGGATGGTTAGTACACGCTACACACGCTAGCACTTAGCTGTGCTAGGGTCCTTAATAAATCGCTCACACCCTCCATTTTACATATGCATATACGAGGCAGAGCTGGCTTTTCATCTATTTCCTTATTCGGGCTTTGCTTTGTTTCTTTAAATGGTTCCACGTATCCCAGGCTGGCCTCCACTGGCTTTGTGGCTGTGGATAGCCTTGAATGATCCTCCTGCCTTTCCTTTACTTCCTCGGTGCTGGCATTAGAGGTGTGTGCCACCACACCTGCTTTAAGGGGTTCAGAGAGAGCCGGGCACGATGGCACACGCCTGTAATCCCAGCGCTCTGGGAGGCAAAGACAGACAGATTTCTGCGAGTTCGAGGCCAGCCTGGTCTACAAAGTGAGTTCAAGACAGCCAAGGCTACACAGAGAAATCCCGTCTCGAAAGAAAGGGTGGGGGTTTTTGCCGAGGCGTGCTAGGCAAAAACACTAACAGCAGAGCCTTTGCTTGGGCCTGTCCCTCACCTGTATCACAGCCCAGGGTGATATCACAGCTGTCACAGCCAAGTGAGTCTTACATACATGCACACGTAAGAGGTCAGAGGTGGACACAGAGGCTGTCTCTTGTCTGTCCACAGCCTCTGGTGCTTCACCCTGGTCAATAGTCTCCATCACACCTCAAAATAGTATTTTTGCCATACGCAGAGGATACCGAGGCTCAAAGATACCGACAGATGCATCCACAGCCAGATGACCTTCCATCACAATCAGCAACTGGCAGTGGGTGCCGTGACCTCTGCCCCTACCGCTCCTTCTGACTAGGGGATCCCCAGGGGACGACAGTTGCAAAGACTTGAGCCTACAAGCTGTTGCTTGAAAGTGATTGAAAGCACCAAGGCTATGGGTAAACCTGGCTCCCCCCAGCACTCCTCCCCCAGCTCCTCTCCTCCTTCTTGACTGACCTCTGCACCCTCACCCCCATGCCTGGTCCCCTCCTGGGATTGCAATATCCTTTCCCCAAGGCTGTCTATGGGAGAGGGACCACGTTGGGATATGAAGGCCTTCCAGATCCTTCGGGAGTCTCCATTCCGATTGCACTGAGCCTGACCTCGGCATCCTAAGTGCCTGGATTGCAGGTGTGGGCTCTTGTGCCTCGATTGTTGCGGCTCCTTCTGCAACAATCATCTCTGATGTTCACCTTAGCACACGGCCACCTGGAGTGTGTGTGTGTGTGTGTGTGTGTGTGTGTGTGTGTATAAGTCCATGTCTGCCTGTATGTTTTTCAGTACCTGCATGTCTGGAGACCAGAGGTCTACTTCGGATAACTCTCCCTATTGCTTTCCACACTGTCTGGGGAAATTTTTTGGTTTTGTTTGTTTCTTTTGAGATAGGGTTTCTCTATGTAGCTCTGGCTGTCCTGCAACTCACTATGTAGACCTGGTTGGCCTCAAATTCTCAGAGATACACCTTTCTTTGCCTCCTGAACGCTGGCATTAAACTGTGTTACCACCCTGGGCTCCACGTTAGCTTTATTTATTTATTTATCTTTATTTCACAAACATTGGTGTTCTGCCTGAATTCATGTCTGTGTGAGGGTATCAGATCCCCTGGAACTGGAGTTACAGACAGCTTTGAGCTGCCATGAGGATGCTGGGAACTGAAGCCAGGTCCTCTAGAAGAGCAGCCAGTGCTCTTAACTGCTGAGCCATCCCTCCAGCCTCCCCATATTAATTTTAAGACATAGTTTTTCACCAAACCTGTCACTGGCACTGGGGTTACAGGTGCATCCCAGCATGCCTGGCTTTTATGTGGGTCTTAGGGCTTGCAGCAGCAGCATTTTACCCACTGAGCCACCTCCCCATTCCCGCGCCTCCCTTTTGAGTCTGTCTTCATTCACCCACCTGGAATAAATAAGTGATGGATGGAGCCCTAGCCGTTGTTTTGGACACAGAGCAAGGACATATTGTAGGGATAGTGGAGCTGTGAATGCTGAGGGCTTAACGCAACCAATCTGTCTTACCAGCCCAGATGACTCATCTCTAGCCTTTCACAGAAGTGAGAGATAAATTTTTCTCTTGGAGGTGGGGGTGGAGTCTAACCTAATATATACCCTAAGTCCAATGGGTGAAGTATGGATAATAATGTCTCCTGGAAAAAAAATATATTGTATGAGTATATATATTAGATAGATAGATAGATAGATAGATAGATAGATAGATAGATAGATAAATAGACAGACAGATACATACACATATCTATGACCAATAGAGACACAGAAGAGTTCAGCTCAGTAAATAAAAGTAAAGCTCCCTGCCTCACTGCTCTCCTATTCCTGAACAGGGTACCCAGCCTGACTGCTACCAGAGGGCCAACTGGGTGGGTGACAATGGGAAGGAGATGTCACCAAAACACAGAGGAGAGGTTCCCACTCAGACTTAGGTAGAGAGGGAGGACCCAGGGAAGGGTGATGGTGGAAGGGACACCAGAGCTGAGTCTAGGAACTGCAGGCAGAGTTGGCTTAGCGGAAAGGCAGCCCCGAAGCCACTTGGGTAAGGCCCTGGCCCTCAGGCATGGCTTTCAGTTCAGAACTGCGGGAGGCCAAAGGGGCTGAGATCCAAGTGAGAGGATTGCATTGCAGAGGTGAAGGTTTAGCTTGCTACTGGGGTCCCTGCCAGACCTTGATGAGGGGCAAGTGACTAAAGAGAGAAGCATGTGTCTGCGTGTTTATCTTCGGCGTGTCTCCGTTTGCATGTGCGTCTATGTCTGTGTACGTGTGTGTGGGCCATGAATCAGACTACACACATGCAGAACAGTGTGTTTGTGTCTATGTGTGTATGTGTGTGTGTGTGTGTGTGTGTGAGAGAGAGAGAGAGAGAGAGAGAGAGAGAGAGAAGACCCTGCTTGCAAACTACAGAAACCAACTCAAGAAAGAAAGGGGTGAAATCCACCCATGTATCCATTTAAGCCAAGGTCTCACTGTAGAGCTTTGGTTGGCCCAGAACGTGCTGTGCGCTCCAGGCTGGCCTCCGCCTCTCGAGTGCTGAGATTAAGGGAGCGTGCCCCCACCCCTGGCTGCTGTTATTCATTCGTTCCTTCATTCACTATTTGCAGTGCTGGGGACAGCTGCTGTGGCTGCACACGCTCTGCCAGGTCTGCGCCTCTGAGCCGCGCCCTCAGTGAGAACTTTATTATGCTTAAGGCAGGGGAGCGTTTTGGTTTGCGGTTTGTACAGCTGCCAACACAGCTGGGCCCCGTCCGATAAGGTCTTTGCCTCAAATGAGTTTAGATTACAGATAGGACCAGCCTCAAACTCCTTGTAGTTTTGTGTCCTTCCCCTTCCCCTCCTCTTTTCCTTCCCCCTCCCTTCACCCTTCCCTCCCTTCCCTTCCCGTCTCTCCCTTTATCAGACTCCTAGCTAAAACCTTTGTTGTCCTAGCTCAAGGCAGCTGCCACCCCTAATACAATCCCCACAAGCCAGTAAAACAGAAGGTGGGGTGTGGGGAAGGCTTGGAAACGATGGGAGTTACCTCCCTCTGTTCTGCTCAGTTCACGAACCCCAAAAGACCAGGAATGACTAGACTCCCGCTGTAAATACATGAGGTTCTTTTTATTGTAAATTACAAGCTGCAGCTTGGGCCCACACCGCCAACCGCCAAAGCGGTGGAAGCCGAGTGCCCCGTGCTCAGATTAGTTGGGTGATTTAAAGATTCTGGTCCATCTCAGCATGCCCAAGGCAGGGGCGATTCCTGCCTGGCAAGCATCTATTGGTCAAAATGCTACATTTTGAATTGATTGGCTATAGGAAGGTCCCCAAACCATCAATGACCTGGTGTCCCTCCCTAGGGGGATGAGCCAGTTTCCTAGCAACTGTATCTCTAGTGGGTGGGGAAAGAATGCAGTAAGGTGGTCCTTCCCCTCAGGGCATTACTGGACTTCTCCACCCACCTAGTTCAGGCCTTAATAAATAATAGCTGATTTTTAATCTTTTGGTCTCTCACCTCTAGGCATGTGGGCAATAAGAAGAGGCCTACTCAGCCGCCGAGAGGGACCACCAAAGCCCTTAGTCTTACATCCGCTGTCCTACTGGATTGATGTGACGACGGGAAGACCCATGTGGTTTGCGTTAAGGACTCAGGCTGCTTCTGGCTGTCCTTCCAAGCTGTTTAAAGGTATCACCTCATCTTCTCCCAGCAGCTTATTCATATTGCAGACAGGGTTCTTCTGACTCAGGCTGTGCATTTAGACGCTGGCACTTGAATTCGGGCCTTGGCATATCAGACTGTCCTTTGGTGGCCATGTTTGCCCCACCTCTCACCCACACTTCTGTCACGTATCCCAGTGTGTGTGTTTGAGTCTTGGCCCCCAGTTCATATGCGTACAACACACAGCACACACACGGTACAGCTTGGGTGTGTTCTGTTCTCTGCTTGGCTTTCAGCCCAGGGTGAAATTGCAGAAAAGTGCCTGACGTGATATCCGTGGTCGGCTGCTAGAGGGCCTACGTAACCCTCACATCAAAACCAGACCTCGTCGGGCCAAATCCTTCCAAGCCCCCTTATCTGCTCCATCAGACCTGCTCCTGGGAAAGCACTTGAGACTTGTTCTCACCAGCATGTAAATGGCCGAGAAGAACTTAAGATGCTATTCTACACTTACCGGTCCCCAAGAGCCAATTTATGGATGCTTAGCTCAGGCAACACCACCTTCCGTGGCTCCCCATTTATTCTGGAACAAAGCCCGTACAACATCCACCAATCGTAATTCAAGGCCTTCTATCGCTAAATTCAAACTCTCTCCAGCCTTATCTCTCGCTCCATACCACCCCTGGGTCCATTAGTTACTTTAGACATGTCTTTCAGAGCCCTTGTCTGGATGGGTGAGGTAATGGAGGGCAGAGGCAGTTTGGGGAGTGTTTGGGAATAAAGTGTCTTCAGACGCAGAGGGTGGTTCTGCAAAAGGTTAGCAGCGGGCATGGCTTACAGAAAAGACTCAGGGACCAATAAGTTGGGACACTGGGAGCAAAAGAAGCTCGTCTTTTCTTCCCACTGCGTCAAGTTCTGGCGTTCCGCTTTCAATCTACAACGTCCTCCACAGGCTCCTATTGCGAATACCCGGCCCCAGTGGGTGGAGCTATTTTGAAGGGAGAGCCAGGCTGGAGGAAGTAGGACCCAGGGGGCGGAACTTGGAAAGTTCCATCCTGCCGTTCTCTCTGTTTCCTGGGTCTCTGCCAAGTGACTTGTCCCCGGCATAGATTCCTGTGACAGCAGGCTGGAAACAGTCTGCCCTGTTTCTCCTGTGGTCATGGACTGAGCTTTCTGAAACCGTGAGCCAAGGTGAATCTTTCCTCCGGGGAACTTGTTTTAGTTGGGTACCTATACCTAAGAACTAGAGATGGTGGCGTTCCTGAAAGAGTTGGAGAGAAGGCTCAGTAAGTAAGCGCTTGCAAGCATGAGACCCAGTGTTCGGATGTCTGACATGCAGGTAAAAGGCTGGCTCAGCAGCGTGAATCTGTAATTGCAGAGCCAGGGAGGTAGAGACTGGAGGAGGATGGCTGGGGCTTGCTGGCCAGCCAGTCTAGCCACATATGTTCAGTGCTAGACCCTTTCTCAAAAAATATATGCAACTGTACATACTCGTGCCCACAAACACGTGAACATGCACAAATGTATGGGAGTAATAATAGTTAATGTTTGTGTTCAATGGACTAAAATACTCTCAGGTGTGTTAAGTTGTTTGATCCTATTAATACCCCTGTAAGTCCCAGATTTGCTGTAGATGACAAAACAGAGGCATGGAGAGATGATAAAATTCAGCCTCAGTGGCTCTTCTGGCTCCGCCAAGTCTTGGTGATAATCTCATTTTATTCTGATCCCCTCCCAACCTTTTCTGTCTTCCTGTCTCAGTGGGCCGTTGGTTTTCTTGTTACTGTTTGGGTTGGGTTTTACGTGTATGGGTGTTTTTCCCAAAGGTGTATCTGTGCACTGCTTGTGTGCTTCTGGTGCCTTCAGGAGCCAGAAGAAGGCATCAGTTGTGAACCGCCTCGTGGGTGCAGGGAACTGAACCCTGATCTTCTGGGAGAGCAGCCAGTGATCTTAACTTCTGAGCCATCTCTCTGGCTCCCTGACTGAGCTTTTGTATCTGCCCATTCCCTCTGCCTCCTGTTTCCATCGTGTCTGTTTATGTCTGCCTCATTTCCCCCGTCTGTTTAGTGCGTGCTTGCACATGCGCTCACACACATCCCTGCCCAATCATTTATCATCCACCGGAGCCAAACAAGGGACTTTGGCTCGGCAGCCAGGCCCAGTGCTGTTGGTGTGGTGGTAGTGCTGCGAGTTAAAGGGAAGGACCTGGACCCCTGGGTTTGGACAGATAGGGTGAGGGGGCAGTACTCCAAGGACAGAGAGGGTCTTGTTTCATCCTGATGGTCCTGAAGGACTTTTGAAATGAAAGAGCTAAACCTTAGCTCTACAGAAGGGTCTGGAAAGCCATCTAGGTCCTTTACTCTCCAGCCCTCATTCCCAGCCACTTCCTGGAACTGCTGGAATGTGGGAGGGAAGCCCAGAGCCCAGGAAGCCTCTCCGTGTGCCAAGCCTAACCCTGGGCTGAGGGCTACAGCCGGGAGAACAGGCAGCCCGCTGTGAATCTACATGGAGGGGTTCCACGGGGAAGGGGCTGAGTCTCTGGGGCGTCCATCTATGTTCAGCAAGTGAGTTAGATAAGAAGCCCTTCCACGTCCCTGGGTGGGGCAGGCTGCACTAGGAAATCCCTGACAGTTGAAGTAAGGGAAGAACAATGTGAAAGGGCAGGAAGCCCTCACCCATCTGTCCCTGTCGGTGACTATAGAGTCTACCGAGGGATGCCCAGGTGTGGCAGAATTAGCAGGGGACAGTGTGGGTGGGGGAGAACTGAGCCCAGGGTCTCAGAGCGTCAGACAAGTCAGATCGCATCCACTAAGCTGAAGAACCCAGCAGCCAGGTGGTCACACCCACAGCCCACAGCCAGGACACTGCCAATGGGCATTCTCCAGCTGTAGATGTACTTTAAGATCAGGGTTTTTAACTGGCTCAAAAAGTCAGCCAGGGGTAGACTTAGGCACACACACCAGTCAGACGAGGAGGGGCTACAGGGATGGGAGGTAACGTGTGTGTGTGTGTGTGTGTGTGTGTGTGTGTGTGTGTGTATTTCGAATCTGCAACCCCACCCCCAGGGTCCTGGGAGACCTCTGTGCTCAGGCTTTGTCCCGTGACTATAAACATGTTCTTTGATTTCCTCTGTGATCTGGAATGTTCCGGCCAGGCCTTCTTCTGGCCCACATGAAAGCTCGGAGACATTTATAAATAGAGTTAAAATCACAGGATTATTTTCCCACAGTTTGTTCTGTAAGTGGAGAAGGCTGGAGGGAGAGGTGAAAGGGGACAGGGGCAGGGGCCTTAGCCTCTCCTCTCATCAGGATGAATTCCAGCCCTGGAGGCTGTTTCTGTTGGACAATTGCCGCGACTCCGGAATGTCTTTCTTCATGGCCTCTCTCCTTGGACAAACTTGTCTTCCTGTCTGGAGAATCACAATCTATTGAGGGAGGCCTTTCACCGAGGCAGCTCTGCTTGGGAAGAAATCCTAAGGGCTTCCTTCCATCCTTCCTTCCATTCTTCCTTCTGTCCTTCTTCCCTTTTCTTTCTAAGGACTCTGGATTTGGAGAGACAGCATGAGAGGGCATTGCCCCATGAACAGAGAGAATCACAACCTATTGAGACCTTCACTTGATGTTATCTCATCAAAACAGGGCTTGGGCATGATCTTTCTGTTCCTGGCTCTCTCTGTCTCAGTCTGTCCCCCCCCCACGCATTTTAATATGTGTGTTTGTGTGTGTGTGTGTGTGTGCGCGCGCGCACGTGCGCGCGCGTGCGCACGCCCGTACATTGGTTGCTCTTCCACAGGTCCTGAGTTTAGACCCCAGCACTGACATTGCCAGGCTCACAAACTACCCGTAACTCCAGGGCATTGGACTCCCTCTTCTGGCCCCTGTGGACATCTATACACATGGTACACACAGAGGCACAGAAATGGAAATAAATCCTAGGAAATGGAAAGAAGCAGTTGGAGGGAGGAAGGGCTTATTCTGGCTCTGGGGAAGGCGTGGTCTGGGAACTTCTGGCACCTGTGGCGGTGAGAGCTTGAGGAAGTCTGGGCACATCTCCGTGGACCAGGAAGCCAAGGGACTGCGGCCAAAAGCCGTGTGCCATCACCATCAATTGCCAAACCCCAGTTCTTCCAACCAGGCCCCCGCCACCTAAAGTTTCTGTAATCTCCTGCAAACATTGCCACCAAATGTTCAAACACAAGAACGTGTGTGTGTGTGTGTGTGTGTGTGTGTGTGTATGTGTTGGGGAGTAATTTTCCTTGAAGCTGGGGTGTTGGTATAATGTTCTTGTGGAATGTATACGATTTACCCTTGTTCATTCACATGCTGATTTCTCTACCTCACTATCTGGTTTCAATCCCGACATTGCATTCTAATAGCATCACCTGTCTCAGGTTTGTATAAACATGCCACCATTTGTCCTCTGTATTGTCAATAAAACAACCAGCCAATGCTGAGCAATGGAGAGAATAGGGTGGGACATCCTGGTTCAGAGGGGAGGAGAGAGAAGCGAGTGGGAGGAGGTGGGAGAGTAGAGATTTGGCAGGGGAGGACTTAGAGCCATGAGGAGAGATGAACTGGATCTAAGATATGACTAAAAGCAAGTATAATGTGGGAAATATAAATGGGAGGAAGCTATGCGGCTTGGAGGTTTAGGATGGGGTAACTATTGCCCAGCATTGTGCTCTAGGTTAATTAAATAAATATATATAAATATCCTAGTCTCTGTGGTGATTTGGGTATACAGCTGGTTTAGGAATAGCTGCTGTTTAACTAAAAGATAAATCAATAGTAAATATTAATATTCAACAACACTGGGGCGGGTAAACTGAGGGGCAGAAGTAGGATAGAAGGGACAAGGTTGACAGGTGGAAGAAGCTTAGGATTATTGATACGTAGCCCAAAGCTTGATAGGTCATTTATTATTTAAGGTTAATGGCAATCGATTTTAAGATACTGTATTGGACCAGACATGGTGCTGTATGCCTGCAATCCCAACACTCAGGAGGCAGAGTGGATCTCTGTGAGTTCCAGGGCTGCACAATGAGACCTTGTCTAAAGCAGGAAGAGCAGCACACAAAAGACTCAGCCCCGTTCCGAATAGGGGGACGGGAGGTGGAAAGATGTACACGTGATAGGATTCTGTCTCCAACACCCTCACCCACAACATGCTTCCTCCTTTGCCTCCTCTCCCAGATGCCTCCTCCCTCAGGCAGTTCACGTGGCCTCCGGTAAAGTCTGGAGAAAATGGGGTTGTCTGAAGTGGGAGTTGGAGTACTGGTGTAAGCGGCTAGGAAGAGGGTCCAGAGGCACTGAGCCCTTAGCAAGGCCTGGGACCTTCGCGCACAACAAGGAATCATGTGGTTGGTCGTGTGGAAGTTAATCCAGCCTGATGGTGTCCGTGGAGGAGGAGGAGAATGGGAGGAGAGGAAAGTGAACCACAGATCACATCCCGGTGAGGAGCGGCTGGGCATGGCTCGCTACAGACAGGCCTCATGTGGTGTGTGCTCTTGGTCTGGTAAGGAAAAGAGAGAGAGAGAGAGAGAAACTAGCACTCAGTCCTGTTATAGAGTTATAAATACTCAAGAGATGAAAAAGGTAAGAAGCAGTAGTTTCGGGGTGTCCATGGAGAGCAGTTCAATTGGGCTACCCGTACAGGGTAAGTCTGAGATACAGGGAGACCGATAGTGACACAAGCTTCCAGCCCTCCAAAACTGATCGCTACCAGGCATGTCCACCCTTTTGATATTGTGGCAGACATTGTCACCTCAAAGTAGACACTCAAGGACCACTCATGCCAATCATCCAAGCACCCTAGCACTTAAGAAGCAGAGGCAGGTGGATCTCTGTGAGTCCGAGGCCAGCCTGGTCTACGTAGTGAGTTTCAGAACAGCCGCAATTATGTAGAGAGAGAGAGAGACCCTCTCTTTAAAAAAAAAAAATCACACCAACCAACAACAACAAAAAACAACCAACCACACACAAAAAGGAATCATGCCACTGAGTTACAAAATATTTAGAAATTACTTAAAAAAAAAATCTGATGATGTTTTAAAGTAAGTTTAAGCTTCTGTGTTAAAAGCTGGGTGGTGGTGCACACATTTAATCTCAGCACTTGGGGGGCAGAGGCAGGTGTCCAGATGTGCTAGCACATGTGGCTACAGGCGGTTTAGCCTGGTCTGGTAGTTGGCTCTTCCCCACAGCGTTGATGGGGGCCTGAAGGTGGCCACGGGAGGCAGCAAAAAAGCCCGCCAAGCTGCTGCTTCTCCCAACTGCTGTTCTCAGGGGCAGCGTCTCTACAGCCCATTACTGCCCCAGCTAGAGACAAACACAGTAGCGTTAACTTAATTTTATTTACATCCCAGAGTCATTTAGAGGGAATCAACTGAACCAAGGTTGATTGAGAGTATCCTCCAGGATGGGCCCTGTGCTTCCGAAGGGCTTTCAGGCTGTGATGGATGGTGGCAGCAGCTCTTGCCTGTCCCACTGGCCTACCCGAGGCAGGAGGAGGGGAAGCCCAGTGGGTGGCCCACAGGCCAACTGTAGTCACTTTCCTGCTCTCTTCTCCCTCCTTAAACAACTCCTTTCCCTGCTTCACTTCTCCTCTTAGCCCCATTCACCCACAGCCATCTTTTAATTAGATCCTAACACAACGTGTGTTAATTGAGTATTGACCACGTGTTTGAAGGCTCTGCTGAAGTCTGGGCCATACTGGGATAAGCCTGCCTCTTGGACCTCTGCTCAGCTTCCTGTGGCTCCAGATAAGAGTTTAGAGACCAGGAGGCAGGGGATGGTCCAGTCAGGAAAGTCCTGAGAGCGTGACCGCCTGGGTTTGGATCTAGCACCCATGTGGAAGAAGAGGAAGCCGACTTCAGCCCAGGAGGCAGAGATGGTGATTTTCTAGGCTTGCTGGCCAGCGGAGCTAACTCCGTGAGCTCCAGGTTCAAAGAGAGTGATTGAGGAAGTACCATCACAAAAGAAAGAAAGGTGGGCGGAGCTAGTCAGTCAAGATAAGGAAAGTCCCATCTCAGGGTCCCTTGATCTTGAAGTCTCTAAGTGAAAGTAATAAATGTGCTTGTTGGTAGAGGATTTGGTTATGAAAGGAGGCTGGAGGGCCTGGCTTGTAAATGGAGCCCAGAGCTGAGGGAATTGCCTGGCTCCCCGGCTAGTGATGGAGGGAGAGCAGATACATGGAAAGGGGGAAACTGCTGGAACAAACACTGAATGAACTGGGCCATGCTTGTTCACCTTGACCCCACAGTGCCTTAGGGATCCTGCTGGAATGTCCTCCTCGATGCCACTTCTCTGTCTTGTGGAGGACTCAGAATTTGTGATCGACAGAAGGACACGGCAGATGGCCTCTACGGTCCTAGGATGAGTGTGCCTACAATGGAGCTCCAGTTTCCTTCCTGCCTGGAGCTGGGCTTACTCCCCTGGGACCCCCATCTTTGCGGTGAAATCCATGGCAGTGGGAGTCGGTGGGACTCCGTGGGCATCAGGGAGGGGAGGCAGTGTCAGGGGAGAGTCGGAATGGTAGAATAAGGAGACAGTGGGTAGGGAACCAGGGGACTGAAGAGGCACATGAGAGTAGACTGTGCCGGTGGCACCCACTGAGAGCTTGCTCTGTGGGGGCTGGCCAGGAGGGCTGCTTTTAGGTGCCCAGAGCCCTCCTGGTCTTCATGTAGGCGGTGATTATTTAGGGCGTGTGTGTGTGTCTTTGTATAAATCAAGCTGTCCATTTAAGGTCCCCACGAATTTCTGTACGTACGTTACACCTTGGTAAAGGAATGTAAGTAAGGAGCAAGAGTAGCTATGATGATGTGCTATGTGCTCCTGAGCTTTGCATTTCTCATCACAATCTTTACACCAGCAGGGCCTCTCCTTCCCCACCCCCACCTTCCTAAGCACAAACTTACTTCCTGCCTCTTTAGATTTTCCTAAAGGTACTCTGTATACAGGTTATAGGGATGGCCTTTCCCATCTGGCTTGTCCTCATTGATGCAGCCCACATCAGCACTCACCCCTTTTTACTGGTGAATAGTACTCCAACCTATAGTTACCCCATTTGCTAGGAAGCAGCTCAGTTGTTCTCGCTCCGGGGGCTGCCAGGAACAAAGCTGCTGTGGATGTTTGCACACACATTGTGGGCTTTGTTCCTGGGTCTCTTGTCTGACAGATAACCAAGAGTAGACTTGCTGGGCTGTACAGTGAAATCACCTCTTGAATGTCTCTTTAAATTGCCAGGCTGTTTTCCAAAATGGCCGCATCCCCCTGCCCCCAAGTCCCAAATAAGGGCCTGGGTGTTTCCACCTCTTCACAGAGGCTTATTTGTCTGTCTTTGTGGTGATGCTCATTCTGGTGGCTATGAGGTAATATCCCCTGTGGTCCCCATCTGCATTTCCCTGATGACTAATGTTGGCCTGTTCCTTTCACTTGCTTGTCACTTAGTCATACATCTTTGAGGAAATGGCTGTTCAAATCCTTTGTCTCTCTTCAATATCTTTTTGTTACTGATTTATTGTATGTCTTTTTGTTGTTGTTGTTGCTGATTTTTATCAACCATATATTTTAGAAACCAGCTCTTTTTTTTTTTTTTTTAAATAAGCATCTTTACTGGTGGGATACCATTCTTAATAATTTATTTTTATTTATGTGCATTGGTGTTTTGACATTGACATGTATGTCTGTGTGAGGGTGTCAGATCCCCTGGAACAGTAGCCATATACAGACGGTTGTGAGTTGCCATGTAGATGCTGGGAATTGAACCTGGGTCCTCTGGAAGAGGAGTCAAGTGTTCTTAGCCACTGAGCCATCTCTCCAGGCCCTGGAAGCCAGCTCTTTATCAGGACCAGGATCTATGACCCTTTTCCCCCTCTTCTCAAACTGTGCCTTGCCTTTGGCTTTTGCTGAAAGATACATTTTAAGATTTTTAAATATTTTTATTTACTTGCTTAATTTTGTTTGTATGTGCATGTCTCTCCCTGTTTGTGTGTGCCCCCACATTTACGCCAGTAACTGCAGAGGCCAGAAGAGGGCAACAGATCCCCTGGAGCTAGAGTTACAGGTGGCTATGTACCATCCAACGTGGGTGCTGGGAACTGAACTCAGGTCCTCTGGAAGAGTGTCAAGTGCTCTTAACCGCTGAGCCATCTCTCCAGCCCCTGATACACACATTTTAATGGACTTCTTTCAAGGAAAGCAAGATAAATGGCTGCTGTGTTTAAGGCACTGTTTTAGTGTGGGGGAGGGGCGGAGAGTTTGTGTGGCATGTAGAAAAATAACTGATGAAAGGCTGCCTGTCTGCATGGTTCCCAGGGGGCTAGAGGGTCATGAAAGAGGAAGTGGGAAACTCTAAATGGGTCCTCGGGGAAGGAAGTGTGTCGGTGGTTAGCCTCCGATTAGATAGCTCAAGAAGTTCTTCAGTCGCTCACCCGTCAGCTCAGTATGTGTGTGTGTGTGTGTACATATGTGTATATAGAGATGGATGAATGACTGAATGTATATATATCTACCTTTACATTTTTAGCTGTCTGTGCATGCACATGTGCAGATCAAAGTTTGTGGCAGTTGGCTTTCTCCTCCCTCCATGTAGCTCCCATTGCCTTGCAGAGGTAACGAAGGTTTTGACGTGTTAAATAGCTCTTTCAGCATCCCTCAGCTAGCTGGGAATGGACCTACGGAGTCAACGGGGCCTGTTGTCTCTTGGTCGGTGCATAGTGGCCACAGTCCTTTCTTTTCTTTACTTTCTTTCTGGCTGGCTGTCTTTTGATTGAGTGAATGAATGAGTGATTTAGAGACAAGGTCTCATTCGATAGCCCCGGCTATCTTATAACTCTATGTGTAGACTAGCTTGCCTCAGACTCAACAGAATTCCACTTACACCTGAGTGCTGGGATTAACCGTGTGTACTGCCACACTTGGCCTATTTGTTCATTTTTGAGGCAGGTCTCACTGAAGTGGAGCTGGCCCTGAACTACCTATGTAGTTATGGATGACCTTGAACTTCTGATCTTCCCGTCTTCACCTTCCAGATCTGACATTACAGGCATGTGCCACCATGCCTGACTTACACGCAGTGCTGGGCATGGAGCCCCAAGCATGCCACACAAGCACTCTGCCAAAGTCTTTAGACTAACTGTCATCCTTCCTTGTAGCTCACTCAGAACACTTGGTTTGGAGTCTGCTAGCCTCATGACCTCTCCCTTCTCAGAGCCTGGAAGCTCCGAGTAACTCACGAGTAGCACTGTATTTCTCATGGTTCTTGGCAAGATTTTTATTTTTATTTCCAACTTTTTATTGAGGATGATCATTCATATAGAAAAATGCATAAGTCACACAGACATGACTCGGTGGTTGCATGCAGATTAAATGCATTCATGTAACCAGGAGCTAATGACTAGCCTCTAAGATGACGTTGGTGCTCCCTTCCACCCCTTTCCTGAAGGGTTACCCAGTCCTCTGCCCTCCACCACCAAGGAGTGAAGCTTGGGCTTTTTCCCATGCCAGATCAGGCAGCGCTGTGCCACTGGGCTGTACCCCCAGCCTCTCCTAATTGTTTTGTTGGTTTGAGACAGAGTTTCATGAAGTCCAAGCTGGCTGCAAACTCACTGTATAGCTGAGGATGACCTTGAACTCCTGTCTCCATTGCTGGGTTTACATGTATCCCACCCCTCATTCTTCTAATCCTCATCACACGGTAGATGAGTCCTGCCCATTTCTGACCTTCCCATGAACAGACCGATGCAGTAGCTGTTTTGTTTGGGGCCTGGCTTCTTTCGCTTGGCATTCACTACCCCCCCAATCATTCCTGTTGTGCACAGTTGCCGCTTGTTGTTTATTCTCATTCGCTGAGATTGAGGAAGGGGATGGAAATGAAATACCATGCATTGTGAAATGAGAAACACCATCTCGGATTCTGACGGTGTTGCTTACAAATTGAATCTTTGGGCAGTTCATTTCGCTCCTAGGATTTTTAGTGGCCTCACCTGCAGGGTGGAGAAGGTAAGATTCCTCACACAGGCTATGGTAGCCAAAGTGAGTGGCCTCTGCCGTTCTGTTCCAACACTTGTAGGGGGAGGCAGGATGATCAGGCATTCAAGGCTCATCCTTGGCTGCAGAAGCCACTGTGAGGCTAGCCTAGATCATGAGAGCCCACCTCAAAACAAACAAACAAACAAAAACAAAACAACAAAAAACATTAACAACTGAAACAAAACCAGCATGTGCACAGCATCTATTGGCGTTAGCAGACTGCATAAAAAGACCGTAGCACTATTATTTATTAATACCCTATTTGCTGAGTGGTCCCTGAGAAGGAAATGGGATCATGGTGGTGTTGAACTCTTGGTGTTTATCACACCTTTGTGAATGCACACAATTACAGCCCATGCTGGGTTCTCCCCGTGCAGGTACCCACCAGTGTGTACACACCCCCGCCCACACGGAGACCCGCTTCCCCCAGCATGAGCAGCCAGCGTGTAGAGTTTTCCCTTCTCTCAGCTCTTTCACAAAGCACGCACCAGATGGGATGGAGTCTGCTACGGGACTGAGCAGCCCCCACATCAGAAAGTCATAATCAGTGAATCCATCATGGGCCAGGCCCTGGTGAGGCCGCTGCCGCCTGATGGTCCACAGAGGAACGCTGCCTCCTCTTCCAGAGTAAAGAACAGACCCAGGCAAGCAGTTGCCAGGCTGTGGAGCCAAGAGGGAGCAGATGGCAGCTGTGGAGCCTCTGCCTAGCCGGGCTCCCTGGCTGGTGGGAGGTTACTGGCAGTAGGGATCCTGCCTGAAGCATCTTTCCTCCACAGGGCTGTCCTACCGTCTGTCCTTTCGGTCTCCCCTGGAGTCACACAGACCTGGCCTCTGTATGAGCTGACGCTGTCCTTAGAGTTTTCCTGAACCCTTATTCTGTTTGGCATCCTCAGTGCCCAACAGACCCCAGCCCGGCATGTGCTCAGTCACCCATGAGGCCATTTGGCCCTGGAAATGATCTATGCTAGTTTGTGCAAGGGACTTGATGGGAAACTTCAGGTCTTTAGGTACTTACACGGTGATAAGGACATGGCTTTTGGCCACTTTTGAGAGCCTCTAGACATGAAATCAAGAAGGCTGGGGCACAAGTCCTGGACGGCCTGCCCTGGGGAGCTTGGGCACCAGGCCCAAGAGACTGCCTTGACCCACAGATGACCTGGCCGTTTGCCTCAGACTGCCTGATGTGAGGGAGGAGAGAAGGATAGCCTAAGGGAGGAAATCCCTTCCTGCAGCTTGCCGCCTATCACCCATAATCTTCTGTCTTCTCATTCTCCCCTTTTCTGTTTTTAATCTTTAGGCAACAGACAGAGCTCTAGAAAAGAGGGTCCACATCAGCACCTCTAAATTAGCCAAGGTTAACACACACACCCTGCCCAACCCCACCCCACCCCCGACACTTGAAAATCAAAAGCCCAGATGCAGTTAAGAGACAAGCGACAAAGCCAAGCCCAGTGGCACCGGTCTGTGCAATCGCAGTGACAGGAGGATCACAATTTCACGGAGTGAGGTTCCACTTTAAAAAGAAAACAAAATACAAAAATGACCGGCGTTGTACCTCACTGGTAGGGTGCTTTCGGAGAATATATGCGGCTATGGGTTCGAACCCCAGGATAAGATGAGATGGCTGGGAGAGTCGGGAGCAACAGAGAAATGACTCGCAATGTGTGTGGAAAAGGGCTCCCATCCCTCATGTCAACACTGAAACTTCAAGGAAGAAAAGAATGCACCAGCGTAGAAAAGTGGATAAAGGAACCTAAATGGACAATTCTATGCAAAATGAGTTCAACAACAGCGAAACATACATACACCACCCCCAAGGACAAACTATCTAGCCGTCTTCTATCAGTAGCCTTGGGAACAGTTAAGACTGATGAGATCACAAAGCTACTGAGGCATGGGGGCTCTCTCCTCCCATTGCACTGTTGGTGGCACTGCAAACTGGCACACACTTTCTGATGGGACGTTCAGCCTCACAGAGTGGGTGTGAAACAGTACTGCAATTATCTTCCTAAGAAGTATGCCCCAAAGTTGGGAGAGGCGTGCATACCTGCAGTTTCCACTACTTGGGAGGTGGAGACAGGAAATCATTTGTGCCAAGGGTTTGATGCCAGCCTAAGCAACATGATGAGAGAGACTGTCTTAAAAGAGAGAGAGAGAGAGAAAGGAAGAAAGGAAAAGCTAGGCTTGTTGGCGCATGCCTGTAATCCCAGCATGCAGGAAGCTGAGACAAAGGAATGCCACTGTGTTCTAAACCAGCCCTGGCTACACATAGGAGAATGCCAGTCCAGATCGGGTTACATAACAAGGCCCTGACTCAAAACCATGGGAGGGGGGCGGCGCTGGAGAGCTCAGGGGTTAAGAGCAAACACTGGTCTGAGGTCAGTTCTCAGCATCCACATCCGGTGACTCAAATCTGCTTGTAACAGGTCTAGCGGAGCTGATGGTGCCCCCTTCTGGGCTCCAAAAATGCATGTGTGCATACACACACACACACACACACACTGGCAATAACAAACAGAAAGGGCTGAATTGTTTACTCAGACAGTGCTGAGGGAGCCCATTTGCCCTTTCTGGCATCCGCAGACACTGCAGACACCGCAGACACAGCAGACACCAGGGTTCCATCCATGAAGCACAACGAGTCCTTCTCTCTCGTATTGAACCTGCCAGGGGCATGATTTCGTCCTTAGAGCTCTGGGGACTAGGTGCTGGGAAGGTGGCTCAGGTGGTTAAATGCTGGCTGTGCAAGTACCAGGACCTGAGTTCAGATCCCCAGCACCCACAGGAAAAAGAAAAGCTGGCAGCGCACGCCTGGAATCCCAGCAATGGAAGCAGAGACAGGAAGATCTGGGGCTCCCTGGCCAGCCAGCCTAGCAGAACTGGTGCATTCCAGGTTCAGTGAGAGATCTGTGTGAACAAACTGAGGCGCAGAGCACTTGAAAATGACACCTGATGTAGAGCGCGTGCTCGAGAGCACACGCACACACACACACACACACACACAGAGAGAGAGAGAGAGAGAGAGAGAAAGAGGGAGAGAGGAAGAGGGGACTGTGAGGAATACATTTCTGTTGTTTGTAAGTTACCCAGTCTATGGTATTTTGTTACAATAGCCTAAATGTTCTGAAACAAATTGGTAGACTAAATACAGGAAATTGCCCT
Organism: Psammomys obesus; assembly: GCF_907164565.1. Classification (NCBI taxonomy): domain Eukaryota; kingdom Metazoa; phylum Chordata; class Mammalia; order Rodentia; family Muridae; genus Psammomys; species Psammomys obesus. The sequence continues at coordinate 4,260,448 of NW_026590405.1, read as the reverse complement.
CCCCAAGCTGAGCAGGCTTAAAAAAAAATCCATTAAAGGCCTTAATGGAACAAAAGAAGAAATAAGAATTCTCACTCTGTGAGAGAGAGACATGTGAGTCGGGACGTGCTTCTTTTGGATGTCTTCAGACCCAGGTTACAACTCTATGCCATGGACTCTGCTGGTTGTAGCCTTTAGACGACAGCTCACTAGGCTCTTCCGTCTCTCTTCTCTCTCCTCCCTTTCCCTTCTCATCCTCTCACCCCAACCAACCTTGTGCCTCTGGAACACCAGCATTGAAGCCTTTAGCCTTAAGACTACAGTGTAGGACCGGGGAGATGGCTCAGTGGTCAAGGGCATGCACTTTTCTTACAGAGGACCAAAGTCCAGTTCTCAGCACCTACAATGGGCAGCTCACAACTATCTTTAACCCCAGCTCCAGGGGCATCTGACACACTCCTCTGGCCTGCCAGGGTACTGTGCGCACGTATGCACCCACACCCAGACGCACACACACACACATACACACATAATTAAGAATGAAAAGGCTAGCTGGACATGGTAACACACGCCTTTAATCCCAGCACCCAGGAAGCAGAAGCAGGTGGATTTCTGAGTTCAAGGCCAGCCTGTTGTGCAGAGCGAGTTTTAGGACAGGTAGGGCTACACGGAGAAAAAGGGAGGTGGGGCTGGAGAGATGGCTCAGTGGTTAAGAGCACTGGTTGTTATTCTTCTAGAGGACACCCATTCAATTTGTCTGTAACTCCAGTTCCAGGAGATCTGACACCCTCATGTGGACATACATGCAGGCAAAACACCAATGCACACAAAATAAAAGTAAATCTTTTTTTAAAAAAGGCTGTAGTGAGAACTTTAGTTTCTTTAAAAATGCAGAAATATTACACAAATATGTTTTTGTTTTGATCCCAACTGTGGGATGTGGGGCTGTTTCAGATGGTCCACAGCAGCTGACTGTGATTTGTCTCGGGCTCTAGGAGGGTCGTGATTTTGCCAGCCGCAGATGGTTCACCTTGGGAATTCTGGGGACTCTTTGAGGCTATATAAATGCCAGAGCCTCGAGCGGGGGCTGCTGCTGCTCCCACTGCTGTTGCTGTTTGCTAGAATACTGCTTGGAGATACCCTGACCAGGAAGAGCCAACTTTCCCCAAGGAACTCAATGCCCCTAATCAGCAGGAAGTAGGCTAACAAGATCGATGCCCCCTTTACTGTCTAACCTTCTTTCTCTCCTATTTAGTGTTGGGTGTTTGGAAGGGATTGGGGTGGTGAAGAGTGGTAAAAGAAAAGAACCCAATAAAGTAGCCAAAAGCCAGGCTACAAAAGGCTATGCTGTAGCCCTGTGCACAGACATACGGAAGATGCCATGATGTCAGTTTGACGACACACTATGCCCTGTATGATCTAGTTTATATGACTGTGTACAAACAAAATACTTAGGCCTACAGGCTGTTAGCACAGGGTATCTCTTGGGTGTGGGGAGGATGGTGTGGGGGAGGCCTTTTCTTTCTACAAAGGTCAAGAATTTCTGAGAGGAATGGTTATTTCTATTCTTGTCAAGAAATAGAAAAGTCAGTAAAATCAAATTTCACGCTGAGGCTGGGTGTGAGCAGCAGGGAGCTCGGTGATGACGCTACCACCATAGGAACACAGAATGTGAAATGGCAGCCCCCTCTGGCTCCCTCCCTTCTTTCCCCCCATCCGTGTTGTCATTTTAGTTCCTTTATTTTTAGTTTCCCAAGAAGGGCTGGAGATGGCATGCTTGGTTGCCCTTCTTTTCCCTTGGTTCTGAAAGTGTATCTATGCCAACTGGACTGTAAATGACTCAAAGAACCAACTGTACATCAGAAAACTTGAAAGCTGGGAGGAACCTAAGACAGGGTTTTTATTCAGTAGATTAAAAAACTTTTTTCCCACCCAGGAAAACCAAATGCAAACGAGAGAGCGGGACTGCTCCCCGCCCCCATGTCCTCAGATGTGCTTGGAAAAAGTGTTTCATGACATCCTTGTGTGTTTCCCTGGCTGGCCTGAAACTCACTGTGTAGATCAGGCTGGCCTCAAACCTCTTCACATCCTATTGTTTTATAGAAGGGCCTCAGATCTTTTGCCCTCTGCCAGCTGTACCCCTGGGACCCAAGTTATACGGGGACTTGGGTAGCATCTTTTCTGACTTGCAGATTCTTTAGCCCCTGAATTAGCACACAGGACATATGGTTGCTGGGTCTTGCTCCGGGAGGGCGATGCTCCCTGTTTCTCTCCTGGCAGGTCAAGGCCTTTTCTCTGAGGATCAAAACTTTCTCATCTCCCGAAAGATGTAGGATATAATGGGGGGGGGTCCCTGTTCCTGTAAGTGTGTGTGGGGGTCACAGCAAATAGGAACTGGGGCCACTTCAGTCAGTGTCAAGGTTAAGGAGTCTCTGTTGAGCTGGTGAATCGAATCGGGGTTGCAGTCAGGTCTGAGATCTGGGATTCTGTTTGGCAGATAATAGGAGGATTAGGATTAAGGTCCAGGCCAGGGTTTGGATACTGGGGCTAATACCAGGTTACAATGAATTACAGCAGTGAAAGGCTTTAAATCGGGGTTAGAGAGAGTTGTGGGGGTTAGGATTAGAACCAGGAGAGGATCATCTGCTTTCTCTCAGGCCCCTAAAGTCCCTCTGTGGTTGCTTTTCAGGGTTAAGTAAGGTCTCCTGTGCGGCCCTGCCTTTGAGACACATGAGGCCTGCTCCTGAAAACCTCAGCTGCTACTTCAGGAGCTCTGGCTGCTGAGGCAACGTTATTCTTCCCTGGCTCTTACTGAGCATGTTTGATGGCTCCTTTTGGGCCAATGGTGGAGGCAAAGTACTCCCAAGGGCCACATCACAGGTTCGTCTGGAATGCAATCGGTACCAGAAAACAGTCAAGACAATTATGACAAAAGCACTTCTGCCAATTACCCCACACTTTGGACCCCTAACCTGATGATACCCTGAGATGTTATTTCCCCTTTGAGCCTCCATCCAGTTAGGTGGGCACTTTGTGAGGAAATGGATGAGTGCTCTTCAAGTCCAGACCCTGGGAACCAAGGATGAAGAGTTAGGCTGGCAGGGAATGTCTTATTTCACCCACCGCCACTGTGGCTCCCCCAAAACTAGCACTTTTGCCGTCTTCTAGGGCAAGGGTAGGTTGTGAGTCAGACCTTCCTCACAGAACAACGATAATGGTGCCAATGTGTATATGGGTCTCACCTTTTTGTCGATGTTCTTATTTTGCAGTACTAGAGACTGAACCTATCACTGAGAATGCACACCTCTAGTCCCTCACTGGTGCATGCCAGGCAGATGTCCCATCACTGAGCCACGTCCCAGGTCCTTGTCGGTGGATTACAGGCAAGTGCTGTAACATGGAGACACAACCTCCTTGCTGCTTTTTACTTTTCTTTTGTTTCGAGACAGGGATTTACTGTGTAACCTTGGCTGTCAACTTTTTACCTTTTTGGGGGAGGGGGGGAGCCAGGTGGTGGTGGCTCACACTCTTTAATCTCAGTACTGGGGAGGCAGAGGCACATAGATCTCTGTGAGTTCAAGGCCAGACTGGTCTACAGAACCAGTTCTTGGCCAGCTAAGGTTACACAGAGAAACCCTGTCTGGAAAAACAAAAACAAATCTAAAGTGTGTGTGAGTGTGTGTGTGTGTGCAGGTGTGCAAAGAGGCCAGAAGAGAGCATCAGATACGTGGAGTTGGAGTTATAGGTGTTTGTGAACCACTGGCTGTGGGCGCTAGAAACTGGACTGGGTTCTCTAGAGGAGGATTTTTAGCTGCTGGGCTGTCTCTTCAGCCCTTCCCTTTCAGTGTTTTGAGACAGGGTCTCACTAAATTGTCTAGATGCACACATAGCTCAGGTTGTCTTTGGGCTTGTGATCATCCTATTCGGCTTCCAGAGTAGCTGGAATTACAGGTTTGCAACATTAGGCCTAATGAGGACCTCACATAGATCAACAAACTATTTTGCCTTTAGTTTTACTCGATAAAAATTTGTATTGCATGCAGTTATGTGTGTGTGTGTGTGTATATATACGTTGGGTGTGCTTGTGTGTCACATCATGCATGTGGTCAGAAGATGACTCGTGGGAGTCAGTTCTCTTCTCCCCCGACCCCCAGACAGGGTTTCTGTGTAGCCCTGGCTGTCCTGAAACTCCCTCTGTAGAAACAGGGTGGCTTTGAACTCAGAACTCTGCCTGCCTCTGCGCAGGGATTAAAGGTGAGCGCCACCACTGCCTGGCTGTCCTCTTTCTTTTTAACATGTGGGTCTCAGGGATTGAACTGAGATTGACCCTTACCCATCGAGCCATGTAGAAGGCCCTCAACAAATATCTACTGAACATAAAAACCAAATGTGCCTTTGGTCTTAGGTAAATCATGTGGGCAAAACAAACCTGATGTTTGTGTTTCCTGTAAACCCTGACAGGTGCTGCAGGGCAAGGAGTGTTGTATAAGATCATGTAACATAAGGGTGTGCCAATGATGGTTTCTTTGAGAGACAGTGACTTAAATGAAGGCCTGGGGAAGTTTAAATTGGAACCAGTCTCGGAAAATTCTCAATCCTGTCCATTTTTTTTTAATGCTTCCCAACTTCATGATGCACTTTATTCCTTTTTGGTGTCTTCTGGACACACCTTTTGGGACCTTTCCCAAGAAGACAACTGATCCTTTTTTTTTCCCCCAATGATTTTTTTTGTACAGCTTCTTTTAAAAAGTATTTTGTTTATTCTTTCATACATTGGTGTTTTGTCTGCATGTACATCAGTGTGAGGGTTCCAGATTCTCTAGAACTGGAATTACAGGCAATTGTGAGCTGCCATGTGGGTGCTGGGAATTAAGCCTGGGTCCTCTGGAAGAACAGTCAGTGCTCTTATAACCACTGAGCAATCCTTCCAGCCTTGCAATAATTAAACAAAAACAAAAACAAAAAACAAACAAAACATTATAGACAGGTCTCTCACTATGTAGCCCTGGCTGGGTTGAGACTTCCTGTACAAATCAGGCTGGCCGTAAACTCAGAGCTTCTCCTGACTGAACCTACTCCCAAGGTGCTTCGATTAAAGGTATGTGCCGCCATGAGCCTGGCTCAAGTGATCCTCTTGAGAACCGACCCCCCCCCCCCCCCAGGATGCGTCTTTGGCAGCCTGACTACACCGATACATTGGCAGAAGGTGACATAGGACCAAAGCCTGACAACCTGATATAAACTAGGCTGACCAGTTTCTTTTCCTTGGAAACTGGAATACACACACACACACACTGGGTTTTTTGTTTCTTTGTTTGAGACGGTTTCTTTGTGTAGCCTTGGCTTTCCTAGAACTAGCTCTGTAGATAAGGTGGGTACTCAATAAATGCTTGCTGAATTTAGTGGCAGACCGACAGGCAACCAGTTTGTCAGATGACAAATACTTTTTACATCTAACTTTCCTTTGGGTTTTCTTTTCTACACAGAAAAAGACGATCATCAAGATGTGTGTGAGGGACTTAATTCATTCCGTTACACTCAAGGGCTGTCTTTCATTACGTGTGGCAATTACATGTCAATTCAAGGGAAAATTTAAGGGTAACATGAATCCAGTGAGAATGAGGAATGCTGTATGTGTTCCCCCTCACCCCCAGGCATGGTCTCTCTATGGAGTCTTGGCTATCTTGGAACTCATGACGTAGACCAGGCTGGTCTTGAACTCACAGAAATCTGCCAGCCTGTGCATGCACCACTATGCACTTTTGACAAAAGTAGTTCTATTGAAGGCATGTGAAAGTTCACAAAATCAGAATTAAATGGTGGAATGAAATGTCTTAATTTTTACATTGTCTTCACCCTCAGTAGCATCCTTCCAAGGATTATAAACTCAATGTTATCCTTGTTTTGTTTTTCTTTGGTAAGTTTAGAGAGCAAGCGAATGGATGCCAGTCTTAACATGCAGAGAACGCACAAGCTGATATAAAGGAAAGGAAAAGTACCATTGATAATAAAGTTAATCTAAGAATATTCTCTGAGGCTGGATGCCCATGGGGTTCAGAGGGTACACGGTAGCTTTCCTGGACGTTTTGGACTTTCAAGTTGGCTCCAAAACCCACACGCCAGCTTACTTGTCCAGGGGTTCTGGTGTAAGTTTGTGTGTGTGTGTGTGTGTTAAAATTAGTGATCAGAACAGTGGGACTATTCTGGTTACCACTGACTGGAGAACAGAAATTGTTCATGAGCACAGATAAGCAACACTAAAGGATTCTTTCAACGGCTCAAGTTTCTTTGGCCACTGAAGTCCAGTCTCTTCCCCAAAGCAACCATGTTCGTCCAGGGAGTCGTAAGGTCTTCCAAATCAAGACACCGGGAGTGGTCTTGGGACTGTGAGATTGAGGACTTGAGCGGGGTGAAACACTCCCTCCGCCGCCGAGGTTGTGTGCATACATTTTACAGAAACTCGCTGAGGCCGGGACGGGGCCAGTTTTCCGGGCGGCACCGGAAGAGCGGGGTGGGAGTGGGGCAAACGGGAGGGGAGGTCCTCCGAGGGCCGGCAGGGTGGGGAGAGACGCCTCACAGCGCCCGCCGGGAGGGCGAGCAGTGGCAGACCCAGGCCGACAGCAGCGGACACCGGCCAACTTCCGGGTCTGGAACGGCTCCACCCTCCTCCGGGCTCGCCCCCGCGGCCTCGGGCGCATGCGCCGCCGCCCGGGGCCCGACCCAACTTACCCCGAACAACTAATCCCCGTCCCTCGCCCGCCCGCTCGGGACGTACCATTTGCTTGACGAGGGGGGGGACGACGCTCCCCGCGGGCCCCTAACGCGGGCGCCCTGCCTCAGGCGGGGGCGTGGGGTACCCGGCGGAGGTCGGGGCGCCGCTCGCTCGGGGAGGCCGCCCGAGCACGCGCCGCCCGGCCTCGGGGGCGCCGAACAAAGTGGCACGCCCCGCTCCCAGCTGATCGCCTCCGGCGGCGGCTCCCCCGGGCGAGACCATCGCGCCGCCTCGGGAGGGGTGTCCTCTGAGGGGAGGGGGGCGGCTCGGCCATTGTCCGGTCAGCGGCGTCTAGCGGGGGGGGGGGGGGGGGAGGCGATTACGGAGCGAGCGTGGGGGGCGGCGGCGGGCGTCACAGCCGGCCGCTGCGACTGCACAGCCGGCGGGGGCCTCGGGTACGTCCCCCACCCGGTCCCGAGCCCTCCAGCGTCGCCGCACGGGCCCGCGCCGTGGCCGGACCGCGGAGGAGAGAGCCGCCGAGGGCGCCGGGTCCCCCCTCGCCCGCTCGCCCCAGCTCCTCCTCCGCAGCGTCCCCCCCCCCCGCCCCCCCCCCGGCCCCCCCCCCGCCCCGCCGGCCGAGTGGTGCCGCCCGCCTCCAGCTGACCGGCCTGGAATCCCGGCTCGGAGTCCCGGACTCGCGCCCGCCTGCGCGCCCGCTCCCTCCCCCTCCCCCCGCCCCGCGCCCCCCGCCGCCGCCGCCGCCGCCGCCGCCGCCTCCGCCGCCTCCGCTCCCCTCGAGCGGGGCCCGGGCTCAGCCGCCGCCACCGCCGTCGCCTCCGAGCTCCGCCGCCGCCGCCGCCGCCGAGCGCCATGGGAGACGCCGGGAGCGAGCGTAGCAAAGCGCCCAGCCTGCCGCCTCGCTGTCCCTGCGGCTTCTGGGGGTAAGTGGTGGGGGCAGGGGCGCGGGCCCCGGGCTCCGGGGGGGGG
>NW_026590405.1:4251771-4252670 GCF_907164565.1 Psammomys obesus | reverse complement strand
GCCCCCCGGGAAGCTGGGCCGCGGAAGCCGGGCCTCGGGGGAGCGGGCGGGGACCGTGGCCTCGGCCCGAGGAGGGCTGCGGGCAGGGGACGCTGAGGGTGGGCTGGGGAGGAGGAGCGGGAGGAGGAGGAGGAGGAGGCCACCCCGGGCCGCGCTGCCCCTCTGTGGGACTCGCCGTCCCCAGGCCGGCTCTGGGTGAGGGGCCACGGGCGAGGGGGCAGGGAGGAGGCGGCGGTGCTGGCACTTGGCGGTGGGGCAGGGCTGCCCCCTTGCCCCCTCAGCCTGTGGAGGCCGGTCCGTCTCCCCTCCCTGCCCCTCCTCCCCATCTTGGTAGGAGTTTGGTGCCCAGCCATCAGGAGGGTATTTCCTCTGACTTTTTCACCTCCCCCTCCTCCCTGCTGCTCCCCGGGAGATTTGCATCATCACTTCCTAAATTATATCTCACTCCCCAGTTGCTTTTAGGAAGCTTGTCCACACGTTTTACGTTTGTACAGGTCCGATAGTCCAGAATTCGGGCTTGGAGAGTAAAGTTAATAGGGTTATCGAGGGTCTCACATTTAGCTAAAACACAGTATCAGGGAGTGTGTTTAGATTTCCTTGTCCAAAAAACCCAGCACCACCAACAGCAACAACGCCCAAACAACAAACCCCTAAAAAAAATAAACAAACAAAAAACCCAACTAAAACGAACCGAAAACAGAAACATCCCAACAGAACCTCAAGTCAGCCTGGCTAGTGGAATGTGAGCCAGTTTTCTCATTGGCTCTCAAATTCCTCTTTCCCTATAAAATTAAGAAAAAAAAATGTTCACAGCACAGTGTTACCGCATTAGGGTGAGTTGGAGTGTGTGGGGGAGAGACAGGCAGGCAGGTAGATATCTGGGACCCCCTCTTCTACCC
>NW_026590405.1:4051442-4251761 GCF_907164565.1 Psammomys obesus | reverse complement strand
GGAGAGACAGGCAGGCAGGTAGATATCTGGGACCCCCTCTTCTACCCCCAGCTATAGTTTAAGTTGTTCTTGGAACACTTTGGGTTTTCTAGATTGTCACCTAACAGTTGCTGTAATCATAGCTCATGACTAGTTCTGTGTAAGGTAACTGGAGGTTTAAAGAGTAGCTTTTGTGATTCAGGGTTTTTTTTTTCCTTTATCTTTTTTTAAAGAGTGTATTGGGGTATTGATTAAGGAGATGGCTGTTTCTAGTGAAGACATCTTGGGAAGTGGCTGTTCTGTAGTTTAGGAATGGTTGATACATAAAGATAGGCTTAAGAGTGAAGGTGAGTAGGAAGTGGATTTTAATGTAGATTTTCGTGGAGTTTCTCAGTTCAGAGGTTTTGAAGTGAATCCTCCTTTTCAAAAAATTCTGTGGAAGGGCATTAGTCAAGAATTAAGTCATAGGATTACCTAAAAGTATTTTAGCAGTAGAGTCTTTTCATTTTAATTTGATTTAAAACATTTAAAAGTTTATTTTGAACTTTATTATAAAAAATTGCAAAAAAAGAAAACCACACCAAAATTAACTAGGTCCAAAGACTTTACAGCTGGAGCTGGGGTGTCTGTGAAGTGCTGTGGGGTTTGTGTGGAAGTCCAGCTCTCACAGGAATCTTACAAGATTATCTGTTACTGGATGGGGCAGCTGAAGCCTACAGAGGATGGCTAACTTGCCCCTTCTTGTAGGGAGCGCAGGGTGTGGTGGGCGAGTGCTTCAGAGTGCTTTGTGCCTTCAATTATGACATCACTTAGGAAAAATGTAGTGTCACCAGCCCTAGATTGTAACTTACTGTGGGACATGTGGCCTGAAGAAAGTAGCTCCCAATTGACAACCTCTGAGACGGCTCAGGGTGTAGCTTCCTGGCAGCATGCCTTTTTATGTCTCTGCTAGTGAATCCTTACTTTCATCAAGGCTTAGAAACGAGAGAAGTGGAATGGCTACTTGCCTTCAGCCAGCAGATTTTGAGTCAGACTAAGACACGTTGTCTAAAGCATGCAGGATTCCTTCATTGATACTTTCAGTCTGGCCCCTTTATGAACTTTGGTTTACCTAAGAGAAGTAGTGAGCACAGAGCCAGTAATTATCTAGTAACACGTTTTAACACACCTTTTTAAAACCTTTCCTAAGGGTGATTGTAGACACCTGTGTAGTTTGTAATTTCTGCCAAAGAATAGTCAAATTGTTGTCTTTGTCATGTCATGTCTGATTTTAATCATTTTCCTCTGGTGTCTGGGCCATAATTACACAATTTTTATCAGGGAAACTTAGAATATATTCAACACAGATATTTGAGTGCCTCTGTTGTAGTGGTGGCTTGCCACGTCTTCAAGGGTATGAGGCAGAGAGAAGTAAATTGATACAGTTGAGTAGACAGTCCAGGGTGCTGTGAGAGGAACAGCTGCCCTAGTAAGGTGGAGGTGGATGAGAAGGACCCTGGAGAAAGTGACCCTTCAGCAAGGATCTGTAAGAATGGCAAAAGAGAGAAGTGTTTCAGGCAGAAGGAATGGCATGGATGAACGCCAGGAAGTGAGGGAGAGGTTGAGGAGCAGAGTGGCCCATGGGTAGATTGTGAAGAGGGATCGGCTGGGGTGAGGCTGAGGAGGTGAGAAAAGTGGTGATAATGGCTCCATGGATAGTGCTGAGGCCTTTGGACTTTTATTCTGAGTGCAGTGGGGGAGTTAATAAAAGAACTTTGAGCTTTGACTGACATGATGGCCTTTGCTATGAACAGTTATTGGTTGATCTTGAGAGTAGCTAGGTTGTGTGGGTGTGATTGTGTGTTTGGGTGAATGTGGTATTTGTGTTATGGAAGGTTGCCAGAGCTGGAGATAGAGAAACTCGTCAGAAGTAGTAGTCTGGGCCAGCCATGTCAGTAGCACGAACATGTCATGGATGGGAAGAATACAGAAATGGTATGGACGCAAGGTCATCAAGGAATATCTTTGTCTTTTTCCCTGCATGAAAACAAACAAAAAAATATGTTCCTAAGAAATTTTGTGTAGCACAGTACTCTGGAAGCTGCAGGTCTTTAAAATGAGCTGGCCAGGGCCCACACCCAGGCATTTGTAGAGGAGCCTCTCAGCAGAATTATTCTGGCACCAGGAGAGTAAAGGGAGTTCCTTTAGAATTGCTGCTTTCTCCAGTGACTCAGGCTTTAGTATTTGCTGCTGAGCATTGTCTAGTCAGGACAACAATCACAGGGGCTTGGCAAATTGGAGAGCTTTGAGCTCTTTCTTGTGGGCGCACAATAGGAAGGAGAATGCCAAGAGGAGCATACAGTTCAAACGAGTTAGTGCTCAGAGCTGGCGGCTTCCAGCTCAGTCTCTGTTGGTTTATATTGTGTCGTGGGGATGAGTAGTTGGTCTAATCTATAGAGACCATCTCCTTCCTGGGAAACTTGGTACCTTGGAGATTGTTGAAGACTGCTCTGTTTATAGAACTTGAAAGTTCTTTATATAGTAGATACTGTGCCTTTTAGGATTAAAACAGTGTGTTTCCTGTAACTTGGGCTTAAAAGTTTTAGTGAAATAGGAACATTGTCTTGGCTCATGTTAGACATTTTGTAATCAGGTATAAAAGCATTTATAGATAATTGGTGTATTTGAAATAAAATTGTCAGTACATTTCTTTAATGTGAATACACGTTCTTCTTTTTCTCCTCCCCCTTTTTCTCCATTTGAGGCAGAATTTTATTATGTAGCACAGGCTAGCTAGGAGCTCGCTGTAGCTCAGGGTGGTCTAGTTGGCTTTCACTCCCTAGGTGCTTTGATTACAGGGATTTACTGCTACACTTAGCTTCAAAGTACTGTCAAACTATTTAGATACAAGTAGTATTAATTTAATGCATTTAAAATTGTTCATACACTTAAATTTACTGAGGCACAATTGTTTCATAAATATTTTAGGAAGTTGTTGAACATTTAGGTGCGATTAAGTGCCTTTAAGTGATGGCACTTGGGAGGCGAGGTAGACGGATGTCTGTGAGTTCAAGGCCAGCCTGGTCTACATAGTGAGCTAAAGGCCAGCCAGAGCTTTAAAAAAAAAAATGCACACACACACACACACACACACACACGTGCACACACATATATAAAACAAGAATATACTGTGTATATTCTAGAACAATAGGTTGATTAGGATGGAAGAGCAGACTGTTCCACCCCTAATTTTACTTAGTATAAACATGCATTTACTTTGTTGACATTTTATTTTCACAGTTGGAGATAGTCTGTGTCACAGTGAAATAGTATGGAAACTCTGAGAGGTTCTATTTGCTCAGTAGATAAACATTGCAGGGTAGCAGCCGTAAAAGTTGAGTCTGATGTTTGTGAATAATTATTTAGCTGTGAGGCTTAACTAGGTAAACTGTCGATTATTTTGAAGATTATAGGAAGAGAAGCTCAGGTTGATGACAAGGCGTAGTGTATAAAGACCCATGTTGTGTAAGTCTGATGACTTGAGTTCAATTCCTGGGACCCACAGGATGGAAGGAGAGAACCAACTTCTACAGGTTGTCTTCTGACTTCTACATGTGTGTCATGACATGCATGTCATCCATCCATCCAGATTAATAACTTGAAAAGTCATGAAATGTGGGCACATTTTAAAAGAGTATTTTTATCTTGGACAGTTTCATATACATGTGCAGTGTATGTTGGTCATATACCTAAGTCTTCCCTTCCACTCCCCAGGACACCCCTCACCTCTTCCATGTGGGGGCTCTCCCCACCCTTGTGTCCTTTTTTTTGGGGGGGGCAATCCAGTGACTCCAGTTATTGCTGCCTGCTGGAATGGTGGCTGATCTTGGCTCTAATGGTGTGTAGGCCTGGTGCATTTAACCCCGGCTGCAATGAGTTCATGAATGCAGTGGCCATGTCATGGCATTTCACAGGACTCCCTATCCTCCAGCTCTTACACTCTTTCTGTCCCTTTCTTCTGTCATGTTCCCTGAGCTCTGAAGTGCGTGCGTGTGTGTGTGTTTGGGGTTTTGGTGATACAGATGTCCCATTTTGGACTCAGTGCTCAACAATCAGTCTTGTCATGTTGACTAGTTATGAGTCTTTGTATCAACTGCTGCCCATTGCAGAAAGCAGGTTCTGAAGTTTGTGGGTGTAAACATTTTTAGAAGGTAGTTTGACAACATGTCAAATATTAAGACACCTTTATGTTTCTCAGGTCTGTTGGAGTATCTCTTTTTTCATCTTTTCACCCTCAGGCAGTGTTTGTCTTGTGGTGAGCTATGTTTCTTGGAGGCCGCATAGATGGTATGAGTGTTTTCCCTGCATTTATATCTGTGCCGTGTGCATGCAGTGCCCTTGGAGGGACTGGAAGTGCAGATGGTGTGTGCTAGCAAATGTAGGTCCTTTGGAAGAGCAGTCAGTGCTCTGAACCCTCACTCCTGCAGTCTCCTTTTTGATGCGCTCTACTCGTCAGTTTGTTGTGATTGGGAAGTTGAGGCCATTAACAGTCCTCTCCCCTTTCTTTCTATTTTTTGGAGAGTCTTACTGTGTAGGCCCTGTCTGGCCTGGAGCCTACCATGTGGCAGTGGCTCTCATCCTGCGAACGGCCCTTTCACATGTCGGGGCTTCCGAAGACCCTCAGAAAGCGCAGATGTTTACATGACTATTCATAACAGTGGCAAAATTACAGTTATGAAATAGCAATGCAAATTATTTCTGTGGTTGAGGGTCATCATAACATAAGGAACTGGGAAGGTTGAGAACCACTAATGGAGATCATGCTGGCCTTGAACTCATAGAAGCCTCTTGCCTCTGCCTTCCAATTCTTGGAATTAAAGGTGTGTATCAGAACATTTGGCAGTATTCAGTTATTATTGAAAAGTGTATATTGACTCCTGTCATTTTGTTGATTTTTTTTGGGGGGGGTACTATTTGATTTTTTTTCCCCTTATTCATCTCTTTCATCTCTTAATTCTAGTGTGGTTATTCTTTACCTAATGGATTTTTCTCTTTATTCCCTTCGGGTTTTTTTTTTTTTTTTTTTGAACTGGCTTTTTTATGGAAATTTAAAATTTTCCCTTCAGTTATTACAGATAGCTTTTCTGGGTATAGTAGAGTTGGCAATTGTTGTCTTTCAGAACTTGAAATATTTGTCCAGGTCCTCCTTGCTCTCAAGTTTCAGCTCTTGTTATGAATGGCACCTTATTTGTGACTTAGTCCTTCTTTCCTGCTGTTTTTAATACTTCCTTTGTTTTATATTTGTTTTATATTTCATGTTTCAATTATAGTATGAGGAATGCTTCATTTCTACCTTTGTCTCTTTAGTGCCCTAATGTCTCGTATCTTTTCAAACTTGGGAAAATATTGTTACGATACTTTAAAAACATTTATTTTTTTTTTAAGATTATTTATATGTATATGTGTCTGTTTATATGTGTGTGAATGTTTGCCTTGTGTACCCTTGGATCGCCTGGAGTCAGTTACAGGAGAGTGACAAAGGGCTGCCAGGCCCGAGTTCTGTGGAGGGGGAGAGCTCCTGCCTGTGGAGGCGTCCCTCCAGCGTTCGCTCTGCTTTCAGAACAGGAGTCTTCTCCTCTCTGCCTGTTAGCCTTAGGTTTGGTCTTAGAGTGTCGTGTATATCTTCAGTTCCCACTGGTACTTCATTTCATTTTATCTTTGCTCTTGTTTGATCCAGTGTCTTTACCTTTTCTTCAAGCCCAGGAATTCTTTGCTCTCTTTGAGCCCTTCTATTGGTGAGGCTTTGCTCAGAACTTTTTGACCTTTTTTCCTTTTTCTTTTTTTTCTTTTTTCTCTGTGTAGCCCTGGCTCTCCTGGAACTCAGTATGTAGGCCAGACTGGCTTCCCCTGCCACCTAAACTCTAGGATTAAAGGCATGCATCACCACTGCCCAGGCGACTTACTGTAGCGTTCTTTCTATTTATCTATCTATCTATCTATCTATATCTATTTATTTACTTATTTATTTTCAGCTTTTTAAAGTGTTTGTTGAATTCCTCTGTCCTATGTTTCATCATCTTCCTTATTTCACTCAGCTGTTTGTATTCTCAATGAAGAGCTTACTTTCTTGGAGCATACTTATAATCATTCTTTTGAATTCTCTGTCTGGGATTTTGTTTAATTCACTGTGACTAGATGCCATTTCAATGAGATTAGTAGTTTTAAGGACTTTTTTTTTTGTGATTATTATGTTATTGTGTTGGGATTGACACATTTGGTGTTACATGGTTAATTATTATTTAGCAGCAGCGTTCTCTTATTTGTGAGTGTTCCTGTAAAATTTGGATGCAGAGTTGAGTGTATTGTTCAGAAAACAGTTCCTCAGCGTAGGAACTGTGAGTGCCTGAGAGAAACTCAGAATTATTCTTTGAGTACTTGATATTAACACTGTGTAGATATCTAATGTTCAACTAACAGTGCCTCACTTGACTTGAGTAGCTGTTGGAGGCTAAACAATCGTGGATGATTACTTATGGAGTGCATTTGGATTATTATTCAGAATGGGAAGTAAGGAGAAGCAAGATTAAGTAGTAGATGAACTTTGAACAGGAAAAAATAAAGATGGGAAGACAAGATGGGATCCTGTTAGGATCCACAGAATAGAGATTGATTAGAGGTATGGAAGGCTGTAAAAGGAGGAGGGTTAATGATGAGAGCAAGAAGAAAAGAATGAGAGGGGGGTGTAGGAGGTGTGGCTGAAGAGAACAGTAGCGAATGCCTTTGAATAAACTGTTGGAGGGACATCCAAGAGTCCTAAAGCCCGAGCAGCGTAGAAACAAAGCAGAGCCATTGTGAGACACATGTGCCTGGGTGGAAGTGAAATGATAGAAAATAAGAAATAAGCACAGCCAGGGGGTGGTGGCTCACACCTCTATCCCCAGCACTCAGGAGGCAGAGGATCTCTGAGTTTCAGGCCAGCCTGGTCTACAGAGTGAGTTCCAGGACACCCAGGGCTACAGAGAAACCCTGTCTCAAAACAAACAAACAGAAAATAAAAAGTAAAAAGAATACTTGCAGAGTGACTTGCTAGGTCGTAGTGCTGCATTTTAAAAGGTGGCACCTCAGCCCCCTCTGGCTTCAGCGGGTTTCATGTGCTGCTGTGTGGCTAAGGGTTGAGTTGAGAGCTAGTGGTCTCCCACGCTGTTCTCAGAGTCTGTTGTGTGTGGGTGGTTCTTTGCTGTAGTTCCGTAACTCTTCAGTCCACCTTGTCCTCCAGGTCCTGTGTGTGAGAAGCAGCACTTCCTTCCCAGTTTCTGCTGTCCTCTCCATAGGAGCACTTTAGAAGGAAGTAGACTGTTTCACCTTTGTGCCCAGCTCTGTTGAAGTGGTTGGCATGTGATCGAGATGTGATAGGTTGTGGGTGTGTTTGAAATGAAGTGAGGCAGATACTCAGATTGAAACAAGTTCAGAAAATTCTGTTCTTTTATTTACTAAATTTTTTTTTTTGAGAGAGTCTTACCACATAGCTCTGTTTAGTCTCAAACTCACAGAGATTTGCATCTGTGTTTGCCTCTTTGAGTGCTGGGTTTAAAGATGTGTGCTACTGTGTCCAGACAAAAGTCTTGTTTTTGAAGTGGTTACTAGTAGAAAGTTGATTGAAACATAACTTATTTTGTTCCTCTTATTTTTAGTAATCAAAGACATGGTTACCTTAAGTGGAAAATAGAATGTGCGTGTATACTCCCTCTGCCCTGGTGCCCAGTCTTTGTTAATTATAGTATCATCTCATTGTCTCCACTGTTGCTCTGTGTCTCATCTTCTTGTACAAATGGTTCCTAGCAGTGTGTGTGTGTGTGTGTGTGTGTGTGTGTGTCTTAGTTACACTCCTCCTGCTTCATTAGTCTTGGAATTACACTTAAATACCTGGGCATTCAAATTCATGTGGACACTGAATCACTGGTAATCAACATGTTCATGTCAGTGATGTCACCGATTATCCCTTGATCATAAAGCCTCCTTGGACGTGCCCTAAACACAAATCGGCTTGTCTGTGCAGTTTTGCTGTGTTGGAGCTGAGGCTGCAGCACGGTCTGAAGTGCTCATCCTAAGCACACTCACCTCCCTACCGATCCCATTTTCCTCGTTATGTTTGGAATGTTCAGAAAGTGTGACACTTGCTTCTTTGACATGATGAAATGTGAACGATGATTAAGAGCAACACAGAGTAACCCAAACATGGTCTTGGTGTCTGCTGGTTCAGGCAGTCATTTTTAAGAGTTAGGTCTAGTTAACATAGGTATTTGCCTGTTTTTGTATGCTGTACTTTTTTCTATTACCCGTCATTCAATGACTCGTTTCCTTATTCATTCTCACCACACTGCCCTCAAGAAAAAGAGGATAATTCAGTATTTAGGTTTTTAAAAATATTTTTTATTGGACATTTATTTTACTTTACCTATATAAGTGTTTTGCCTGCACATTTTCAGGTGTATCGGAAGGTGTTGAGTCGCCTGGAGTGGATGGTTGAGAGCCATAGGAACCAAAGATTCTCTGGAAAAGAAATGAGCCAGTGCTCTCGCTCCTTAATTTTCACACTTTATGTACGTGTGCATGTCTGACTATGGTAGGTGCGTGTGAGGGCAAGTGTCCGTGGAGACTAGCGATGCTGGGATCCCCACAGCTAGATCCACAGGTGGCTGTAAGCCTCAGGGTGCAGGTGCTGAGAGCCAAACATGGAGCTTCTGGAAGAACACTACTAACTCCTAACCACTGAGCCATCTCTCTAGCCCCAAGTTTTATCTAGGAATCTCTTCATAATTCCTAATACTGTCTCCGCAGATTAACCTTTCCTGACTGCAGAAGAATCAGGATTAAAAATACTCAAAATGATTTTGAAATGAGTACTTTTTAAATCCCTATATAAAAAAGCAGTGAGCTATATATACAATAATTTTCTTTGATTATTAAGAGGGTGATGAAGATGATGATTACTTTTGAGACAAGGTCTGGCTTTGCAGTCTTGACTGGCTTGGAACTCACTGTGGACACCAGCCTGGCCTCAGACTTACAGAGATCCACCTGTCTCTGCCTAGAGTGCTGGGATAAAAAGCATGTGCCACCATGCCTGGCCGAGAGAGTGATTTTTAAACTAAGATTTATTTGTTTGTTTTATTTTAAGACAGTTTATATATGTCGCCCTGGCTGTCCTAGAAGTTGCTTTGTAGACCAGGCTGGCTTCGAACTCACAGAGGTCCACCTGCCTCTGCCTCCTGAGTGCTGGGATTAAAGGTGTGCACTACCATCACCTGGCAAGATTTGTTTAAAATAAGCCATAAAGTGATATAATATTTTGAAGTCCTACAAGAATGACAGATCAAGATTGAAATGATTCTCTTTTGCCTGGGCCAAGGGGAGCTCTTGTGGCTAAGATTGGAAGCCAAACCTAATAAAGCTCTTTCCACACCTGCATTTCCCCTCCCATCTAGTATTTTAGCATGCCCCCCCCCCCCCCCCCCCCCCCCCCCTTTTTTTCCCCCCCCCCCCCCCCCCCCAGCATAGCATTTTATGCTCTAACAGGCGAGGCTATCATGTCATGGAACTTCTGTAGCCTAGGCTCACCTTAGACTAGAGGCAATCCTGCCTCAGCTTCCTTAAGCTTTGCAGGCGTAAGCTAACGCCCACCATGCTTCTCCTTTTGAAAAAAGGTGAAAATTGATACCTTAGCAAAGTGATGTGACAAAAGTGACCTAACATTGTAATTCTAATGAAACACCTAAAAGAAAATCTAGATCTCGCTTATTAGAGGCTGAAACAGGTTGTGTCACAGTGATTTGTAGGAGAGCCTTCACCCTAACTGTGCATGATGCTGGTGTCACTTCTGTTAGGGCCTTGAGGAACAAAATTACATTGCTAAATGATATTTAGACATGAATTTCATATTCATGTGTTACATGCACAAGGGAGGAGGCTAAAGTTGTTCTTTGTAGATCATGCTGGCCTTGAACTGTGCCTGGAGATCTGCCATCTCTGCCTCCCCGAGCGCAGAGCTTACAGGCGTGCACCACCACGTCTGGCTCCGCGTCAGAGGTTTTTCATGCACTGTTTTAAAGTACACTGTGTAATATGTTAGATACCAACTACAAGAAGCAGTGTAAATCCAGATAAAGCTCAAAAATAAAGATTTCTCTCCTTAGTGTTAGTAGCCAGCTCTGTTTTCATTACTCAGTGGCTACTGTCTTGGGGAGCACAAATAAGGGTGTGGTTTTAAAATTTTATTTTATGTGTATGGATGTTATGCCTGTATGTATGTCTGTGTACCATGTGTGCTTTGCTCATGGAGGCTCAAAGAGGCCATCCTGGTCCCTGGAACTGGAGTTAAAGGCCATTGTTAGATGCCATGTGGGTGCTAGGAGTAGAACCCGGGTCCTCAATACACAGAGCGTTGTGAGGAAAGTTTCGGGGGGTCAGGAAAGATTGGAAAATGCTCACAAGGTAGCCTACCCTTGCTAGAGCTGGAGGGCAGCCAGGAAGGTTTCTCTGGGGGAGGTGTTCTTAAGCTAGATAGAGCAAGATTTAGCTGGGGAGCTGCTCTAGGCAGGGAAGTGGCTTCAGAGCATTGATGAACCCTGATTTGTCGGCTGAAGAGTGGCAGGATGAAGCTTGAGATGAGGAGGGGCTACAACTGGAATGGGATTGGGAGGCAGTTGGGAACCATGTAACAATTTTAAGTGTGGATGGAAGATGATATGTTTCAAAATTTTATTCTGGTGGCAGTGTGTAGATTGAATTGGAAGGTGTAAGAATGAAAGCAGAGCTCCGGTCCGGCCTTAGTCCTGTGCTGGGACTACAGGAGCGTGCTGCCATGCCTACTCATGTGGCATGGTGTGATACAAAACATAATTGAAGAAGACATATTTAAATATTTTATGCTTTTTCCTGTACAGTTGAAACTGCCCATGGGACCATTGCCCAAAGGGACTACCTTGGGCTTCATGTTTTGTTTTGGTTTTCTGTTATTTATTATAAGGCATAATTTTGTTAGAGCCTTTAAATTTCTAACAGCACCGAGCAGCTTGTACCTGAGCAGTGAACAGTGGATGGATGGATGGATGGATGGATGGATGAATGAATGAATGAATGGATGAAGGCTTTGGTTTACAGTTTGGTTGCTTACACCGCACCCACCCTAACGTACATACTTTAAATTTTTTTTTTCTGTTGAGAGAATGTAAAGTTCCAGTCTGTAAGTTTACATTTTATTTGAAATTACCTCTGTCCTCTTCATCCCTTTCATGAGGTGGCATGGGATTGGCGGTAGAGAGAGAGAGAGATTTTGACGTGCTCTTAAGTATTGCTTCAGTGTTCTTAGGTGTCATTGTTGTCAGCTGATGCTATTTCTCACTTGAATGGATAACTTTAAAGTTGTGTGTGTCTGCAGAGTAGCCACAGGGATTAGGAAGAAACTTACTTTCAAAGCCAGAATAAGGTCTTGGTGCAAGCCCTCAAAAATGAAGTGATCTTCCTGGGGATATGATATCTACGAGATAACTTGATGCCTACTAGGGCCTAGATAGAACATTGCTTAGTAGTGTTAGAAACCTTGATTTGATGGTGGGGGCTGGAGAGATGGCTTAGAGGTTAAGAGCACTGGCTGCTCTTCCAGAGGTCCTGAGTGCAATTCCCAGCAACCACATGGTGGCTCATAACCATCTATAATGAGATCTAGTGCTCTCTTCCGGCCTGCAGGTGTACATGTAGGTAAAACATTATATACATTATAAAAAAAATAAGAAAAAAAGAGCCCCTTTAAAACAAAAACCAAGAAACCTTGGTATGGACGAGGGCTTGGTGTAGTGCTCAAGGTGCCCCTGAGCCATTGCACCAGTAGTGGCTCTCTTCCCTGTCACTCTGTGTGCTTGACTGTGGGTAAAGAGTGAGATTTGTAGGGCAAGTTGGAAGTAGTTTTATTTACACAGTAGTTGTTTTTTCTTTTTTTTTTTTTGAGACTGTTTTGAGCTGTCCTGGAACTAGCTCTGTAGATCAGACTGACCTTGAACTTTCAAGAGCTCTGCCTGCCTCTGCCTCCTGAGTGCTGGGATTGAAGGTTTGTGACATCACTGCCCAGCTCCGCAGTTAATCTTAAAAGTCAGCATTGAGAGTATTTGGCTAACTATTGTCTAGACATTGTGCCATCAAGCTTTCTTAACTGCTCTGAATTTATAGTAGTAACCTGCTTAGATAATTTTTCTGATGATTAGTTTTGAGAAATCACTAGTAGCATTATAGAAACACAATTTATACACTCAGAACTTTTACCATTTTCAAATACATTGATGTCTGTCTTTCATTTTCCTAAGTGTGTACAGGCTGATCAGTTGCCTGAATTTTGCAGATGAGAGAACCGACTGGCTTGATGTTTGCCAACTGCTTAGGAGAGTGGGGTAGGAGAAGAGTTTGAGCTTGCTTGGAAGAATGTCATTTTTTATGGTTTTCCTCCTACAATCTATTTGTATTTTGATCATAATCCGCCCCCTCTCTCAGCTCCTCCCAGGTCCATTCATCCCCACATAGCTTTGTGTCCTTTTTAAAAAATAGAACCCCATCTAGTCCAGTTGGTGCTGCTTTTGTAGTTCTTGGGTGGCGGCCTGCCCCACATGGTCAGCCTCCCAGGGACCAGCTTTCCCTCTTTTGGCAGCTGTCAGTTCCCAAAAGCATCTTAGAAAGTATAGAATTTTGTGACCACTTCTCCCCTCTGCTGGGATTTTGTCTGGCTTGAGCTTGCACAGCTCTTGTGTGTGCTGTCACAACTGGTCCTTTAAGAGCATATCAGCATGGCCTTTGATGGAGAGAATCTTCCTATTCTTGCCTCTTCTGCATCCGAACCATGACAGTCATATGCAAAGCCTTGGAAAGCATTGCAGCCACACCAAACTCATCAGAAAGTTGAAATTAGTATTACATCATGGATATCATTGGTATTTGGATTATTTAAAAGAAGCTACAGAAAGGAGGTAAGAATGCGCTTCTCAAGTGGTCATATACCCGGTGAACCTTCCATGCCATCCGCCACCATGCTTGCGCTGGCTGTAATGTGTGGCTTGTTTTCTCTGCATAGTAATTCCTTTTTCAAATAATGTTCATTTTTTGAGACTAAAACAGTTCCATCAGAGCCAGGCATGGTGGCACACACCTGTACTCTCAGCACTCTAGGAGGCAGATGAAGGTGGATCACTGAGTTTGAGGCCAGCCTGGTCTACAAAGTTAGTTTAGGACAGCCAAGGCTCTACAGAGAAATCCTGTCTCAAAAAACAGAAAACAAAACAAACAAACAAAAATTTTCCCTTCTTTTTCTCTCCTTCAACCCTCTCATGTACCACAGTTTGCTCTTTCTCAAAATCATGGCCTGTTTTTTTTTTTTTAGTTATATAGCTCTACATTTATATTTATCTAGTACACACACATTCTCTCTCTCCTAAATAAATTAAATATAACCTGCTCGGTCCATATAATGTTACTTGTGTGTGTATTATTTCAGGGATACTCATTCCTATTTTTTGAGATATGTTAGCTGAGATTTAATTTGCAGCATTTTGATGTATATTATTTATAAACAATGGTGTGCTTGTGAAAAGTTCCTTTAGACATATGTGCATATTAATATACTTTTATTTTGAAAGTTAAAATTTTACTTATAAAATTATTTGTTCAACTTAACTGTATCTCATCAACCAGTTAAAAGCAGAATTGTAGATAATAAAATGGGAGGTGAAATGGTTTGAGTGGCTATTTTCTCATTTCTCTACTATATGCTACATAGTTTGTACATAGATGCACAGGAAAGAAGTCAGTTTATTTCTCAGGAAGCAATTCCTCAGAGACATGTTAGCAGATTCTTTTTTAGGGCCAAATATGGCAGGTAAATTAAGAATTAAAAGAATTAATAAAAGAATATATTTATCTGTTGAAAAAAGGGAACATTTCCATGAAAATTACACAAAACTCAGATCTCAGTGACTGTAAAGTTTCAGAACATGCTCATGTTCACTCATTTACTTACTGTTCATGGCTACCCCAGAGCCTGAACTGTTTACAGAAAATCTTTGTGTACTGTCCAGTGTTAGTGCTTTCCTGTGTGACCTTAGCTGAGAATGGTTGAGATTAGGAGTGGAGAGACCATTTAGATTGCTGGCACAGTCTGTGTATTTAAGAGAATGGCCATCAGAACTAGTTGGAAAATTTGCTGTTTTCCTTGCTGGTCATTAGGCTGAGACAACAGCAGCCCAAGTTGGACATCAAGCTTTTGTCCTTGCATGGTGAGCTTGACTAGCCTGTTGTATTTGGCGTGTTGAAAGCACTTTTTCTATGGCTTACATTGGGATTTGCTTTTGAGACGCTGGTAATTGGTACTTCCAACATGGACAGATTGAGGCCAAGGAAAGCCTGTGGGTGCATGTCAGGCAGTGGTGAAGTTAAAAATCACCAGCTGTCAACATTTTTATTATCGTTTTCATTTTTGAGTAAAAGAAGAGTCATTAGATTCCTGGAGCTGTAGACTGAATGGAGAAACTGGTTCCTTCTCCTTATCTGGAGTATTCCATTTGTTTTTGTAACCCCATAAATCACTCTTTGCTAGTCCTTTTTTGGTTGTGTTTTTTAACTAGGAAATTCAGAAGTAGAACTACTTGAGTTGTTGTAACTTAAGCTAGCCACAGAGCTGGAGATGGAACTAACCATCTTAAAGAATGACATGTTAAAGAATGAGGTGTTTGCTGTCGTAAAGGTGGTAGCTTGTGTATTAGACTCTGAAGAACAGTGAAGACTATTATAGACAGATGAGGGAGAATTTCAGGAGGTCTGACATCTTCTTTAAAGTTCTAGTTTGTATAGAACTTTTATAACTGGTATGTTTTTGACAATTAAGGTTTATTAGCATATTTTTTGGTAGAAGAGAAATTTATATAAGAAATCAGCCCTGCTGGGCTCCCAGCACTTGGGAGACAGAGGCAGGTGGATCTCAGAGGTCAAGGCTCAACTGGTCTACAGAGCAAGTTCTAGGACAGCCAGAGCTACATGGTGAAACACTGTCTTGAAAAACAAAACTAAACTAAACTAAAACTCTGACAGAAGACTTGCAGCTTATTATTTAGTAGTTTTGGGTTATTTGAGTAAACTGCCTTCAGGTTGGAAAGAGTCAGCTGGGTTCCGTATTCCTACTGTTGAGCAGTGGGAGTAGCCTTTGGTCTGGAAATTGGAGTGAAGATAGGTCATGTGAAATTCTAGGTACCCAGAGAACATGGGGCGGTGTACGCCAGTTCAAGAGCAGGGTCCACTGTGTACCTTGCAAGTGTGTCCTTGCACTGGAGCTTGAATCTGCCAGGAAGTTTCTGAGGACCTTAGTGGTAGGCAAGTGTTTGTCCTTGATTGATTCTCAAGTTTCAAAGTGAGTTTGTTGAAACAGATTTCTGGCAGCAGTTTTAGAAATGACCATATACTTCCTGTGTCTGACAAGCTCCCTGTGGGACAGATGCTCTGTGGGAACTATACTTTGAGAACTACAGGGACATCGACAGTTTTCTCTGAGGGATTTTTTTTTTCCTCATTGTTCATCTCTTATGCATGTCTGTTCTCTAATATTCTGCCATAAGGGATGCCAGATCTATCCCTGATTTGATCTGGAAGTTTTCTTGGCCAGGGCCATTATTCTAGAAAAGGCATCAAAGTATGTACAGGTTATGAGACCATGCCTAGTAAGTAGAACCTGTAAAACTGTCTTGGCTGGTTGTTGTAGACACCTTTTTCTGGTTTTTTTTTTTTTTTTTTTTGCTTGCCTTCACTCTTACTCTTTGGTGGCGGCGGTGGGTGGGTGACTGACTTTCTTTACAAAAATGAATGATTTTGAAGTTCCCTCTCCAGTGGGGATTGGAATGGAGAGAGTGATGGTGTTCACAGTTTTTGTCTGTCTCCCCAGTGATACTGAACACTTGCATTGCCTTGGTGAGTGCCCTTTAGCTAGTCCAGTCAGACCTTCATATCCCAAGGATGCAGATGTGAGATTGCTGAAGAAATGTAAAGTTGAGCTAGAACTGGGACAGTAGAGAATAGAAAAGACAGAATAGTGTAGGGGCAGAATCATGTAGGGGAAGCATGTGGAATTGAGTGTGTGAATGGAAAAGTCACTCTGAGGGTCTAGGTCTTTGTGGGTTCAAGTGTAAATTCCTAAAAGAATATCAGCACAAGTGTGTAAAAGTTCCCAGTAAAAGCACAGGGAACAGCCAGGAAAAGCCATTGGTGGTTTTTGTGTGAAAATTTAGGGTGACCTAATGTATTTTGAGGTAGGTCTTTAAAAAACATACACTCTCACTGACTCTGTCTCTCTAGCTTATCTTGTTTCCCATAGGTGGACTTCTCAACACTGTTTTCCAGTCTTGGTTTCATGTCTTCAGCCAGAAGTCAGTGTTGTCCATTTCCCACTCATCATCTGTAAACTTGGTCTTCCAGGTGTCTCTTTCCTTGCTTTTATAGTTTGAGAAGCCTCTGCTTCATGTTGGCCCCATGGTTTGTTTTTTTTTTTTTTTTTTTCTTTGAGACAGGGTTTCTCTGTGTAGCCTTGGCTGTCCTGGATTTGCTTTGTAGACCAGGCTGGCCTCAAACTCACAGAGATCTGCTTGCCTCTGCCTCCCTGAGTGTTGGGATTCCAGGCGTGTGCCACCGTGCCTGGCTTGGCTGTTTTTTATTTTTTTTTAGTTTTTTATTGGGACTGCTCTTGGTGTCCCAGTCTTTCCTGTTTTATTCATTGTACTTCTTGTAAAACAGATCAGACTTCTTTTTTTTTTTTTTTAAAGATTTATTTATTATTTATACAACATTCTGCCTGCACACCAGAACTTACTATAGATGGTTATGAGCCACCATGTGGTTGCTGGGAATTGAACTCAGGACCTTTGGAAGAATAGCCAGTGTTCTTAACCTCTGTGCCATCTCTCCAGCCCCAGATCAGACTTTTTAATCTGAATTAAAATTCACAGTCCTCATCTACCTTTAGATGATCTCATTTAGCCTTCTTTACCATCTGTTTCCACATAACTGTACTTGAGCTCTGTAAAACTACTCACTCTACTAGAAATAGTCCTCAAAATTATGATAGAATTTCATAATGACTGAGTGTTAAAATGGAGGCTAAGTTTTTCATAGTCTCATTCAAGAGGACAGTACATCGTGTAAAGGTTTCTGTTAAGGCAAGTTATGATAGGTTAAAAAACAAACCGGTGGTCCTTAAGGAGCAGCTTTTGGGCTAGTTTTTTAAAAAACTCAAGCACACGGGGATTTAAACAGCTTGTATAAGTTCTGTATTGAACATCTTTAGTGGTTCTCCGTGGGGGTGTGGAGGATGAGGAATTTATCTCCTATATGGCATGTGACATCGTGTGGCAAGGCATTTGGTTGTCCCTGCTTAGTGGGCAAGAGTGAGCCTAAACAGTATGTGTACGGTACTCCAGTCTTGGCAGGTCAGAGGTTAACTTGAGGGGAGTTGGTTGGTTCTATCATGTGGATTCTTAGGATGGTAGGCTTGGTGACAAGTGCCTTTACCTGCTGAGCCATCTCGAACCCCTAAGATGTGTAAAATACTGTTTTGTATAGTGCTTTGAAGACCATGGGTTTCTTCCTTGGAATGAGGTATGCATAATCAGCTTCTAAAAAATAATGAGATCAGGGCTGGAGAGATGGCTCAGTGGTTAAGAGCAGCACCCACATGGCAGCTCACAACTGTTTGTAACCCCAATTCCAAGAGATTTGACACCTTCACACTGATAAACATAAAATAAAGAAAAATTTAAAATAATGGAATCAACTTAAAAATTCATTTACAATTATGTGTGTGCACAAGTGTATGTGGATGGCCCTGGAGGCCACAGGAGTCAGATCTTGGAGTGGGAGTTACAGGCGGTAACTTGATCCGGGTGCTGGGAACGCAGCTCTCTCGCAGCAGTGGCATGCACCCTTACTCTGCATGCGCAGGGCACACTAACCACTGAGCCATCTCTCTCCAGCTCCCTACTTAGCTGTTTGGAATCACTTTTTGTTTTTGTTTTTGCATTTGCTCTTGTCTATTTTCTAGTATTGTCAAAAATGCTTGGCTAAGTTCTTTATAAAGAAAAAGCTTTAGTTCACAGTTTGGTGGTGTGAGGGTAATGATGGCTACTGACATGGCTTTGGTACTGGTGAGGACCTCTTGTTAGATGCCATCACAGTGTTGGGAGCATGTGTGAGAGGTAGAGATGGGCACACGTGCATATCCTCCGCTTCTCTTGTCTCTAAAGGCACACGTTCCAGTCACACCCTAATGACTTAATCTAACGCTTACTCTCTGTCGCAGAACTCAATTGAAAACATTTCCCTCCATTGTAAGCCTCACAACAGTGACTTCACTAACCTGAGTTGAGGAGGGGCAAACCATCTTCTCAAGCCGTAGCATCCAGCAATTATTCTTCTTTTTCTTTGGACTGGAAAAGAGAATGAATGAATTTGCAACTGAGGTCAATATTGGGCGTGTTATGCTTTTATTCATTTTTTTTTTTAATCTTTGTAGAAACATGTCAACTGCATTTTAAAGCATGTGTTGATCCCGAGTGCCCGGAGACCCACCAGTCAGGGCCTGCTGTGGGTGACGGGTGAGGTCAAGAGTAGGCAGTGAGTGTGGGAATAGTGTGGCTACCTTATGCCACATTTGTTTGGCGAATAGTTTAGAAATCACATTTTTTAACATCGTCAGTTGACTTTTGATTAATATTGACTTATTTTTCTGGTTAAAGAGGGAATGTGTTGAGATTTTACATGAATTATACCCACATCTCAAAAGGACTTGAAGTAGTAGGTTTATGGTATCTGAACAGAGTAGAAGGAACGATTGTGTAATGCTGTAATTAAAGAGACCCGTGATTTCCACTAACAAACATTCAGAAGTTTAGGTTTTTTTTTTTTTTTTTCTTCTACTTTTTAGGAATTTGTTAGCCCCAAGTACCTTGGGACTGTAGTGTTAATGAACTGGTACTCCCCCTGCTGGCTGACTCTTTAGAAATATGCGTGAGAAAAAAAAGCAAAGTTCCAATTCAGTCTTGAGTATTTGTCAACTTTCATATTCCAAATTATAGGAGATGCTATTTTGCAGAAGGGTTTTATTGTTTTCTGTTCTGTTTGCGGCTTGTGTGCAGTGGTCCAGAGGATGTTCTTTGACTTTCTCCTAAAAGTTAAACTAGATTTTAGTTGTAGTATTCATTAGAAACTTTACTCAAGGGGCTTTCTGTGCCACCTTTTCTACCTAGCTTTTTTTTCTCCCTTAAGAAAATAGCCTGCAATTTTTGTGCCTTAAAAAAAAAAAAAAAAATCATTCATTCATATGGTGTTAATTACAGAATGCAGTTTAGTTTCTGTAAAATGTTGGTAGCTTTAGGGGTGAACGTGGAATAAGTGGACTTAACTCCATGAAGCTGTTTGACTTTTGCTTGGGAACTATTGAAATGTTGAGATTCAGACCACAGACAGCAAGTTAGATTTCAAAGAGGAAGAACAGGCATTCTGGGCCAAAGGGAAAGTGACAAAAGATGTAAGGAGGAAATTGAGGTAATTTTTGTAGAGCTGGGAAAGCACTGTTACAGGAGCTTTATGTCTTGATTATTAATCATCAAAGCATCCTCTGGCATATGATTCCACTCTACAGATAAAGGAAGACCTGTGACTTTAAAACTTTGGTTAGCTTTTGCATTTACAGATGATAAAGCCGCAGATTTCATTTGGATGTTTCTGGCTACAGGTGAGGGAAGTCTGTGCCTTCTGTCTCTAAGTACAGATTGTTGGAAAGGTTAGTGGCATATAAGAATTTGATGTGTGGATTTCCTATTCAGTGTATATTTAGAAGTACAACTCTGTGAGCATTAGGTGTGGTAACTGGGGTGTTATTGTAACATTTCAGTATTTTTAAACCTTGTTAAAATATTACTTAATATAGAGAGGAAAATGATAAATAATATATATTTTCTCTGTGGCTCCCTGCATTACTGTGTGACTGGTAGGAATGAATCTTCAGAGTTGAGTGTGCGCACAGTGTGTGCACTAGGGATAGAATTGTACCTGCTAGGCAGGTGCTCTCCTACTGAGCTCTGCCTGTAGTCTCTGAATTCTTTCTGGAAAATGCATTTAAGGAGAGAACGACAGAGGAGCATTCTGTGGGGCTGGAGAGATGGTTCTGTGGTTAAGAGTCCTCGCTGTTACAGAATCTGAGTTCAGTTCTCAGCGCCTGCCTCAGGTGGTTCGTAACTGTAGCTCCAGCTCCAGGGCATCCCATGTGCTCTTCTGCCCTCTTTTGGTGTCCACATGCATGTGGCATCACACACACACACACACACACACACACACACACACACACACACACACAAGTGTACTTAAATAAGTAAAGAATTATGTGTAATTTTACTTTTATTTTGGTTTAAGTTATGTTTAGTTCTTTTACACTTTGCTGACTTATTTAGGGTGTTGTTTTGGTGGTATTGTTGAAAAGTTTGAACTTTCACAGTTTTTTCTCATTCTACCTGAACCAGAAAAGATTCATTAAACATATTTTTGCATATGCAGAGAGTCGTGGCTTTGATTATAACAGCTGCCTAACCAGGGCTAGGCAGTCATCTCTCCTGAGGGACGCAAACATACGAAGCAGCATGGGACAAGCAGGGTTTGGATGGTTTGCCAAGTCCTCCCATCACTTTTGTCTGCAGCGTGGGTGGATCAGCTTGATAACACGCAGGGGGTTCTGCTAGCAGGGTCTGTCTGGCTTGGTTTTGTACTGTCTTTTAGTGTCTGAATCATGATGGGCATGCAAAGAGGCATTTGTGGAGTGGATGGGTAAGGGTCTAATGAGTGGTGTGGTTAACTTTCAGCACAAGATACTCCTAAAACAATAAACTTTGAAATAAACACCCTGTTACTCCAGTAGACAATTGTAAACAAGTGCATTAGCTGTAAACATTTTAATCTTTCTCACAAGCCTGTTGGTCATAAAACTGCTCACCACATTGATAAAAGTGTTCCTTCCCTCTTTTTTCTTTCTCCCTCCCTCTCTCTCTCTCTCTTTTTTTTTTTGAAAAATAGGAATAGCACATGAGGTTTTGACATAGCAAGCTTTTGTTTGTTGTAAAAGTTTAAATGTGAGTTAGGTTTGTTTCTTCAGAATTCATGTCCTTGTTATGAAAATAAAGTTTCTTTGTCCAGAACCGTTGGAAATCAAGGACTGTTCATACATTTGGTAGTATTAACCTGTAAAATACTTTTGAAAGTATTTAAAAGTACCTGTAAAGTGTTTTGAAAGTTTTTGCCTTATTAAGAAGTAAGGCAGAGACTTTACTTTCTTCTCTTGGCCATTTAAAGGTGTTTGCCAGGTTTACAGTTGACGCTACTGTCCTTAACAGTAAGCAGCAACTTAAACATTGTGTTACTGAATTTAAAAATGAAATAAAAAAGCTTTTGGCTTTGAGGCTTAAATTTTTTTTTTTTTTCTGCATTCACAAATGCAGAGTTTCTGATTTTACCAAATAGCTTTGTTTAGAGCTTCCTGGGTGCTAAGGAAGTGGGGGAGGGAGATGCCATGGGGAGGGGAGCATGGGAGGGGAGGACAGTTGCCCAGGAGCAGGTCACTGATAATGTGATCTAGGCAGTTTGGGGTCTGAGGATTGACACAGAAAAGAGTGAAACTTGGAGTGGCACTTTCAATCCAAGCCTTATCTCTGCTGTTCTACTTAGCTGAGCGCCCCAGAGCTGTCTCTGATGGAAACTCATGCCTTAACCTTAGGAAGAGTGGGCTCATTGGAGGGCTCAGCTAAAGGGTTTAAAAAGTGTGTAGACGGCAAGCCTGATGACACATTCATGTAGTCTCTGCATTAGAAGGCAGAACAGGAAGATTGTAGCTCATAGGAGTCCAGTCTGTGCTTCATAACAAGATTCTTTGTGGTTACCCCCCAACAAAGTTTCTTCCTGAAATTACAATCGAGTGATGGGAAATTCAATTGGGTATGTCTTTGGTTTGCTCAACATTTTAATTTGATAGCTTCAAATTATCTTCACAGATTTTTTTTTTCTTAGATGATTGGTATTTAAATCCAAAAATGGCCTTTTAATTTTAGACATTATTAGTCAAGTGGTAGTACATGTCTGTAATCTTAGCACATGGGAAGTACACGAAAGAGGATTGCCCTAATTTTGAATCCAGCATGGTCTAGAGAGTTTTAGGCTAGGTGGGCCTACATACTTTGAGACTGTGACTTTAAATAAACACAATAAATGATATTTATGAATTCTTTTTGGGATTAAAGAGAAGCTTTAAATTAAAATTTAGTTCCTCTACAAAGTCAGTGTTTGGTTTTTATAGGCCATCCCCATTGTCAGAGGAGACATGTTTTGCGTGCAGACATAGCTGAGGTCCTAGGACCCTGCACTTGGTAGTAGAAATCAGTGACTTGACTTTTCTGTGTCACTTAGAGAAAAGAGCTGTTTTTTTTGTTTTTTTTTTTTTTAACTTCAGTCACGCAAATGTCAGTAAGAAATGCCTTTGAGGTCAATCCAGAATTCACCAAGCCTTTCAGGAACTTGTCAGTAAAGGACACTGTGTTACCATGAAATATTTGGACTTGTGCTCAGGATCTGGGGTCCTTACGGAGATGACATCTCCATTAGTGGGGAAGCTGCATTCATCCACATTGTTTTACATTTTGCCCTAGACAAATTTAGAGTCAGATGTGCACTTTAGGAAACAAGAGAAGATAGGCATAGATGATTGGCTTACAGGCACAGGAAGTAGTTTAAAGAAGAAAAAGTCTGGCTTTTGTTCTGTTAACAGGTTTGAAGGGTGGTGTTCCCCTTTGTGGGTTTAAATGAAGCCTGTTGTGCAGACAGGAAGCAAATCCAGCTTCACTGGAAACTTGATTGCTGTGGTGTATCACAGATGGGAAGAGGAAGTACTCATTTTCTGCATGAAACACTCATCTGAATCAGAGACAGACACTTAGAAGTCCCTGGTTTTCTCTGCTGAGGCGCTGTGGTCCTAACCTGCTGCTGACAGCTGCTCAGTTAAGGTACTGATTGTGGTGAGTTAGAAACATTTGGGTAAGGCCTGGAGCTGTCTGTGTTTGCCCAGCGCCTGACTAGAGGAAGGAAGACGGGCTGGCAATGACAGAGGTGTCTTCTCTCTGAGCATGACTATTTTGGAGAAAGGAGATTTTAGGTTCTTCTGTGGATCTTTATTTAATGTGGCCTTAAATTCTATTCTGTATTATTTGATCAACTAACGAAAAGTTAGACTGCTTGGGTGTCTTACTAGGCATTAACTGTAGTCATCCCAACCAGAAACTTTGCTAAGGAATCCCAGGGGTTCTGACAACAGGGCCAAATCCAAATTCACTTTGTGGGTGGGACTTGAACCTGAAGGTGAGGCAGCTTCCTGTCCTGGAGAAGTACTTGTAGACGAAAGCCTGACTTTCTTAATAGGATACATGGCTTCACATTTCTGACCCAGTGTTGCGATTGTACCTGTTGGGATAACAATTCCATTCCTCCCTTTCTGCCCTCTGCTCACACGAGAGCTAGCGAAGGTAAATAAGCTTATGTGCTTGTTGAACGTTTATACTGACTTCAGGGTTTTTTGGGTTATTAATGTTAGTTGTAGATTTTTTCTTTCCTGTCTTTATTAGGTTGAAGGTATTTCTTTCCCTCAATTCTTAGTTTGTTCATTTTTTTCCCCACAGATCTATATTGACTTTTGTCAGATTTTTTTTTATCTTACAGAAATGATTATACTGTTTTTCTGTTAATGTGATGAAAAAAATTCAGCCTATGACTTTTAAAAACGGTGGTTGAATAGAAAAAGAGAAATAATAATGTCTCTTGCAGTTGAATTCCAAGATGCAATGGGAATTTTAAGGGACAGGAGGTGTGAAACCAAGCTGACAGGATCAGGAAGACTCTCCGGTGCAGTTGGCTGAGGTGGAGCCTTGTGGGTAATCTGGCGGGAGGGAAACAGGAGTAGCATGTCTTGTGCAGAAGGTCATTGGGATTTGCTCATCTTTTGAAACAGTGAGGCCTGTTCATGGTTCAGCATGTAGTGGTTTAGGCTGCAGTTGAGCATACTGACCTATATATGCCATCTAGTTCAAGGCTGTTGGTGTTGTCACTGACTTTTCTGTGTTGTTTTGTGTATCCACTTTTATCAGTGAGTGTGAGCAACTGTAAACTGAGATTTACCTTTCTGTCACAGAGATTCTAAAATTAAAAAAAATATATATATTTTTTGCATTTTGAAAGCCTTAATTTGAGGCCTCATTAACATTTATTTTTCTCACTGTTAAGGGACCATTATAAAATGTCCCTCTCTGTCTCCAGCAATACTATATGTGGTGATCTTAATATACAGGCCCATATGTTTGAATGAGCATTCATCAAGGAATGGGACTGCTAGAAAGTATTAGGAAGATTAGGAGGATGGGGGTAGGCTTTGAGGTTTCGAAAGCCCACATCATGCCAGAGTCTCTCTGCGTAAGGGTCAGGCTATTGTTGGCTCTCAGCTGCTGCTCCAGGGCCTTCCTGCAAGCCCCCAATTAAAGGGTATCTTTTATAATAGTTAGCCTCAGTTATGGTGACTCTTCAAAGTGACTAACAGGACTAAGATGCTGTATGAATCTAAGTTTACTCCTCTGTAACAAATGTCAGCCTTCTTAGGTTTATTTCCACTTTGGCATAATAAAGTTTTCAGTCTTTGTGAGTCTTTGAGCTTAAAGTTTGTAGTCTTTGCGTTAAAAAATTTGAGATTTTAGTTGTAATGTTTAATCCATTGTAATTATTGATGTAGTTAAACCTGAAGTTACCTTTTCTTTTTTGGTGCTTCAGGATTTGAATCCAAGACCTTCTTTTTATACATACTCGTTCTATCACCAAATTATGCCAAAGCCGTACTCCCTTCCTTTCTCCCTTTTTAAGGACAGGGTTTCACTGTGTAGTCCTGGTTGGCCTGGAATTTACAGACATCTGCCTGTTTCTGCCTTGTGTTTGCTGGGATTAACAGGGTGGCCCCAAGAGCCTGCTCTTACTACTTGTACCTATTCCCACTATTTTTTTTCTTCCTCACACTTTTCAGTTAAGGATTTTCCCTTTTAGGATTTGACTTTGGATTGTTGGCACTTTTGCTGTACTTCTATTTTGTGTGAGTAGCTTTCTGGAGATAGAATTTTGCATATGTACAATTCTCATTTTTCAAGTATAGCACAGTACTTTTGATACAGTCCTGGCCTACGTAACTACAGTGATGGACCACATACAAAACAGTAATTCCCTAGTAGCCCATCACTTAGAGGTGGTGCCATCCTAGTTTGTGTAAGTAAGTGAATTTGTTACTTCCCTCATTATTCTCACAGAAGCAACATAAGGGAGGTTTATTTTGGTCCTTGGTTTTAGGGGATTTCAGACCATTGTGCCAGGGCAGTCATGGTGCAGCAGGTCCTATTTATGGGGTCAGGAGCTTGTGGTGTGACTCTTTCTCATGTCAGCAGGCATGGAGCAGGGAGTGAGACTTTGGTAGCAAAGCTGGGTTATTAAAAATTTTTAAAGCTCTACCCTCAGTGAGTCATCTCCTTTAAGGCCCCATACCTTCCCCAAAAGGCTCCCCCACCTCCCGTGTGCATCAGTTGTAGGGTGTGTGTGTGTGTGTGTGTGTGTGCGCGTGTGTAGAGAGGCATTTCAAATTCAAACCTAAGGAGTCAGTGTGCTGTATGGTGTTCAGACAATGATAATATTACTTAATGATGCTTTATCAGGTTGTGTCATGTCCTTAAGTTCCTAGAGTTGTCCCGCCATCACAATAGTCCTTTTTTTGGTATGATGCTGGAGACTGAGCTTAGTCCTTCACACATGTGAAACATATATTCTACTCTGAGCTATACCATCAGCCCTCTGCCACCTCCATTTTAACTCTAGCTACTGGTAGTTTGATTTTGTTAACAGTGTATGCAGATTTTGGAATACTTTCTTTGTGGCTCTTTATCTTCCTGATGTTCCCTACTACCCCTTCCATTTCCACCTGATAACATCACTCTGAATTTTGCCTTTGGTAATTCTCGTTCGTGGGATAAATTTCTATTCAGGTGGCTTAAATGAGCTTACCATCAGTCAGATGCTACAAACTATGAAACTGTGAGCTGGGGAAATTGCCCAGTTGATAAGGTACTGCTATATTGGCATGAGGATCTGTACAGATGCAAATGTTCCCTCCCTCCCTGCCTCCCCCCTTCCTTATATTCCTCAGTGTTGTCCCTTTTCATGGCATGGTTCCTCTCTAGTTTCCATCTGTTTTTGGTTGCTGTCTAGTGCCTTTAGGTAGTTAGTTTATGTATTCTGCCCGTATTTTTCTTGTTATCTATGGGACAGTTGATCCAAAGAGAGCATAAGTTCATCTTCTAGAAATCTTAGAATTTAGCTTCTAGACATGGGAGTTATTTTTGCTAGCCTTTTTATTGACGTGTGGTATGTTTTTGATGTATAGGCACATAAGCACACCATCACAACTAGTTGTTTGGTAGTCTGGCCAAGTGACATGACCTAGGGACAGAATATTATCAGCCCTCAGAAGCTTTTTGATTTATTTTATTTATTGCCAGCCACGGTTCTCATGTGTTTCCAGAGTAGCCATTATCTCACCTTCTAGAGCCATAGATGGAGTGTACTTGCTGTTGAATGCTTTTTTGAATTCATACACTTTGTATTTTGTCTGGCTTTGGTTATTCTAATTATATGCATGTGAATATTTTATTGTTACTGCTGCAAAGTTTTCATTGCCTGAGTTTACTGCAGGTAGTTTAACTAGTTATGTTGTGGACCTTGTTATTAGAAGAAAGGGAAGATGATGCTGAAGAGCATCAAATGGTGGAAATGAGGGTTTTTGGGTTATTTCCGGGTTGGAGCTGATTAAACAAACACACACACATACACACATGCTAATATTTTTTTATGTCTTTTTGACATTTCCATACAGTTGACCAAATGGTGGCACTTCTTTTCTTTTCTTTTCTTTTTTTTTTTTTTTTAAACTAATAAGTGCTAGGGATTTTTAGCGTCGGTAAATTGAAACTGAAGAGTTAATAGAAATGCAGTTTATCATTCTTTCCATGTGCTAGCCTCTAGTGTTTGTTCAATAAATTGGTATTTTGATAATAGAAGGTAAATAGCCTTAATTCATACATAATCAGTGCTGTTCACTGGAGCTTACTGAATTTAAGTGGACTCATTTGTGATTGTGACCTCAGATTTGTAGTTGACAGTTATATGAGGTATTTTATACCTTTCATGGGTAAGTATACTTTGCTGGCATAGTGGTTTTCTCTCTCATGGCTCAGGGTGAGTTGTTTACTGCAAACAAAGCTGTTTGTTGCAGTGTGTTTGTCCTGTTTTTTGGGTGGCACTGTATACTTTTTATCTCTTGTAGCTTAATGAAGGGTTTGCTGTCCCAGTCTACACACAGGCATTTTGAAAATTTGTTTGTTACAGATGTTGTGGGCTTAGTTATTAGAAGAAAGGGAGGATGCTGAAGAGCATAAAGTGGTGGAAGTGATGGAAAAGAAAATGTTAACTGTTGTTTGAATATAAAATGCCTTTAGAGCTCATGCTGAATACCTGGTTTCAAACTGGTAGCAGCAAATCCTAGATAGTCATGTTTTTTATATTTATGCTTATGCAGGAACTCCATGCATATAAAAGGAAAGCTGATTCTGTATACATGTACAGCTGTATGTGCATACATATATACACACGCGAATAGAAACATACATACATATATATGCAACATAGAAACATACATACACACACACATAGAAACATACATACATACATATATACACACATGTATAGAAACATATATACATATATATACACACATATAGAAACATACATACATTTTAAAGATTCTTTTTTAAAATTTATTTCATCAATGATGGTTTTATTGTTTATCCTGACAATATACAGGTACATTGGGACCATTGTTTTATGGGGGAAAATTCTTTAGTGCTGTATGTATATTTATATCTGTCTGTGTATGTATTGGCCATTGAACCTAGAGCATCATGAATGGCAGGCAAGTGCTCTAAGCTACAGCCGTTGACTTGGTGAACTATTCTTGCGTCTTCTGTAGCAGTACATAATAGGAGCTTCAGCTTAGCATAGAGATGGATTCTTTGTTTGGTCCCTGCTGTATGGGTAGTTAGTTTCCTTGCATTGGGAAAGTAAAGAGTGGGGAAACAGCGTTAAGCTGTTAGATTGGATTTTCTTCCCTTTCTGAAGACAGTTGTGCTGGTCAGATTTTTTAGAGTGGCAAGGAAGTAGGGTTACCTGGTAACTCAAGGGATGGAAGGAGAGGAACACATGGAATTTACTTCCTGTGCTTCTTTGCTGTCCAGTCTCTTTGTTCCCCATGTGGGTTTTAAGTAGCTGAGGCAAGGGGAGACAAAAAACAAAACAAAACTAAATACAAACAAAGAAAACCTGGTCAGAGCTGGACTTGGAAACATGTAGGGAAACATGCCATAGGCAGCTCGTGTAGTTGACATTCAGCCCGAGTAGAGTAACCTGTGTAGTTCTTACTTTCAGTGTTCTTTATGAGTACACGCTAGAGAAATAAATCAGAGAATGCAGAAGGGGAAGGGGACTGGGGGCCAGGTACTTGACACCATTTTAGTGTATGGCAGGACACTTGACAGTTAGCTCCTCTCTGTCCCGCAAGAACAGTCTTGAGCTTTACCTCTGAAGTTTTGTTTCAAATGAGGAAAGCTTTTGAAGTAGAGAAAATGGAATGGAAACTTAATACCAGTATGACTTGCACTGTGGGTAGTTATTGTGGATAATTAGTTTTCGTAGCTTTGAAATATATTTTTTCTATATGTAATATGTAGATAGATTCATGTTTTAGAGCCAAATAAAATGAATCAATTGTTCCATCAAAGGGACAGAAGTATGTGCCCAAATATTTTGTTTTGCTTGTCACTGGTAAATATTTTAAAAGTAGCTTAAATAATTGGATGAGCAAGCATTTTCTTTTAACTGTGAATGGTAGTTTATTATTGATGTTTGGGTATGAAATACTAAAAACAACACTTGGAACCAGATGTATTTGACATTTAATTGTTTTGAATAGAATACTTCGTTACTGTCAAGAAAGTGTGGAGATGTTGGTTTGAAGCTTTTGAGGGAGCTAGCTATGTTTGGAGACAGGCCATTAGTCTGACCACCTCTCTGATGTTTTGTGTACTTGGCTTTAAAAAGCTTACAAGCTTTTAGAGGTTGTGAGATATGGTTTATTTTTGTTAAGATGAGCTAGGTCAATAAAGCATTTGCTAAGAAATGTTTTCTCCAATCTCGGTTTTCAAAGGACAGTAAATGGACCAAAAAAAAAAAAAAAACAACCCATTAAAGGCTTTAATTAATAAGAAAAAACAACAACACATCAACAAACGCTGTGGCTGTCTGTTACTTATGCTTCCTGATTCAGAACTGCACCCAGCTGCATTAGAGCCTCCAGGAGACAGTGCAGTGAGCTCGGGCTCTTCCCTGGTGCTTCACCCTATTGTATTGGTAAGGGTGCTGTAGCAGTTTTTTGTTGGTTGTTTTGATTATAAAATACTCTGTTCTGGAACTGAAAAACAAAAAGGTCCTAATCTTAGGCAGCAGAACCGCTTGCTAGGAAGTTTAGGGGGAATTTTTACATGCTGCACAGTGGGATCACACAGAGCCTTTTGGAACCTGAAGACTGAGTGGAACACATCCAAAACAATAGCTCTGGATTTAAACTTAAAAAACAAAACAAAACATTTTTTGTTTTTTTTTTTTTTTAAACAAAAGTCTGTATTAAAACTTGCGGAAACATTACTGGAAATAGGATTTATTTCAGGAGTGTTCTGTATATTACGTTTTTTTCATGAAGGATATACTTAGTACTAGAAAGTGTTTCTTAAACGCCGCATAGTTCTAGATAGTAAATGATTTTTAATAATTTCATGATTAGCTCCCTGGCTGT
This sequence comes from Psammomys obesus, assembly GCF_907164565.1. Classification (NCBI taxonomy): domain Eukaryota; kingdom Metazoa; phylum Chordata; class Mammalia; order Rodentia; family Muridae; genus Psammomys; species Psammomys obesus. Next base: position 4,221,715 of record NW_026590405.1, on the reverse strand, counting down.
TGTGTGTTAGTGCCACATGAATGCAGTCTGCCAGGAAAGGAAGGCTGAGGTTGTGTGAGCTCTGTGAATGCCTAGCCAGAATGCCAGCTATTGCTAATGCTGGGAGAGCTCCATGTGACTGCCTCCCCGGTTCTGCTGAGGCCAGCGAGAGGCAGGCTTGCTGCTGGAGAGAGGCTGTTTGCTCTGGGCAATGCTGAATTGTGAATCCTTTTTAGGTTTTCTTCTCTAATTAGAAAATAAAGTAGATGGGCTTCTGGGGCTTTACAGTTTTTAGACCTCCTTAGCCAGAAGGAACTCAGTGTATAGGCTTTTAAATAAAACAGTAGAGCACTAAAGACAAGAATTTTTCAGCCTTTGGGGCTTTCATAGAGGTTTTTGTTCCTGGCTTCATAGGGATTGAAAAAAAAAAATGTTTCAATTTTGAGAAAGTAAGGAAGGCAAAGATGGGGGTTGGGATACAGATAGAATTGAAGACTGTATTTCTAATTTTAACAATTGCATTTTTTTCTTTAAGTTGTTCCTTGGATACTGGTATTAGGATAAAGGTTATGAGTTCAGAAAGCTCTCCCTGTAATCATACGGAGACTGCAGATCACTAGAGTGTGGGCTTAGCAAGTGATCTGTGTCAGGGAAGTTTGCTCTCTCCTGGGACAGGAGCTACTTTAGTTAGTTACTTCAGAATGGTCAGTGTTGGATTTTCCTCTTTCTCTACAGCACTCTGGTGCCAAGATAACTGTGACATTAGAGAGCTTTCAGGAATAGGCCAGCTGTGTGGCCAAGCTGCTGAGTGTGGTAGATGGGGCCATCTTAATGCCTGGCCTGTGGACCTGGTACCAGAAAGCACTGCTCTTTGTATTCTGCCTCAGCATTGCAACCTCTTTGAAGTGGAAACTGTGACAAACTGTGATCTTGCCTTAGCTGTGTGGATGACATTGGTCGTGTTAGGAGTAAGGAGCCAGTCCAGATAAAATGCTAAACCCTAGGCTCCTCAGGACTGTTGATCAGAGGATGGAGGGTGAAGCAGAGGCATGATTTAGTACTTTTGTTTTATCTTTTTTCTTTGCCAATAGCAGGATGTAAAGTCTTAGTGTTCCTCAGGTGCTTCCCTAAGGGATGGAATTGGAAGGGCTATTTTTATCCATTAGTTCTGTGAGTCAGAGAGTCACTGACTTCTCTCCCAGAGCGGGGACACAGGGTTCACTCAGATCCAGCCTAATGGCTCTCATGGTTTCCCACTACCCTACTTGTTTGGCGTGGAGACTTTGTGTCTATATCCTTTTTCACTGCAGAGGTTGAGGGCCAGGACTAGATAGCTCCCCTCTTGGCTTGGCTACACATAAAAAAAAAAAAAAAAAAAGTGACTAGCTAGTCAGTTCTTTAGGCACTTACTAGAAATTTTCTGTTTGTGAAGTGTGGTGTACCTGCATGCATGTGTCTCTGTGTGTAAGAACATTGCTGCTCAGGACATGTCACTGACTGCCTGATGCCTCACTAACACCTCCCAGTATCGAGCTGGATTTCAAGTTGTTCACAGCTGTGATTAACCAGTAACTTACAAAGAGCCTAGTTCATAGGAAATCTGGATATCTGGAGGGCAAATGCATTCTAGTGTCATTTTCCCAGCAGTATAATTTGTTACTTGAACAGAATTAACATTTAATTCTTAGTTCTTCCTGATTTCTGCTATATATTGAAAGTACCCAGATTATCAATGAATTTAGTTTGCAGATAGTGTAAAATGGCTAAGGGGTTAGAAATATATGTTTCATTATTTTTCTCTTCACCCAATTACTTGATGACTAGGAGACTTGTTAGGCCTGGCAGCATCCTTCAGGAGGATTTTCTAAGTTCCAGTCTTTCCTTGTGGATAGGGCCTTAAGAGAGCCTGTAAGCAGAAAGATACTTGCGTCCCCGTACGTACCTACATACATACGTACATACATACATTCATACGATACATACATATACTGACGTACATACAGACACACACATCTTTTTAATAGAGCTCAGTTTGGAACTTGACCACATATAAGTGGGTGCTTTACAAGTGACAAATGAAGTATATCTTCATTGAGAAGTAAGAAGTAGGGACCCTTGCATGTCCTTTGAGAGATTGCTAGAATGTAGTTCAATTTGGTTTTTGGGTCTAAGCCAAGATACAGGTGATAGTGTCTCAGATACCATAATATTACATGGGAGGACAAGGTCACCAACAAGCAAGTCATTGTGGAGTCATTCCATGTATGTCCTGATCCCATCCAGAGCATGCTCCTCAAAGACAGGAGTGGAGAACAAATGGCTGCGTGCCTCAAGCTCATGTTACACAGAGAACATTGTGTAAATATTTTATCACATTTTATCACTCAAGTAGAGTGTAGTTTTTAAATCTCTATTGAAATTTTGGGGAAGGAATTTTGAGTTAACTTTTATTTTCCTAGGTTTTATTTTGAGATGGGGACCTTTCTAAAATTTTTTTAATTTAAAAAAATTTTTTTGAGACAAGGTTTTATTGTGTAGCCCTGGTTGATCTGGAACTCACTCGGTAGACCAGGCTGGCCTCAAACTCAGAGATCTACCTTCCTCTGCCTCCCGAGTGCTGGGATTAAAAGCATGCTCCAACATTTCCCAGCTAGGAATATAACTCTTGACAAGACTTTTGTGATAGATACTCAAATGATTATTTTTCGGACCTTGCTTTGCTCATATTTAAAGCTAAAACCTCACCATCCTATATGATTGTTGTGAGAAGTAAGGGACTTGGTGTCTGGTCTGTAGTTGGCTTTCTCATATGGGAAGTCCTTCTTAGGGCAGATATGGAGATAATATTGAAGAACTACAATCTTTGAGTAATGCTCTCTATTCTAGAGTAACTTCTTTGAGATTATTTTTTTAAACATTTTGGTTGTGTACACAATTTGTTGGAAAAGGGAGAAAAAAAGTATAATTCTGAGCATAGCAGCTAAACAAATGTTTAAGAATATGGTGATAATTCAGTGAGTATTACAACCAGGCTGGAAGACAGACGCACACTAGGTTTAAATTGGTGAGTAATGCCATTGTAGGTAAGTCCCCCTGAAGTGTCTCTTAGCCTCATTTCCCTGTCTGTGCAGTTAGAAATTAGACTTGATTTTGGTTTGAGTGGTTGACTCCTTAAACAGTACTGGTTGTTAGGGGTGGGGGTGGCTAGTGAGTTCCACCATGAAATGGTGGAGTCTGCGCTGAGCTCTATACACTGATGCTCAGTAAAGCTTTAGCCTTTTAATATCTGAGCAGCTTAGTACACGTGCAGATGAAAGTTTCTGCACATGCTGAAGTCAGACTTTCCTGTCACAGGCCTCGAAACCAAGCTTCTGGTTCCTTAGTTTGGTAACTTACTGTTCAACCAGTGAAAATTATAAAACATAATGAGTGTTTTAAGGAACAAATGTGGCAGTGTGACAAAAAAAAAGCCCCTTGGCTTTTCTTTTAAATGTCATTTTAGCTATAAATGTTCTTGGGTTTGAAAGCAGTAAGAACATCAGAGTTACTTCTTAGCTTGAAAGAAATGTACGTACAGTTCTTGGTATGTGCAAGGCTGCAGTGAATATGTAATAATGACTTTTTAAAACGAAAGTCAGGAGGATGCTATATCAATATACTTGTTTTTAGTTAGGATTATTAAAAGAGATATCAAGAGTTAAACTTTATGTATACCATGAGAAAAGGCCACAGTCAGATGGGAGCTTGGGTGCTGGGCATGACTGTTAAAAAATAACTTGTCTTAAATTGTATTACCTGGGGCTGGGGAGATGGCTTACTTGGTAAAGGGCTTGCTATGCATGAAGACCCAAGTTCAAATTCTTAGAAACTGTGAGTGGTGGAGACAGGAAGATCCTTGAACCTTGCTGGCCAGCCAGTGTAGCTTAGCCAGTGAGCTACTAGTTCAGTAAGAGACCCTGACTTAAAAAAAAAAAAAAATCTGCGCCTAAGTCTCTCTCCCTCTCTATCTATAGATGCAGCTATAAGGTAACGTGGAAAGCAACTAAGGAAGGCAGTCATTGTTGACCTCTGGCTTATGTGTGCACACACATGTATTCACATACACATTATACATAAATTAAAGCCTTGAATGATTGTATCCTCTGGTGGGAAGAATCTTGTAAAGACCTAATGTCAATGCAAATATAAAATTAGATTTTATTTAGATTGGCTAACTATTTGACACTAGATGTATTCACCTTAGCTGTTTAGAAAAACTGGCTTTTTGTTTTGCTTTTTGAGATAAAATCTCACTCTTGACCCAGGCTGTCCCTCCCTGAATCCTCACTGTTGTCTGAGTCTCCCTCTCCCAAATCGTGGGATTGCAGATGAGACAGCTTGCTTGACTGTCTCCTTGAGTAGGAACAGGCTTAATCAGTGAGCTGATTTGGTCTCTGAAGATGCTTGTTGGACACCACCTATATTTTGCACTAAATTTGTTTAGCCAGTGAATACAGAAGAAGGAATATGGATTATTTATCTAGTTAGGAGATTCATGTATAGGCCTTTGGTGAGTAGTGGTCAGGCCAGCACACTGGGAGTTGGCTGTCTCAAGTACAGTTGCGCTTCTCATTGTGCTGTTTCTGATCGGTGTGCACTTGTGTATGTGCAAAGGTAGTCAGCATTGTGCTTTTCTCTACTGCTCACCACCTTATTATTTAAAAACTTACCGTGTGTGTGGGTGTTCTGCTCGAATGTCTGCGCGGAGGGTGTTAACCTCTTGGGACTGATGTTACGGACTGTTGTGAGCCGCCAGGTGTACCATCTCTCCAGTCTTGGTTTCTGCTTTTTGACTGGGGATTGAGACTATTAAAAGCCTCGTTCGTTCGTTCGTTCGTTCGTTCGTTCATTCATTGGTAGGGTCTTCCCTGTGTAATCGTGTCTCGCCAGGAACTCATTATGTAGAGCAGGCTGACCTTGGACTTACACCTTATGTTTTGAGAGACAGTCTTTGACTGACCCTGGAGCCTTGCTGTTTGACTGGACAGTTCTGTGTTACTGTGCTGCAGCTCTCCCCCAGTCCCCATGCATGCAGGCATTGCTAGGTTTGTGTACAAGTGCCACACACTCAGCTTGTTATGTGGGTCCTGGGGGTCCATCAGGTCCTCATGCAGAATGAGTGTTCCCAGCTCATGGTTTTAACTATTTTTACTATTTAAGACATTTGTGAATTCTTCTTTTTTCCTGACTTACTAAATAAAGCAGAGTGTAAATTAGCCTTTTCTTGTCCTGACCTCCTGAGTGACCCAAGTTCACAGCTGTTCAGCTTGTTTCAGCTTCTCTGTTTTAAGTATGAGTAAAGGTTATAGAGATACTGTAATCAGGAAAAAGTAATAGATGGATGAAAAACAGTTTTATTGTGCAAATTTTCTTAAAACCAGACTTGCATGTTTGCATGTGATACAGCTCAGTCTCTGTTAATGTAATAGATCAGCTCATCTGAGCTATGCAGTAGTCTAATGAAGTTACATGTTACATTTTAAGAGAATTAACATCTGAATTGTAGTTGCATAATTATGGCATTATCTGTAGGAATGCATAGGAATGTATACTGGCACAACCATTTGTGGCCTGTTTTTTTAGCACCTAATATTTCTGCACCATTTGGATTACACACATATGAGGTTACTTGTTAAATGTCTTTCTTTTCCCCCACAGTGTTCTAGGGTCCTTGGAAATTGGTAATTTGACGGGAGACCACAATGCTATTCTTCAGATTATGTTAATTTTTATTTTTGTTTAAATTAGTCTACATTTTATATTACCCATAGAAAGGTAGCGTTTAAAGTGGGGTGGGGAGTTGAGAGACGGCTTGTGTAAACTGTTCTCTTAGATGTTGAGTCTCTGCTGTAGGTTAATAACCAACTACACACGGCCTAAATGCTTTTCTATTACGTAGTGAAGGACTGTACTCTCTCTCTTTCATAGATCTCTATTTATGGTGGACTCAGGTGATAAAATAAATTGTCAGTGTGGAAGTGTAAGGTTTCTAAGTGGTTGCCCCACTGGTAGGTGATAAGGATTTGTCAGATTTTCAAGATGACTTCTACTGCCATTTTGAAGAGCATGGGTTTGAACCCTCACATGCTTCATTTAAAGTATTTGGTGGATTCAGAGTGGGCTCAGCAGCTCTTCAGTTTGCTTTTTCTCTCTGTAGATAGTTCAGATGCCCACCCTTGTATGAGGACCTTAGAAGTTGGAAAAAAGGAAGGGAAAAGGGGGCTTCCTTTTTTGAAGTTTTTGTATTATTAGGGAATACAGCATTCCCCTGAAATTGTTGAATCACTTCTCATTCCTCTGGGGTTGCAGAGATGGCCCCGTGGCTAGATATGCTCTGCTCTTGCAGAGGACCCAATACCCACATCAGATGACTCACCTGTAACTCTAGCTCCAGGAGGTCCAGCAGTGCTCTAGCACCTGCACTCATGTGCGTGTACAAACACACACTTTTGCACGCATGCACAATTAAAAATAATAAAATTAAATCTTAAAAAGAGAGAAAACTTGGTTCTTTTTTCAGAACTGGTGTCTCAGCCATATTTACATGGGTTATTGCCAAGGAAGGATGGTGATGCTGCCATAGTGGTTTCTCTGTCTGCTGTGCTTATGTAAAGTCTGAACACTTGGTGCCTAAGTTTGTGGTTAAATCTTGCAATTAGCTCTCATTCTTTTCTTTTGAACAAGAAGAGTGTAGCTAGCTGTTCATGATACAAGAATCACTTTGGTTTGTTCTGCATTCAGATCTCTGCCAGAAACTTAAACAAGCTTTACAGTAATCATTCTGTAATTGGCCATTCTGAGTACTTTACACATATGCATTTGTAAATCTCTTCCCGGTTAATAGTTAATGGCTGTAACTTGTTTTCTTTAAACTTAGATTTATTCATTTTATTTTGTATGTGATTGTGCCTGTATGTATGTATGTATGTATGTATGTATGTATACCATGTGTGTACTTGGTACCTTGGTGCCTATGGAAGTCAGAAGAGGACTTTGGATTCCTGAGTGCTAGTTACAGATGGTTATGGATCATCACCATATGAGTACTTGGAATCAAACCTTGGTCCTCTGTAGGAACAGTGAAGGCTTTTACTTACTGAGCCATCTCTTCAGCCTCCTTTAGCTCTATTTCTTCTGTGTGTCTGTGAGTATATGCTTGTGCATGCAGTGCCTGTGGAGGCCAGAAAGAAGCATTGGATCCTCCAGAACTAGAGTTGCAGGCTGTTGTGAGCTATCTGGTGTGGTTTCTCAGACCTGAGCTTGGTTCCTTGGGGAAGAACAGGAAGTGCTCTTGATCCTCTTTCCAGGCTCCTATGTTTTGGGCTATTAAAAAAAGAACACCTTGGTTTGAATCCCTGTGGTGGTCCTGCCTTTGAGATATTCAGATGGTGGCGTTTGATTACTTACCTTTGGACTGCATTTGAGTAGAAAGGCCAAAGCCTGAGAACCAGTAAGTAGCCTGTTCTTCCTGTTCCTGTCCTGCTGACTTCCTGACTGCATGGCTGTGGAGAAAGCCTGCCTCTCTTTGAGATACAGGTGGTTTTTTTTAGCACTTAACCTTACCATTCCATGTCATTGGGCTGTTTGTGTAGAAAAATCAAAGATTTTATTAGTTTTTGTCATTAATAGTAACTTTTATGAAGTCAATACAGTCTGATGTACATAAAACTTCGGAAGAATGGACAAATTGCCACCATCAGGTTTGGTGTTATTTTGCTAATTCACTAAACAATGTTTTATCAGCCTGTTTCATTTTAAGATAAGCACTTCTGTGGTATTGTGAAGTTTCTGGGAATTTGAGTATTAACATATAACGTAACAAATTATTCTACATTCAAGTAAATATTTGGATGGTTTATTCTAGCTTCTGTAATAGCATGACTTTTAAATATACAGCAGACTCTGCTGAGAATGAAGGGAGTGGGGTTGACTTGGTGCCGAGTTTGTCACCACTGTGGAACAAAAGAAAATGAACTGTCTCACACAGCAAACTCTGTTTTCTAGTTTTGTGCCACCATTTCTTGTAAGTTGTAAAATGGCAGCAGGTTCAGTGGAGAGAAATTAAGCTCTCCCTTCCCAGTGTGGCCAACTACAAATACATCTACTTTTTCTTTGCCATTTTCTGTTTTGAATTCTTTTGGAATGCAGGGAAACAAAAGTAATGGCTTATGGACTTGCGGTTCCGATAACATCCATTATCTTAAAAACCAGCTCAGGAGTGACTCCAGCCAAATGGCAGAGCCAGCAAGCCCCAAACATTTTCCCACAGAAGCAAAACAAGCAGAAACTGTTAGTCACTTTTTGTCAGAATGTTTTCATCATTGCAGACAAACGTCATGAGGAAAAACCATCCACCTTTCCTTATTTTAGCTGTTATTCTTTACCCGACTCAACCCCCCAGTCCCTGAAACCGCTTTCTGGCTTGCAAGGTTTTTGGGCAACTCATGCTCTCAAAAGTGGAATGAGACATTTTGTGGTCTTTTGTGAGTAGCTTCTTTTACTTAGTATGTTTTCAAATTTACCCCATTGTTACTGTAGTGTACCCCCATATGAGTACCTCCTGTTCTATGGCTATATTCTACGTTCTATTGTATAGCTATACCATAGTTCATCTACTTATTAATTAGTGAGTATTTCATTTGTTTTTAATATAATGTGGTTCCAAAATAAGCAAAAGTGACAAAAATTGATGAATTAACAGTAGTAGAGACTTTAGTTTCTTTCTTGTAATAGAGAGAGCAGTCAGACAGAAAAAATACAGAAGACTTGACCCCCATGGTAGACCAACTGTATCTAGTCAACATAAGCACACTTACCTCAACAGAGTATGCGTGGGCACATTTTCTAGGACAGACTATTTATATGAGACCATGCAACAAATCTTAAAATTTAAAAGGTAGAAATAACACACATATGGTCCTTGATCATATAAAATGAAATTTAGGAAGTAAAGGAAGAAATTTAGTAAACTCACAGTATGGAAATTGTAAGGTACTTCTGAACAAACAAACAGTAAGTCAGAGAAGAAATTAAGGCTGGGTGGTTTAAAAAAAAAAAAAAAAAGAGGCAGTCCCTCTTCCCATTACTATGTAATCCACTTGGACACTGAACTGCCATGGGCTACATCTGTGCAGGGGTTCTAGGTTATCTCCATGCATGGTACTTGGTTGGAGTATGAGTCTCTGGAAAGACATAAACTGATTGGCCTGCACTTTGATCACCTCCCCCTGAGGGAGGAGCAGCCTTACCAGGCCACAGAAGATGACAATGCAGCCACTCCTGATGAGATCTGACAGACTAAGATCAAAAGGAAGAGGGGGACCTCCCCTTTCAGTGGACTTGGGGAGGGGCATGCATGAAGAAGGGGGAAGGAAGGTGGGATTAGGAGGGGAGGAGAGAGGGGTTTATGGGGGGATACAAAGTGAATAAAGTGTAATTAACGAAAGTTTACAAAAAACATATGCTGAGAGTAAAATATAACAAGACTTAGATTTTCTTGAGAAGAAGAAGAAGAAGAAGAAGAAAAGAAAAAAAAAAGAGGACTGGAGAGATGGCTCAGCTGCTAAGAACACTGGCTGCTCTTCCAGAGGACCCCAAGTTCAATTCCCAGCACCCACATGGTGACTCACAGCCATCTGTAGTGGAATCTGATGTCCTCTTCTGGCGTGCAAGGATACATGCAGATAGACCACTTGCACATGAAATAAACAAACAAACAAAATCTTTTGAAAAATCCGGTTTAAAAAGAAAGAAAAGATAGAGCAGAAAATGCTTTGAGGAGAATGAAGATAAAGACAGCATGTCAAAATGTATGGGGTGCATCTAAAGTAATGCCAGTAGGGAAAGTGCCTGTGTTAATAGTGAGGATGTTAGAGCCATTTCCTACCCTGTCCCCTTAAGATACTGGAAAAGAAGAATGAATAAAGATTGGGAAAAAGTTAACAAAGTGACCAGTAGAAAAACAATCAAAATCAGTGACTGCAAGTTTGTTCTTTGAAGATATCAACAAAATTAGCAATACTTCCTTGGACTGAATATTGTACACAGAAAAATTTGAGTTAGTAGGTTTAGAAATGAAAGCGGGGATGTTACTGTTGGCCTTACAGAATTAAAAGGGACAGTGAAAAACTATACTCAAATTGCATAGTAACAAGTAACAAGGGAATGTATATATTCTTAGACTACTAATGCGACATAGAGGCCTGGAACAAGTGAAGAGATGAACTGGTTAATGAAAGCTACCCATAGAGCCTTGCTAGATAACCATAAGGGATTCTACCAGTCATTTGAAGAAAAGTTAATATTCCTTTTAATACACAGAGAGAATGTGGGAGAAGGGGAGAGAGCCTGAGTTGCCAGGCAGTGCAATCATGCCATTTCCTCTTAGGGATACTGACCGAGAAATCTTAACAAAATGCTGGGAGATAAACAATAAAAGTGATGGGTCCTGATCAGATTGCATTGTTTCCGGAGTATAAGGTTGGTTTGACATCCAGAAGTAAATTACTACAGTGCATCTTGTCAACAGGATGAAAAACAAAAAAATCACATAATTTTAAATGATGACAAAGCTTGTTAAAGTTCAGTGTGATTTCTTGAGTAAGGATCCTGCGCAAACTGCCACTAGAAGCTGGTTTCCTTGGCCTGGGAGAGGCATCCAGAATAGCTCTGTACCATGTCATTTTTAGCGGCTGCTTTAGTCCTTAATCTTTGTGACGTTTTTGCTGTCAGGCCCTTTACTACTCTGTGTGTGTGGCCCGAGGGGCTCCCCCTCTTCCTCAGATGCTTATATTTCATCATGTGTTTGTGCCTGTATGTAACAACGGCAGGGTGATGTTTTTACCAGCTGCACTCAGAAGGATGGTGGATGATTGTCCCTTTTCTTACCTCTTCAGGGCTGACTCTTTTGTGTGGGTCCATCTTTCCCTTTGATGTAATTTTAATCCTTGAATATTTTGAGAAATACTTAAACTTTTTGTGTTTCTGCTGGAAAGAATTCCTTTAGCTTTCATATGTCTTGAAAAGCCTGCTCCCCTTTTGAGTGTATTTTTTGCTGAGTTTAGAATGGTAGGTTAACAGCTTTTTATTCAGTGAGCTTGAAGTGCTGTTCCATTGTGCTGTTCCTAGTGCAAAATCTGCTGCCATTCCCATTTTGCACTGTGTATAATGTGATTTTGTTTAAAAAAATTTGTGTTTATAACTGAGTTTAAGTGATGCTACCACTGGTATGCCGTGATGTCTTAGTTTATTTTATTGTGTGTGTGCGTGTGTGTGTGTGTGTGTGTGTGTGTGTGTGTGTGTGTGTGTGTGTTTGGGTCCATTGAGATTTTTCAGGTGAGTAGGCTTGTGGTTTTCATCAAAGTTCTAACATTCTTGCTATGTTCAAATACTTTTTTTTGTGCCGCCTCCTTCAGTTACAGAATACGTGTTCTGATGCCTTTGGTTCCTGAGCACTGTCTTTGATTTAATTGTAATTGTGGATGGGTTTTGGTGTGATGTTCCCGCTTCATTGTATTATGTTATAGCTGCCATTGGTTTATTAGTACTCATTGTATTAAACTATTTAGTTGCTGTAACCCCATAGTTTACATAGATTTTTGGTATCTAATGGAGTAAGTCTGCCAACTTAAGGATTGTCTTGGCTGTATTTGCCCAATTATATTTGTGTAAGGTTTTTAGAAATAGCCTGTCAGTTTTCTGAGAAAAACCTGTTAGGCTTTTGATTGGGACAACACTCATTTTATGTTTGGCAGAACTTCTTTCAGCATATATTTTAAAAAATCATATTTCACTTCATATATTTAGGATGCATTTTTAAGGCTTCTCCATAAATTTCCATAATTTATTTATTTGTTTATTTGCTTATCTATCTGTCCTCTGTCATTCACCCTCTGTCTGCCTGTCTGATCGGTGACTGGTAGTTCATTGCTATAGTTCAGTTCATCTGTTGTTGGATATTTTGGTTGACCCAGGTCTTGACAGCTAGGAGTAAACCTGCTGTAAATGCTGGTGGGCTGGGTGTTGGTGTTGGCTTACATTCTCAGCTCACTTGGATAAAGTAAAGAGCAAGGAGCGTGTTTGTTGGCTTGTCTGTTTAGTTTTTTGCGACATGTCAGTCTCCCAGAGAACCATTTTGCTGCCGTAGTGAGGGAGATTGTTGCCCCCTGTTCTTACCTCCATCCTGCAGGGTTTCAGTGTTTTGAGTTCTGGTGATTTTTAATACAGTGTGAGGTGTCTCATCGCTTTAATTAGCAGAGTAAGATGTTGAGCAGCTTTTCATGTGCTTATTTGTCATGTGAAACCATCCACCCATTGTCGGGGGTTGAACCTACAGCCTTACACATACTAGGCATCACCATATGTCTTCTTTCATGTCTGTTTTGTTCTTTTGTTCGTTTTTTCCCTCTTCTTTTCTTTTTCTTTTTTATTTTTGAGACAGGGTTTCTCTATGTTGCTTTGGCTGTCCTGGAACTCACTCTGTAGCGCAGGCTGGCCTCGAACTCAAATATCCACCTGCCTCTGCTTCCCTGGTACTAGGATTAAAGGGGTTCACCACCACAGCCTGGCTTTCTGTTCATTTCTTTTTCTTTTTAAAGATTTATTTATTTTAATGTATATGAGTGCTCTGTCTGTATGTACATGCCCTCTGCATGCCAGAGAGGGCATCAGATTATATGGTTGTGAGCCGCCCTGTGGTTGCTGGAAATTGAACTCAGGACCAACCAGTGTTCTTAACCACCGAATCATCAGCCCTTTTGTTCCTTTCTTAATCAGGCTTTATTTTGTTGAGTTGTAAGAGTTTGTGTGTTTTCAATAACAGTCCTTCATGAGATAGGCTTCTTGCAGGTGTTTTCTCTCAGGTGTGTTTGTCTTCTCCTTCGGTTGACAGTTTAACCTTTCGTTACAGAGCCATGCACAGAGGATTAAAAGAGTACTATGACGACCTTTGTATTCAGATGGAGCTTCAGCTCTTACTAACTTACGTTCAGTTCACTTTCATTTGAACCCAGAAAATTGTTTTGCAGCGAATCCTAGCCATGTATTTTAAAAAAAAAAAAAAAAAAAAAAAACTTAACAAATTTTGCTAGTCCACGGTTTCATTATTCCGTTATTACATTTAAAAGAATTACCAGTGATGTTTTAATGAGAGCAGATGCATTTGATGCTGGAATGCAGTGGAGCTTTGCACGTTGTATTTAACAACATTGTTCAGTTCACTTAAAAATGTAGAAAAATTATTTTATTTGTATAGATGTTTGCCTGGATGTATGTCTGTGCTCAGTGTGCGCTCCTTCCTGGTACCCTTGGAGATCAAAAGAGGGTGTCATATCCCTTGGGACTGAGCCACTGTGTGGTGGTGGGAATTGAACCTGGGTCCTCTGGGAGAGCATCCAGTGCTCTTGACTGCTTAGCCATTCTCTCCCAGGCCCCACAGTTCACTTTTTATTTTATTTTATAATATTTTTTAATTTTTAAATGATTTTATACATTCACTTGTATCTCAGCTATAGCCCTCTCCCTCTTTTTCTCCCAATCTTCCCTTCCTTCCCTCATCTCCTCCCTGCCCCCTTCCGAGTCCACTGAGAAGGGGGTGTCCTTCTCTCCTTCCATCTGGCCCTAGCTTATCAGGTATCTTCATTGTCCTTATCTGTGGCCTAGCAAAGCTGCTCCTCCTTCGGTGGGGAGGGGAAGCTCAATGAGCCAGACATTGAGTTCATGTTAGAAACAATTCCTGTCCCCCTTGTTAGGGAACCCCCTTGGATACTGAGCTACCATGGGCTATGTCTGAGTGGGGGCACAGTTCACTTTTTAATGCTATTAATTTATACAGGCTTTTGTTTCCTACTTGCACAGCTATATAATATTAAATTAGTTTAATTTCTGTCTTTTCAAATTGTGCTTTCTACTTGGCTCGTTCTTTCTTTGCATTGATTCTGCTGCCTTGTAAGTATTGAAAAATGCATAGGTGTCATGGTAATGGTTATCTTCATTTTGTTTGTTTGTTTGTTTGGAATAGTTCTCAGCTTTTGTTATGAAGTTTGATGTTCGTTTGATGTTCATAACGGGGAACAGTGGGGCATGCCTGTAATCTTAGCACTCAGGGAGGCAGAGGCAGGCAGGTCTCTGTGAGTTGGAGGCCAACCTGGTCTACAAAGCAGATCTAAGACAGCCAAGGCTACACAGAGAAACCCTGTCTTGAAAAAACAAACAAAAAGTTTTATGTTCATTGTTGGCATTGTGTTGCATAATGTTTTCCAATGCCTTCTTTCTGCATAATGGAATTTCTTCCTGTGCCTGGTGATTTTGAAGATCATGGATACATAGTAATGCTTAGATGATTCTTACATCTTTTGTTCCTTTAGTAAGTTAATATATGGTCTGTTACATTAATGCTTGGATTATCAGAATAAACCCTGCCTCATTGTCTGTTGTTCATTTGTTTTAAAATTTTTCTTTCTTTTCATCCATGTCCATGTGTGAAACTAGTCTGTAAATTTTCTTTTTATACTTGTAATGCCCTTGTGGAGTTTTGACATCAAGGTTATACTTGTCTCAAAGGAGTTGCTTCCTTTCTGTTCTTTGTTTTGTGTTTGATTGACTTACTGTATTATTTGTAGAAATTGCCACTAAAGCCCCTGAAGTCATTTGAACTTTTCTTCATTTTCATGGAAGTTTTAAAGTATGTTTTTTCTACTGTAAGATTGGTTAGATTTTCTAGTCTTAATTTTCGCTTTTATTTTTAATCTTAGACGTTTACATTTTAAATTTGTTGGCATAGTGCTGATAGTCCTCTTTATAAGTTTATGTATGATTTCTAAAGTAGACTATGCTAAATTTACAACTTCATGAATTTAAATAAATGATTATTTCTGTTTTGTATCTGTTTCAATGTAGTCATTTAATTATCAAGTCAGTGTAAAGAATATTTCTGTTACTCATATAATCTTGCTCTTTTGTACTCAGACTTTGCCATAAATAACCACTGTTTTAATCTCTGTCACTGCATACTTAGGTTTATATGCTGTAAATATATACCTGAATCATCATCATTTCTGTTTGGTTTCTTTTGTCCAGCATTATCTCAGGAGAATTTGTCTTTATTGTTTGCTGTACTGGTTACTGTATGTAGTGACTGCATGGTCTTTCAGCCTTTGTTAGGGTAGCGCTGCAGTGGAGGTTGCTCTGTTGCCTCCTGCTTCCTTTGCTTTTGTGGATGAGTGGACGAGCTGCAGGCCGCGTGTGGTCAGCTTCTTCATAGTGGCTGCGCCACGTCACTCGTAGACTCGTGGAACGGCCATGCTGGTACTCTTCAGTGTGGTGCTGGGAGTGCTGCTTTCCTTCCAGTGCTAGGGACTGAACCCCGAGCCTTGCTCATGCTAGACAAGTGGTTTGTAGTAAAGTGCCCCCCCCACGTCTGACAGTGATTTTAACTTGATGCTCTAATGTCTGATGAGGGAGGTTTCCATGTGTCTTTTGACCACATACATGTCCACAGTTGTGAAGAACCTGGTCAAGGTTTTTGCCTACTTCAAAGTGAGATTACTGTTGTCTTACAGTTTTATAGGAATTTAATCATATTTCATACATATAATATATATTACAGCTTTTTCCTTAATTTGGTCAGATTTTAGCTAATATACTTTACCAGTGTTTTATGTGGTGTTAATTTTCACAATTAAAAATACATGATTTTATCCTTTTTGCTTTGTTTCCATTTATATCTACTGTACATATTTATATTTGATATTGAATAATGACAAAAGTCTACTTTTAAAAATGTGTATCAGATTGACTCAGCCGTTGCTTTTGATACTGTATCATACTGTAATGAACAATTTACAAAATTAACAGATCTCTGCTTTGATGTGTACTATACATATTCATGAACATCTTGTGATACATTTTATAGATTATTCCATGCTAGCATGTATGTAATTATATAATTATAAACAGAATTAGATAGCTTCAAATTCAGTTTATTTCAGTCTTTTCATGGATATTCATGTTGTTGCCAGTCTTTTTTTATGGCTATTTATCTGTAGTATTGATATTTGAGATGGGCCTCATGTAGCACATAACCAAGGAGGAATCTTGAACTTCTGGCTGGGCTTACATACGTATACCACCGTGCCTGGGTTTATTTAGGTATGGGGTCAGAACCATTCTTGCGTACTAGGCAAGCACTCGACCAGTGCAGCTACTTAGTCACCACTGAGCAGTTTACTGTTTAGTCACAAAACATCGGAACAGATAGGGCTGTCGTATGCCTTCCTGCATGTGTGCGGGATTTCTTCCCGTGCTTTTTTAAGTGAGGGGTTCTTGGTATTTAGCTTATGTTGGTCTTGGATTTGCATAGCTCCTCCATCTGCCTCTCTGAGTGATGGTATTAGAGTGTATACCACACCTGGCTACCCTACTTAGCTTAATAGTTTGATTTGTGTAGTTTATTTGTATCTTGATCTGGAAAACTACCTTCCAAATTTTATTCCTGAGACTGTGTATTATCATTTGTAAATTATTTTCTTGGGTAGACTTGCAGAAGAAATCTCATTTTCAAGAAAGCCTCAGGGGAATGTAATTTTACAAGTGATATTTGAGCAAACTTCCTTTTGTGTTGAAATTAAATGTAAAATTTATAATTTCACACAATGGGTGATATTGAATGGCCACAGTTGCAGTCTCTTTTAAAACTTATTTTGCCTTGTTAGTAGAGTGTGATGTTTTTGTAGTCTCTTCTCCTTTGTGGAAAAGTGCTAGTGTTGTGTTGAGAAGAGGTAACTTGAATACAGCCTTTTTGGTACTTGCAATAGCGAGCTTGTTAACTCATCTGGCCAAGGCTGCAATCTGTTCCTGGCAGCGTTCCATGCGCTACGAATGTAGTATTCTACAATTTTTTTTAATTTTATTTTAGTTGCAGGTGAGGATGTAGTGGGACTAAAATTATCTAATCATAAATATTACAGATAAATACTGGCGAGCTAATTGATGATTAGAGATGAGGAGGAAAAATTTGGAAGTGCTGTGATTTTAGAGTCAGCGCTTTAGAATTCCATTTTAAAACAGACTGTGCCGCACGGAAGGAGCTACATGAAATGGTCACTTCTGTGGGGCCGGTTTAGGCATATATAGATAATAGCAACCAGTGTGGGGGCGACTCAGGACTTTAATTTACAGCATTTTATACACTCTGAATCGTTTTTAAAACATGTCAGTTTTACTGCAGTTTTATTATGTTGTTGTCTTCCTTAGAGGTGAAGCTGAGAACAGGGAGACATCCACTTTCTGTGGTTATTCTGTTTGTTTCATTGTGGCTAGAGCTGCCTTTACTTAAAAACAGATATTGAATGGTTTCCTACTAGTGACTTACTGGAAAAGTGCTTCCTGAGAAAGTAAAGAAGGAGATTTGATTGGCAAATGGCTGAGAAATGAAAGGCTATTGCAAAACTTCTGCTGTTATTTTAATCATTAATGAGTCTGTTTGTCTTTTGAACATAGAAATGAAACAATCAATAACTAACTTCCTGTGTGTTTCAGCTAAGCCTTTTAGAGAAACCTAGCCTTTTGAATTAAAGTAAGGTTGGTTGAATTAGTCACGTGTGGCTGAACAGCCAGTTCAGCCTAACTTGTGGTTCCTGTTACAAGCCACAAGGATTCCCAGGTCTTGCTTAGCGCTGGAGGGACCCGCAGACTGGGCCTTTGACAGAATTTAAAGTAACTTAATTCTTTACTGCACCTCTGAGTCTATGAATTAAACCAATTGACTGGTAGTGCTTACAGCTCCTAAGGGCCCTTCTTGATTTTTCTAATTTGTTTGCTGTTCTCTTACTTAATCTGCTTTTAAACATATTTGTTTTCTTTCATGTGTCTGAGGGCTTGGCCTCCATATATATCTCTGCTATAGGTGTGTGTCTGGTGCCCACAGTTCGTATTGAATCCTCTGTGACTGAAGTTACAGATGGTTGTGAGCCACCATGTGGGTGCTGGAAATCAAACCTGGCTTTTTTTGGAAGAATAGCCAGTGCTCATAACTGCTGAGGCATCCCTCCAGATTCAATACATTTGCTTTTGACTTGAGCATTCGTATTTTTAAGTTTGGAGAGTCGTTGGCGCTCATCAAGGGTTAAGGGGATTAATTTGGAATTAAATTATAAAGTATTTCCTAGAAAAAATGTTAAAGCAACATATGAAGGATTATAAGGCATGTTTCTACTTGTTTGCTTATTTTTGCGGTTTTGTGATCGAACCCAGGACCTTGTGAATGTCCTCTCCCTCTCCCTCTCTACCCCCAACAACTGAACTCCATCCAGCCCAATCCTTCTGTCTGTCTGGTGCCTTCATGGCCATCTGTGTAGTATATGTAATTAGGAATGGGTCCCATTTAATTTGTATAGACATTGTTCTGAATTATTTACTTTTGTTACTTTGCAAATAGTTTGACATGCTTGTCAGCTAGTGACAAGTTAGCAAAGCGTAGCAAGCTGTATTTGCCTCATCAAGGATAAACGCTTTATTGGGCCTCAGAAATTTATTATTATTATTTTTTTCAATTTTGGCTGTGTTTTTGAGTCATAGTAGCTCAGCCTATCTTGGACCTCACCTGCAGCTCAGACTCACCTTGAACCTTGATTTTTCTGCCTCAGTCTCATCCTTAGAGCTGGAATTACAGGCATAAGCCACCATGCCCAATGAAAGTGATTGCTCTTAAAGGGTTACGTTGATTAACAAGCCCTAAATTTAGAGGATCTTTGTATATGAGAATGTATAAAGCTTTGAAAGTTTCTTTTTAGGTGCTGAGGAACAACCCTGGGCCTTGAACTTTCTGGACAAGCACTGAAACCCAGCAAATCCCCAAGCTTACAAGTCCATGCAGTAGATGGGTGATGTTAGGATTGGCCCGTGTAATTGAAATACACAAATATTTATGTTTTCCTCTTAGGTTCACCAACTGGAAACTATAGTACTGGAATAGGTGACTTTTTGTTTGTTTGATCATAAGATAGTTTGGTAAGCTTTCAGACTAGCAGGAAGGCTTCCAAAGAATAAAACTACTAGTTTATCACACAGATGCACCAAAATTCTAGATTACCACCTAGTTCACCTTTTCTCTGTGAACTCTCTGTTCAGGTAACTGTCACAGCATGACTAATAATTAATTCTGACTAGATAGAAAAGGTAATAAGCCTTTAAAATTTACAGCTCATCAGAAATAAACTTACTTTAGAAAAACTGTTTTCTGTATAGAGTTGGGAATCTATTCTCTGTACCTTGTATGTTGTTACAAGCTCGTATTACCAAACAATAGCCCCTTGGTGAGGTGCAGGGTTTTGTTTTTTAGATATTCCCATAGGGCTCTATGAGGAAATTCTAAAATAAAGAACCAGATTAACTTTAAAAAAAAAAAAAAGGCAAAAACAACCTCCTTGGCCTACTTGGAAGGGAATAAACAGCTACAGGCTACAGTTTTTGCTTTTCTGGAATGCCAAATTTTAGCTCAGAGCAGATTCTTCAGCAGAGCAATAAAGCTTTGAAAATTGCTTTATAATGGAAATGCTGACAGACCATTAACTATAGCAGTGCAAATGCGCTGCTCTGACATACACGAGGCTGTCCCAAGTTGCTAAATACAGCACAGTATGTTGGGCAGTGTACATTTTTTTGGAAGCCTGTGTGCATCTATATTGTTGATCATGTAATGCCACCTAATTATTAATGGGGACACTCAAACAGACCACCTTTGACATGCAGGAGGAATATCAGCTTAGAAGGAAAGAGAGTAGTAGTTTAGACTCTGCTGATGCTGAGAGCTCATTTTATATTTGCCACATTGGAAAAGGCCCAGGGTAAATTTAACATGATGCATTTAATCACCATTCCAATTACAGTGCCACTGAAGCAGATCAATGTTTTCTTACTACCAATTCATTGGAACTTCTAGGTCATAAAGTATCATTATTAGGCATATTGGAAAGTCTCAGCCCAGTGGAAATGGGGATTCTGGGATTTTCCAATTGCTTTGAAATAATAATAGAGGCTGCCTAGATGTACATTTTCTCCATGTGAAATGAAAACTGGAATTTAAGGGGATTGATATGACAAAGTGAGAATCCTATAATGCCTCAGGGAAGGGCGAGGCAGAGTGTTCATATCTAACAGTAAAATAAGGGCAGTGATGGAGCGCTGGGTCCTTCCGTAGCAGCCTGCTTAGTGGCTGGTGTCCTAGCTAACGAGCTTTGTGACACTGGTCTCACTGTGCTCACAGAGCCTGCCGCATAGTTCAAGTCTTAGTAACTTACTTGGACTTGTTTATTGGGAAACGATTTCATTCTGGTTTGTCAGGCACCATCCTACATGTGTGTGTTTATGTTTTATACACACGGGCAACTAGTCTTGATTGCTGAGATTCAGAGCAGGTATAGTTTGATAGTGGATATCATGAGTTAATGAAAACACTCTAGCATATTTTGGTTTCAGTCGTGCTCTGAAAGGTGCTTCATCTGACATCATAGCTATATTTATTATAAATACTGATTCCTGTACTTTAGATGCTAATTGTGTTGGGTTTTTTTTTTTGTTGTTTTATTTTTATTTCTTAAACACCAGTTATAGTTCTCATATGCCTTGTGGGGCCTATAGTTTGCGATTAAAACAACAAACAGCTCCTTTCTTTGGTGCTTCTGTGTAGCTAGATCCTCTCCTACTCCGCTTTTTTGATTGACTTTGATGTGAGTGGTGCCAGTTACCCTGGGTCTGTTGGTTCTCGGGAAGTGGTATTGAGAGCAATAAATTACTAGTGTTCTTGTGGAAAGAGTAATGCTGGTTGTCATTTCCTGATTGTGTATGCAACTGCACAGACATTACCAGGACAGGCCTGGGAAGGGTGGGATTTTCTTTTCAGGTAGCTTGTTCATAGAGTTGTGTTGTTGGAAAGGATTTCATAGAAGTCATTTAACTTACTCTCTTGTGTTTGAGTAAATCTTGAAGAATGTTAGGGTGTGGGTCCCAGCTCTGCCTCTATTAGTTTGTTTTGTTTCTCTGGGCTCTGTTTCTACCCACCTTACAGAACTCTGAAGACTCACGATGCTCCCAGAATGCCTTTTCTTGTAACAAAAGTAGCAAGTCCTCGATAAAGTTAAATGTGTGGCATATCCCCGCGGTATGTTCTAGGGAAGATATAACAGTCAAAGAACTGGCGATACGGCTTAGAAGGTTAAGGGCTTCCTGCCAAGCCTGGCAGCCGAGGTTGACTCCCGGAACCCGTTTCTGGCCTACTTCTGCAACATTTTTTATCACTTTATAAAGGAAGCCCTTCTCAGCTAGTGGCCACTTCCCTCTTTGTCCTCTCTATTCCCCAGGACCACCGGTCTCCCCGCTGCCTATGTGGATTTGTTGTATAAAATCAAGAGGTGAAATTTTACTGTTGGCTTGCCTGGTTGGGGTCAGCCTCCAGGGCTGTGTGTGTGTCAGACCCAGTGCTCTGCTACCAAACGATTAGTTAGTCCGTGGTTTTTACTTTGCCTAATGCTTTTAAAGGTTTACTATGTTGTAATAGGTTTCATTGCTCTATTCATTTTCTGTGTGTTTTAAATAATATTCATAGGGCTATATTTCTGAGTGTTTTGCTCACATGGGTGCCTGGTGCCCATAGAGGGCAGAGAGGGGCTTCAGATCCCCTGGAATTGGAATGATAGTGGATTATTGTATGCTGCCATATGTATGGGAATTGAACCTGGGTCCTCTCTGGATCCAATGCTCTTAACCTGAGAGACATCCCTCCAGGACTTATATGGATATTGGTTTGTTCATTTATTTTTCAGTTGTTGGGACATTTGGGTTCTGTTGCCCTCTGGCTTTGGTTAGACCAGGAGTAGAAGTGCTGGGCTTTGTGGTGACCCCACTTTGAACTCTCTGGGAGCCACCATATTTCTCACAATGCCTGCACATTTGATTGCAGTAACAGTTTACAGGGCGGGCTTTCAGTGTCTTTACACCCTGGCCAACACCTGACTTTCTGTCCTGGTGTGTCAGCTTTTTACTGTTTATTATGGGTGTAAAGTTTGTTTCTTTGTTGCTTGGATTTCTATTTTGCTTATGGCTTGTTAATGACATCCAGCATCTTTTGTGTTTGTTTGTTTGTTTGTTTGTTTCTTTTTTAAGACAGGGTGTCCCTGTGTAGCCCTGGCTGTCCTGGAATTCACTCTGTAGACCAGGCTGGCCTGGCACTCACAGAGATCTGCTTGCCCCTGCCTCCCTAATGCTGGGATTAAAGGCGTGCACTACCACCACTTGGCAACATCTGGCATCTTATATGTGTTCTTTGCTTTTGGCTATGTCTATGTCTTCTTTGGAGAAATGTTTGTCAGAGTCCTTTGTCCACTATTTAATTGGGTTGTTTACCTTTTGATAATGAAAAGTAAGTGTTCTTTGGAGGTCTATCTTGGAATATAAAATGGATTTTGAAATGTGGAAGTGATAGCGGTTTATGCTTTTCAAGTGAAATTGTATTGAAACTTTTATTTTTACCTATTTTTGTAGAAGTTTAACTTATGTCAGTTTTATAGGTTACCCCTCCTGATGTGTCTTTTTAGTCAGTCTCAGCAGATAATTGAATGCATTCATGTTTCAAATCTTCATGGCTTCTTCCTTCTGACTGTAGATTGTTCCAATTCCAGTTTACTGACAGCTTTCTTGAATGTAATATACATACTATAAAATCTACTTGTCACTGGACAGTCGAGTGAATTTTACCTTTTTATAAAGTGTTATGCCCATGCCTTTAATAAAATTTCAGGGCATTTCTATTATTCTGGAAAAATCTTTCAGGCCTGTTGACTAACAATTCCTGTGTCTCTGGGTGGCGCACATCCCATGACTGCTTACTTAATTTCTTCTGTTGATTTTGTCTTTAAAGAATGTTTTACATTGAGTTGTAACACAGCATTGTCTTTTGAGGCTGGTTGCTTTGAGCAGATTGTTTTGATTGAGGTTCATCCATGTCACAGTGAACACCCCCCAAAGTTGCTGCTTAGTGATAAGTAGTGTTTCATTTTCTGGGTAATGTGTTCACTTAACAGCTCATGGACAGGCTGTATGATGTGCATTTATGGACTCTGTTTTTAAACGTGCAGCCTTCTCCAACACCATGGAGAGATTTCAATGAGTCTGTATAAGGAACTTCTGTGGACTTTGTACTTTGATGACCCACTGATTAACAGTTTCAACTCACCTTTGTCTTTTAAAGGAAATTTGCCTCTTTGTAGATCTCTCGGTGCTCTGTCATTGGTGTGAATATCCTAATTACTTAGGACACCTAACCACAGTATTGTTTGTCACTTAGAAAATGAGCAGTGATTTTGTGATGTTAACTGTTCGATGGTCTGTATTGAAATTGGCCCAGTAGTCCCTCAAGAAGTCCTTTTATTAGTCCCTTTCTCACATCTCTCCACTTTAAGATCCTAAAACTGGTTCATGGAGTGACACTTGTAACTTATCTTAGTTTATTTCATTGTAGCATAGTTCCCAGACTAGACTCTTTGTTTTTCTTTCACTTTGGACTTGCTTGCTTGCTTTCTCTGGGTCTCTTTAAGCAGTTTATTTTTTCTGTTTTTGTAAGATACTTAGTATTAACGTGAGATTATGTAGTATTTTAAAACTATGTATGATAGTATTTTTTTTTTTTTTTAACTAGTGCATTTAAAGCCATGATTATTGTTTTACTCACTGTGGTAAAGGACTACAATCAGCCTAGATGTCTGTCAACAGATGAGTGGATAATGGACATTTGTGTGTGTGTGTGTGTGTGTGTGTGTGTGTGTGTAAGCTTGGGTGTATATTTGGTGAAATACTGATCAGCTTTAAAGATAAATGTAGATGCAGATTTTTCATGAAATGGCTAGCTGTAGAATATCTAACAGTAAGCAAGCTCATACAATCCCAGAAAGAGGAACTCGCATGTTTCCCTCGTATTTGGAGCCTAGCCAGTACATGTGTAAACAATTGCCTATGAGCACAGTATAGCATGTTGCAGAGAGAACAGAAATAGCCTGAATACTTGGGGTGAGGGAGGACTGAGTGCAGCTAATGCCCACGAGCCATGAAGGAGGATACAATGTTAATTCTTTATAGTTTTCAATCTGCCATAGATTCTCTTTTAATTCTTGGTCGTGGGTAAATGCATAAGCATTCAGCGGTGAAGTGTAAAATCCAGTGAGAAGCTCCACAGTCAGAATGCCCATTCTAACTGTTTAAAAGTTCATTGAGATATGTAGACTTTGGGTCTTGTTAGTGTTGTTTTATGATTCTCAAGTTTTTAATAATAAAGTTATTAAAAAAAAACCTGAGTGGTTGAGTGAAAAGAGTGAAACTATGACATCATAAAATAACGTTAAGAAAAAGACATTTTCGTACTTCATTTTAATTTAAAAACATTTGTAGTTTGTATGAAGGTGAATACAACGCCAGGTCATTTTCTCAATTGTGTAGCAGAGTGTGAGTGACTAAAATGTTCAGGGCTGCATACTGACGGTGCAAATTTAGGTCTGTGTTTGTTGGGTAAATATTGTATAGGGTAAACATTTCTGACCATACAGTATCTCCTTTCAGTAATGTTTAAGTAATTGTTTGAGTAGCCATTGCTTGAAACAATTGCACACTGCAGCAGTGTAGCATACCTTACAAAAGCTTCCTGGTCCCGTGAGGTGGCTCAGCAGACAGGCATGCCAACCTGAACGTGATTGCTAGGACCCACACACTAGAAGAGAACTAACTCTTACACGTTGTGACCTCTATAGGCACATACCCACTAAGTCAGTAAATTTTAAGATAGCTTCCTAAGCTGCATACTTGAAAAGATGTTGGGTTCTTTTTCTTAGACTTCTTGGTTAAATATAGCCCATAATTGCAGTTGTGTATGAGGCTACTTTGAAACTTAGGGCCAAAGCCATGAAAATTAGGGAAAATACTGGAAAATAAAACTGGTGGAATTTTAATAGAGCAGTTGAGGGATCAGGCAGAAGTTGTACAAATATACAGATATTTGGAACAGAAAATCAGCTGAAAAAGGCTGTGTTTTAGAGGAAAATGGCTTGGGTAGGGAATCTGGTTAGTGGCTAGGGACTTGAGCATTTTGGGAAGAGGAAACATTTTTTTCTAGATTACCTAATCTTTGAGAATTTTGGGAGTAAATTAGAGAAGAAATTTTCTGGACCACAAGAAGTGTCTTCAGCTCCTAGAGGAAAGGGGGTAGGAGAAAGGGAAGATGGCTAGACAAACATGCCCTGTCCCCCGAATGCAAGGGTCACATTAGAGAACAAATGTGGCAGGGCTACAATTTTGAAAGCAAAAATGTCAATCACCATCCATATGTTCTAATCCCCTCTCACAGGTAACTCCCTGAGTTGCTGCTTTGCTACTTACACTTCCCCATTCAGGGAGGGGTTATTGTGGCAGCCATATGTGAAAGTGTGGATGAGATTGTTTTAGAAGCTGCTTCACATTTATCCAGCTCTCTCTCTCTCTCTCTTCCTCTCTCTCTATTTATATGTATGTATGTATATCTTAAAGATTTATTTATTTATGTATATGAGCACTCCACTTGCATATATGCTTGCATGACAGAAGAGAACATCAGACAGAAGACAGAATCAGATCTCATTATAGATGGTTGTGAGCCATCATGTCGGTGCTGAATTGAACTCAGAACCAGTGCTCTTAACCACTGAGCCATCTCTCAAGCCACCTGCTTTTGATTTTAAAATGGCATTTGATTGCAGGTTGACGCTCAGCAAAATGGGAGAGAAATCCATAGAACCCACTTAGAAAGTCAACTTTCCTGGTAGTAAATTACCTATCAATTACCAGTTTACCTGATGACCCATATTGGTTTCCCCTTTTGGGTTTCTAGTTTGTTTTAAAGCTCTGACAAAGTTGCCTGTTCTTTTCCTCTGCATCTCTGAAACTGCACAGCATAGTGCTCTTTAACTCTGGGTGGAATCTTGGATTGTTGTGTCTAAGCTGTGAAGTGAGAATGTGTTATGTCAGTAATGTCTAATTAATGCGGAATATTTGCTTTGCTCTCGTGGTTTATGATGGGTTGACGTGCCTCAGCATGGGAAGGGCATAGCAAAAGTCTTTCATTCCAATTCATGATGAGACTGATTAGGTAATCAAAAAATGTTAAAATGTGGAATCCCAAATATAACTTTGCTGCCTTATCATAAATGTGAATGTATGTGATCTTTGTGTCCTTGAGTAAAGCCTCAGATCATTCCTCGACACGTCTGCCACCTGATTGATAGACACATACTTACTTTGACACAGGACATGTCCGTAGCCCTCATCCCTTGTGTGTTTAGTATAGAAGGAACATGGTTGCTCCGATCAAGCCTCATCTGCTGAAACCCTAACTGTCTCTGCCTTTTACTTGCAAGTAAACCTCCAGCAACAGCGCAGCTTTGAGTGCCTTCAGCCCTTTAAAGAGTAGGTCAGAGTAATGAGAGTCCGGCACTGTGGGAGCTCTGGACACATGCCAGCTTGAAATGGCTAACTCCTTTGATCATGCTGTTGACAGGCACATAGGTGCTTACGCATTAGGTTCAATTTTGGCCCCTATAACAGGAGTTTAAAGATACTTTGGGAAGCAATCTGAAGATATTTTTTCTTGATTTTAACAATAAAATTTTAAAATTATTAGATATGGCTTAATTTGAGAAATTTATGACTTGATGCTTTGATAATACATCTTGAAGTGGCCACAGCAAGATGATGAGCAGTGCCATTCCTTCGCCCATGTGCCGCTGTTTCCCAAATTGACTGTATTAATTCACTTTCCTACCAACGGTGTCCAGGGCTCCATTATTTTCCATTGTCATCACTTGTCTTTTTCGCAGTGCCCACCTACAAGATGTGAGGAAATGGATTTGTATTAGCTTCATACTTAATGGCTCTTTTAAAATTTTTATTATTTATGTATTGAGTCGGGGCCTTACTATGTTGACTTGGATGGCCTCTTACAGAGATCCTCCTGCCTCCATTTTCCAAGTGCTGGAATTAGAGGTGTGCACTCCATGCCTGGCTGCCTGCCAGACATTTTGAGAAATGCCGGCTCTAGTCCATTCTCTAGTTTTCTATCAGGTTTCTTTTGCTGTTCATGCTTTTCAAATGTTTTGAATATTAGCTTCATAGTAGATGGGTGGTTTGAAAATGTTTTTACCCATTTTATTGGTTGTTTTGTTATTCTTGATTATTTGCTTTGCTGTGTAAAATCCTTTTAGAGTTTTAATGATTCATTCCTTAGTTATCTTGCTATGCTTAATTTGAATGTTTTTAAAATGAGCAGGATTGGTGTTGCTGAATTTTAGAACTAATCCCCATCATTAGCAAATTTGTCATATCCTATGCAATATTTGTTTAAAAGGAAACTTTGCAGCTATCGTCTGAATGGTTTAGAGTAATGAGCAACAGTTCTTCTGGTGGCTGGCCAACTGTGGAAAGCCTTCCTTTGTCACCCTCGGCTAAGGTGCCATGTATTTGAACTGCTTTTCTTTCTTTCTCTCCCTTTCTCTTTCTTTTCTTCCTCTTTTTCTCTCTCCCTCACTCTCTCTTTTCTCTCTGTCTCTCTTTTTGTTTTGTTTTGTTTTGTTTGTTTGCCTGGAGTGAGCTAGAGGTAATTTAGTAGAGCTTTTCACTGATTCCTGTTGTAGAAATTTAGCCTGTCAGTAAGTGTACTGTTTAGGTGGCAGGCAGATTGTAGCTAGTCTTTAGTTACCTATCTACTGTCACATCTGAGGTAATTGGTTATTTTTAGAGTGGACCCATTCCACTGCACCTTCTCTTGTTCCTTCTCCTTTCTGTCCTCTTGCTCTTGGCCTCTTATTCATCTTCTGGTTGTTAAGGGAGATTGAATTAGGGGCTGTGATTAGTCAGCATTGAAGAGTAGAGCCTGACCCATAGCAAAGAAATCCCATTAGTTCTGTTGGTTCATGACAACACTTCTGAGGCTGAGGCAGGAGGAGTGCCACAAATTTGAAGCCAGCTTGGACTACAGAGTAAATTTTGTCTCAAGGACCAAAACCAAACTGAGCCAGATCAAACAAAAACAAAACCAGAAATAAGTCTCTTTGTAGAATCAAGATATTTCTGGTTTTTAGACCCATTTCTAGTCTGTAAGAGTTAGTACCAGAGTACTGGAAGAGCTTGGTATGTTTTTCTCTTCAGTTTTTCTAGTGTCCCAGGTTTGACCTTTACTGGTGAACCTGAGGAAGAACAGCTGCTGAGGAAAATGCATGGGAGATGGGATTACTTATTACTATATTTATACTAACTTTTTGGAAGGCTTGACATTGGCATGTATGTGCATCTTGGGTGCGAGAGACAGTAATCTTTAAATTTCTTTCTCTGACTTTTAATACCACCAATAAAAGTTTTCTTCACTGTTAAATGACCACCAAACGCTACAGAATTGTCTCTAGAAACAGTGTTCTTTGGTTCCAGTGCACCTAGTCAGCTTGGTTGAGTGTACATTTCTGTATCTACCCCTTCAATCCGCTAGACCAGAGCTGCTGGGTTGTTTCTGTTTGGGTTCTGTCTCTGTATGAGTGTGTAGAGGCTCAGGGATGTCTTTGACCACCGTTCTCCACCTTTTTAAAAGATTTTAAAACATGAATGTTTTGCCTCCTTGTATGTTTTGTACCTTCTATGTCTTTGGTGCCTGTGGTCAGAGAGGGTATTGGAACTGGGTGCTGGGAACTGAACTCACGTCCTCTGTGAGAGCAGCAATTCTTCATCCCTTCTATCTTATCTTTTGAGACAGGGTCTCTGTGAACTTGGAATTTATTGGTTTAGTTAGAGCCCTGGAGTCTGTTTCCCCTCCAGCCTCAGTGCTGGAGTTATAGATGTGCGCTATCACCCCTGTTTTTATATGGATGCTATGGATGGAACTCAGGTCCTCATGCTTCCACAGCATAAGCACTGGAAAAGTTCTCTTACACCAGTCACCTTGGGTTGGGGAGATGGCTTAGTGGATAAAGTGCTGGCCACGCAAGCTTGTAGACTGCAGTTTCGGTCCCCAGAAACCATATAAATGCTGGGCAGTTTGCCTAAAATTGTAGCTCTTAGGAGCCAGAGATAAGGAAATCCCCAGGGCAGGACTAGCTGAACCAACTTAATCATCAGCACCAGGTTCAGTGAGAGAGCTACCTCAGGAAAATAAAGGGAAAATGATTGAGGAAGATAGACACCGTCAGCCTCTGGCGTCTGTATGCGCCCACGTGTGCATATGAACACACAGTGCACCTGCATGCGCATGTAAACACACACACGCACATGCACGAACCCCCTTCTCCCATGTACACATGTAAAATAATAACAAATTTTGATAGATTTCTTTATGAAATACTTGTATTTGAAAGGTAGCCCTGTAGTGTGAGCATACCACATGACTTACTGTTAAATGAGGTAAATTCTGAGTTACACCTGTCTGCCCATAAAAACAAGAACCACGCATGTTGTCATTTAGTAAAATGACATTTGAGGTAGAATTATACACTTTCTTTAGTTTTTCTTACATGTTTGCCCTTCCCTAGATTTGAACAAGGAACTATGTAGTTGTAAAACCAGTGACAAACATCAAACATAATTTTATCAAAACAGTAGCAATGAGCCAGCCATGGTGGTTCATGCCTTTAATCCCAGCACTTGGGTTTTTGGAGACAAGGGTTGCTGTGTAGCCTGGGCTGTCTTGCTTGTAGAATAGGCTTGTCTTACAATCACAGCATCTGCCTGCCTCTGCCTCCCTGAGCTCTGGAATTAAGGGTGTATGCCACCATGCCGGGCTACAAAATACATACATTTAAAAATTCTACTTAGGTTTTTCATGGTTCATCTCTTAATATTACTTTTAACTTTTAAGTGCCTGTTAAATGTCTAATGAGAGCCAGGAAGATGGCTTAACTGATGAAAAGGTACTTGCTGCCAATCCTGACTTACCCAGAATTTACTTGGTGGAAGGAGAGAACTTCTGTAAATTGTTGTCTGACCTCCACACTCAATGCTATGACACATGGGTGTTCTCATACATATTCACATGAAAAAAAAAAGTGAAAATGACCAAGAGGATTGTTGCCTTTATGGCATTTCCTAGTGCTAAAAGATGATCAGCCAGCCAGGGAGGGAACATGAAGCCTGTAATCAAAGGAGTTGGGAAGTTAGATGTAGGGTGATCAGGACTTTAAGGTCACCCGCAGTTACGTATCAAATTTGGGTCAGCCTGGACATTTTGCTACCCTGTCTCCAAAAAAAGAGAAAAACAACAACAAAACCAAAACAAAACAAAACTGGGTGCAGTGGTGCTCACCTGTAATCACAGTACTTGGAGAGCAGAGGCGGGAGGATCTTTGAGTTTGAGGCCAGCCTGGTTTACAAATCAAGTCCAGGACAGCCAAGGTTACACAAAAACTAAAGGGGGGGGGGGCGATGAGGGAAGATTGCCCCAGCTGCTGGTGGAAAATCATTGTAAGGAGGCAGAAGACAATGAAAAGTCATTTACAGTGGCAAGAGTTAGTGGTGGCCGGAGGTGTTGGGGACAGAGGTTTAAAGCAAGTACAGTTGCAGGCGGAGCTGGTGGGTCTTGCTGAATGCCATCCAGAAAACAGCAGGAAAGGGGTGTTACCTACCACCTGAGGTTTTGATTGGAGCAAGTGAGAAGTGTTGCTATTTATAAAGATGGCTAAGAGGGGCCAGCCAACCCTGGGGCATAGCGAGAGCTCTGATTTGCCGCTTTGAATATACTATCTGAAGAGGGATCAAGGAAACTGAGGGTAGCCTCTCCCTCCAGTTTTTTCCCTATCAGTTTTGTGTAACAAGATTTTAAAACTGGTGTCCACGGAGCTGTGTTGCTGCCAATGCTCTGCAGGCTTTCCATGGGTCCTCATAGACCTTGGGCAGCTGGCTCAGTGGATTCTGCCTGAAGAAGGGATAACAAACACCAGGTAGGGACCTGCTTTTTTGTGAGAAGTTAAGGTTAACAGTAGAATGCCTTAGTCTCAGTTACCAGGAATGAACGAGTGATAGTTTTGTCTTGTATAGGTGGAGGCCAGAGTTTGTTGTGCTTTATAAGAGCGCAGACTTGACCTCCATAGACCAGGTCTGTAGTTGTGACATCATTCATTGGAAACTGCTGATGTGTTTGCTGGGCTGGTATTGTTGTGTATCCTTCAGCTTTTGTGGA
The DNA here is from genome assembly GCF_907164565.1 of Psammomys obesus. Classification (NCBI taxonomy): domain Eukaryota; kingdom Metazoa; phylum Chordata; class Mammalia; order Rodentia; family Muridae; genus Psammomys; species Psammomys obesus. The sequence continues at coordinate 4,190,475 of NW_026590405.1, read as the reverse complement.
AAGAAGCCCTTGTTCCTCGGGGTGAAAAGACTGTGGAGTTAGATGAGGATCATTTGTTTCCTGTTGTGTAATCTTTGGCATAGATATTAAGAAATGCTTCCTGTGGGAGGCTCCCCCTTTTTCCTGCTTTTAAGTAGTGGTTGTTGACATTGTGAGACAAAGTCTTGCTATATAGCCCAGACTGTCATCAAACTTGTGATGTTCCTGCCTCAACCTCCTCCTTCCCAAGTGGTATGCATCACCACGCCCAGATCTGACTGAGGCTTAAGTTATAAAACAGGAAAAAGGACTGAAGAATATTGGTTTATCCTATTTGTTGGGGTTGCTCTGGCCAAAGGCTTCGATTTGGGGGGAGAAAGTTAGTTGCCTAGGAATAAAGGCAACTCTGTAATTTAGAGTGTTCTCAGAGGTCTTTGGAAGGAGCTCTTAAGAATGAGTTTGTGTGGAACGTGGTGGGTCAGGTGAGCTGCAGGGAGTTGTATCTCTCAGATGAGTTGGTCTTTGTAGTCCTTGCCTGGCTGTGTGCTGCCAGGTGCTGTGTTGTGAAAACAAGGACAGGATGGCCTTAGTTTGCTCAGACAGGTCAGAGATGTAGTCATCTACAGTTATCTCTGTGTGTATATTGGGAAAGCTGTTCGAAGGTCAGATGGGGATGAGAGCGGATGCTAGGCTATGTAAGACCTCAGTTTAAGAATACCTTTCCTTAATATTCAGTATTTGTAGCCAGTTGTAGACTGTTTCCTGGTTTTACAGACATGAATGTGAATTTTTTAAAATAGTGAAGCAAGCAATATGGTAATATCCATCTTAGGGAGTCTGGAATGATTAGTAAGATAATGTGTGTTAAATTGTCCATCCAAGTTACTATTCAGTGAGTTATAGCTATTATTAACAGATGAAAGGACATGAAGAAATAATTTGATTGGGAGCAGCTGAAGGGAGAATTTTAAACAACAAGGTCATGCTGTGACCAGATCTGAAATACAACTAGAATGAGAAGATAAAAGAGGAGATAAAAGTTGTAGTGATGGGGAAAGCGGGTCCCTGTGGTTATGGGTGAGAGCATAAAACCACTTTGCAGGCATTTCTACTCCTCACAGAGGGACTGTGCCGAGTCCTGTGACATAAATTGACTCCTAAACTTATTGCTACCCTAGCTGCTAATTGAAGAAAATAAAAAAAAAAAAAAAAAAGCATTGGCTCATGCAAAGGTAAAAAATAAAAACCCATGCATTTTACTTTAGTTTTATTTGCTTTTGTTTTGTTGGGATGGGATAGATAGCTGGCCAGACTTGTTATTAGCTTATCAGATAAGTTGTCTGGCAGCAAATTCTTTGCCTGCATTTAATTTTTTTGTTTTGATTAGAGTGATACAGAATTTTTAGCTCTTCTTTCTTTCTTTTCTTTCTTTCTTTCTTTTCTTTTCTTTTCTTTTTTTTTTTTTTTGCCCCAGGTCCAGCAAGACTATGAATCTCTGTTCCAAATGCTTTGCTGGTAAGTGCAGAAAAGGGTTTGGGTGTTTTCTGTTTCTTTCTTTTTTTTTTTTTTTTTTTTTCCTCCAACGATTTTATTTTACTTTATTTTTTTCTTTATGGTTATTTTAAGATTATCTAAATTATTTGGCCCTTCTTTGGATTTTGCATGGGGCTTTGTTTTCTTTGTGCGTGAAAGCAGATTCTCTTCACTGGGTGCTTCATGTATTTGTTTAAGATTGTTGAACTTGTCTCTGAGTAAAATGAAATTTCATGTGTACTTGTATCAAATACAATTTGCTCAGCTCTTGGTTACAGAGGAATTTTAAAAATGTGTCTGGTTTAGTAGGGTCATGTTCATTAAACTCTGATCTTGATTTAAATGATTAATAGTAAATGTTCCTCTACCAATGAGAATACCACAGGAAGAATATTTTCATGTTGGAGTCAGGAAGCGAGTCATGCTGAGTTAGCCCCTCCTAATCAGATTCCTTCTTGAATCATCTTGGGTAAGTCACTTCATCTTTTTGGACTTTAGATCCATCATTTGTAAACATAGTATTGAGATTTGGTGCTCGTCCAGGGCCTTTACCGTTGTCCCTGTGTACTGATCGGCTCCTTGAATTAGGACTCCTTCCTGAATTTAAAATCACTAATTTAATTTCTTAAAAAGAAGTTAATAGCCAGTGAGCGTCTATAACTCACTTTACTGATGAAATATGTGTAGTTTCCCTTTCTAATTTAATTTGTCAAAGATAAGCAAAGCTGGACACTAAGGTAGAGTGTTGTGGACAGATTTAGTGATACTCTGTTGGAGTAGACAGCATGGTATAACATAAACCGAACCTTTAAAGGGAGAGTTCAAGAGTGTGGGGACTGGGACAAAGCGGGGATTTTGCAGAGACACAGAATGAAGTGGACTACAAAGTTACAAACTAACAAAAGTAAAAGTATGCTTGTATGTCAGCTCTGGGTGAGCTGGCGGTGAGTAAAGCTAGGTAGGGCTGTGCCCTCCTCCAGAGCCTGGGAGACAGACCTGACAATTAAAATTTAAAAATGTGCTTTCTGCTAGGCAGTGGTGGTTCATGCCCTTAATCCCAGCACTCAGGGAGGCAGAAGCAGGTGGATCTCTGTGAGTTCAGGCCAGTCTGGTCAATAGCATGAGTTACAGGACAGTCAAGGGAAACGCTGTCTCGAAAAAACAAAAGAAAACCAAAACCAAAAATAACAACAACAAAAAACATGTTAACAAAAAACAAATAACAACAACGTACAAACTTTTTACATAGAAGGCTGTTAGTTTTTAAATATTTTTATATTGGGGTATGCCTGTTATAGTTATATAGGCAGAGAGGAAGCCCAGTCAAGAAGGGGGCTCAAAGGAGTCCCATCAAAGGGATATTTTTCTTGTTAATTTTTATGTTGGGTTCTTTATGCTATTCGGGCAAAGAAACAATCATACTGCAAGCTCTAAACCTTGACATTTGTACTTAAACTAGAGGATAGGTGGAAATAGAGAGTGCGCCAGTGTAGGAGTAGGAAAACTGTCAGGTTATATCTGTTTAAAGTTAGCAATTTAAAGTTACCAATTCTTGTTTTGTTTTGTCTTTTTTTTTAAAGCATCATTGGTAAATTGAGCTTTGTCCAATTTTAAATACACTATGCCAGGTTCTGTGCAGGACTGTATTCTGTTGATAGCTGTAATTACAGATTTAAAGAACTGTTTCCTCACTAATGAGAACTTTAGTAGGACAGATGATTATAGCAGTCACAGTTTGCAGTAGATTGCAGCTCTTGTCTGCAGAGGGCTCTCCATTATAGTTTGTAGTGCTCTTCCCTTTGAATAAGGTGGAGCCCATAAAATACTTAACAATTGTCTCATGCCGCTGGATGAATATAATGCTTAAGAAAATTATCAGACTCCAGCCAAGGACGACTCATAGACATGCCCTGGAACCCCTGCACAGAGGTAGCCTATGGCAATTCAGTATCTGAGTGGCCTCCATAGTAGTGGGGACAGGGACTGTCTCTGACGTGAACTGATTGACCTGCTCTTTGATCACCTCCCCCTGAGGGGGGAACAGCCTTACCAGGCCACAGAGGAAGACAGTGCAGCCACTCCTGATGAGACCTGATAGACTAGGATCAGAGGGGAGGGGAGGAGGACCTCCCTTATCAGTGGACTGGGAGAGGGACACGGGTGTGGAAGAGGGAGGGTGGGATTGGGAGAGTAGGAGGGAGGGAGGTACAGGGGGGATACAAAGTGAATAAACTGTAATTAATAAAAATAATTCTATAATAAAAAATTATCAGAGTCAATTGTAGTCTTAATGTTTCTTTAGATTTGTTTCCGTTTTCCTTTAGTTACAGTTATTTGTTGGTGCTGCTCTGTATCCATTATATATATATACACACACACTCACATATATACACACATGTATACATACATACACACATACATTTATATATAGGTTTTCTCTAAAAAGTGTTAGGGGAGGGCTGGGTGTAGCTCAGCTGATTGAGCCTGTTTAGTATGCATGCAGCCCTGGGTCAACCCCCAGTGAACCAAATAAACTAAACATGGTGGTGCTGTGAAGGCAAGAGAATCAGAAGTAAAAGTTCAGCCTTGACCGCCTACCGAGTTTGTAAAGCTCGCCTCCCTTCCTTCCTTCCTTCCTTCCTTCCTCCTCCTTTTTCCATTAACTACTTCTGTTGTCTCACAGCAAGCCCGTTGGATTCTGCCTTGCACGCAGCAGTTTTCCTTCCTTCCTTTCTTCCTTCGTTCTTTTGTTCTTTCTTTTTTTAAGATGTATTCATTTAGTGCTCTATCTGCATGTATACATGCATGCTAGAAGAAGGTATCAATCCCAGCATAGATGGTGTGAAGCAACGTGTGGTTGCTGGGACCGGAAGAGCAGACAGTGCTCTTAACTGCTGAGCCGTCTCTTTAGCCCAGAAGATGCATTCTTTAAAAAGAAAAAAATATCATTGAACTTTAAAAAGACGTTTGCTTATTGTTCGGGAAATGTATTATTGGCATGCGATGCTTTGGCTATAGCTACTTTAGTTTTAGATGCACATTAAAAGCCAGGCATACTAGTGAATGTCTTTAATCAGAAGGCAAAGGCAGGTAGATATCTGTGAATTAACCAGTCTGGTGTACATAGCAAGTTTCAGGACAACCAAAACTACATAGAAAAACCTTGTCTCAAAACAAAACAGAACAGAGCACAAAGATGAGCTATACATTTTGATGGAAATCAAAGAAGAATGGCTTAAAGAATGGCTCTTATATACTGGTAACCTAGTTTTAAAGATATCAAAACTTTTTCTTTTTTTTTTTTTTTTTTTTAAAGAAAAGCAAGTTTGTGGTGTTGGAGAGATTGCTTAGTTTTAAGAGCACCGATTCTTGGAGAGGACCTGCATTTGATTCCCAGTACCTATCTGGTGGCTCAAAACTCTATAACTGTAGTTCTAAGGGATTTGATGTCTTCTTCTGCTCTCCATGAAACAAGACATGCAAGTGTGCTCACGCATATATACAGGCAAAACACTCATACACATTTGAAAAAAGCAAGTTTGTTATATTTATATAAAATGAGAACAAATGTTGGAAGTCTGTTGTGATGGTGACTTACGGGTAAGAAAAGCTGAAGCCTAGTGCGGGGCTAACTATGAAACATTGTTCTAAATGGTGCATGTTCCAAAGTGTCCACTTCACTTTAGATTTCTTCTTCCCTTCTGTTCTGCCCTCCTTGATTCTCTCTTCTCTCGCCTACTCTCTTCCGTTTTCTCTTCTGACAGGCTTTTGGTGAGGAACTCAAGCTGACCTTGAACATGACAGTGCTGGTCTTCTAAGACAGGATGGCCAGCAGGGACAGTACAAGTTCTTAAAGGCTTGACCAGTATAACCGATGCAATAATGTGCTATCATTGCTGCCACCCACCAACCTCTCGGCACTCTTGCTGTAGTAGGGACAGAGAGTACAGCGCTTAGGAAAGCATCTGGAGTCTATAGATGATTCTGTCCCCTGTGGCAAAGTGCCTGGGGATTGACCTCAGGGGACAAGAAAAGTATTTGAATAGTTCTTAGGAAAGATACATATTGGAAGACAAATACAATCTTCACTTAGTACATCAAATACCACTTGATATTTTGGCGTTTATGCTTCTTCTGTATGTATATAATTTTGAGTAATTTTTTTAAAAAGGCAGGATACTGGAGAAATGGTGGCTCTTCCCGTAGACCCAGGTTTGATTCCTAGCACCTATGTGGCAGCTAACTGCAGTAGTTCTAGGGTATCCGACTCCTCCTGGCCTCTGTGGGCACCGTGCACACAAGTGGCATGTAGACATACACATATGCAAGACACCACCCATATACTTAAAGTGGTAAAATTAAATTCACCATTTACTATTTCTAGGCCAAGAGAAAAATTCTTCACTGAGAAATCAGAGTAGGCAGTTTCTTCTAAACTGTATGTGTAGCTGTTACTTCGGTGTTTTTTTTAAAGTGAAGTGACAGAATATGTGACAAAGACAACTTAAAGAAGGGCTTCATCCATTTACTTACTTATTTATTTATTCATTCATTCATTCATTTATTTATTTATTTATTTATTTATTTATTTATTTATTTATTTATTTATTTATTTACATATGCTTTGGCTTACAGTGTGAGAGAGTAAAGTTGTGTTAGTGGGAAAGGCATGGCGTGGTACCTGCTGTCTCTGTGATGATAGGAATATAAAGCTATTTGCTTGTCTCTTGATGTCTGTCTCCCAGTAATCCACTGCTACATCTAGTCCAGTGGTTCCTAACATTCCTAATGCTGAGATCTTTAGTACAGTTCCTCATATTGTGGGGCCTCCCTAACCATAAAATTATTTTCATTGCTACTTCATAACTAATTTTGCTACTGTTTGAGTAGTAATGTAAATATGTGTTTTCTGGTGGTCTTAGTTTACCACTGTGAAAAGGTCATTGAACTTCAAAGGGCTCACAACCCACAGGTTGAGAACTGCTAATCTAGACCCAGCATCTTAAAGGTTCTACGTTGTCACAAAACAGATCTGTGAAAGATCAAGTGCTTAAACACATTCATATGTAAGAAAATTTCACATCTAAATGATGGTAATTTAGACATTTTCCATTTAAGACTAATTTAAGATGTATGCTCTTTCATAATTCACATAAAACTGGGTAAATAAGAGATGTGATTATTCATAGAAAAAACAGTTCTCTTTTTTAAACCTTTGTGGAATAAGTCAATTAAAAATAAATATTAATAATTATACTGATTGTTAGCTGACCAGTTAAAATGCAACTAAAACATCTCTTAAATTTTAAAGTAATAGTGAAATTTCATTTAAAAAATTAGTTTCAAATATCAAAAAAAAAAGATTGTGAACAGTATAAGAACATTTTCTATAGATACAAAGTTAGAGATTTTAACTTATAGAATAGTTACAGAAATAGAATAGTGGTAATTGATAATAATGAATAAATTTTACAACATACTGATATGAAAATTAAAAAAAAATTAGTTTCGTTCTTTCCTTTCTGTGTATGTGTGCTAGCGTTCAGTCTAGGGTGTCATTCCTCAGGGGTCCTCTAGCTTGGTTTTTGACATAGGCTCTCTTATTGGGACCTGGAACTGCCAGTTCAGGGATCCTCCTGTCTTTGTTTTCACACACTGCTGAGATTATAAGTTTGTGCCCCTATGGGTGGCTTTTTATATTTATTTTTTAAAATAAATTTGAGTGCTCAAATCCATTATGCTTGCATGGCAATAACTTTATTGAGCTTCCTTCCTTCCTTCCTGCCCTCCCTCCCTCCCTCTTTCCCTCCCTCTCTGTGTAACAGCCCTGGCTGGCCTCAGACTCAAAAAGAGCTGCCTGTCTCTGCCTCCTGAGTGCTGGGATCAAAGGTGTGCGCCACTACCCTTGGCTGAGATGTGTCTTTTGGTGCTAGTATCTCACACATGGTAGGCAGGGGCTTTACATTAACAAGCTTTTGTCCGTGGCAGGACAGCCGGACAGTGCTCTTTGTATTTTAGCGATTACTGTTGGTTTTTATAACCCGCGCCATCCTAACTGCGTTACTCTTACTCTTGCCCTAACAGTTGCCCTTATTTGGTGGTTTTAAACAACTGTTTCTTCTCTCAGTTCTGGAGACTGAAACCTAACTCATGGTACCAGCAGAACTGCAGAAACAGATCATCTTATGTTATGTTTCTTGGCTTGTAGTCATTCTATTGTTGGCCTTCTGTCTGCTCTGTGTGTGTTTTCTGTCAACAGCAAGTGACATTAGAGTTAGAACTGTTCCTTATTCAGGATTATTTTTATTGAGGAATCCTTAACTTAATTATAACTACAGCTCCTACCACTTTTTTTTTTTTTTTTTTCCAAAAAGGATTCATATTCACAGGTTGTAGGTGGACATATAGATCTATTGGAGATGGAGGTGGGAGCATTGTATCACTCTGCCCACACGTCTGAGGAATGTGTAACTACTTTAAAGACAAACGGGTGTAGGGATTGTGTGCTTTAATTTACACTTCTTTATCAAAGAGATTCAGAGATCTCCCAGATCTGAGACGTGCTTGGTTTGGAGATGGTTGGTCTCGTATGTAATAGACGTGAAGGGCAGCTTAACATAACTGCTTAGGTCCCCTGTGCTTTGTGTACTCAGGCACTCGTGAGGTATCAGCATGAGCAGGCTTAGGTTTACATACAGGCTTCTCTCCTGACAGGAGTGTGAATGAGCAGTACCAGATTCAGGCAGATTCAGGGTGGTCTTGAACACCAGGGGGTTCTGTTTATTTGTGGGCTTTTCTGGTTTTGGCTCCACATAGCTATTGGGAGTGAAAGTATTGTTGATCTGGTTAACTTTGTGGATTTTTTGGTATTGTGGGTTCTAACCTTTCTGAAATTATTATTATTATTATTTTTTATCTGAAGAAGGGATAGTGAGTGAAAAAAAAAAGACATCTCTAAGATACTAATTTATAACTAAAATTTGATTTGTACTACTAAAAATTTTTATATCAAGAAGTTCAGGGTGCTTGCTGATTCTTAAGAGTCTAAAGTAGATCTGTCTGTTTACAGTCTGAGCTCTTCCCTATGGCGTGTGATAACTTTCTTGAGTTACTCTTATAGGCCAGGTGTGGTGAAGCATACCTTTAATATCAGCTCTTGGGAGGCAGAGGCAGGGGGATCTCTGTAAGTTTGAGGCCAGCCTGTCTACAAATGGAGTCCCAGGACACGCAGGGCTACACAGAGAAATCATGTATTAAAAAACAAAACAAACAAGCAAACAAAAGCAACCAACCAAAAAAATAATGGGTTTGGTAGAAGTAGAGGACTTCTGTTTGGAGAAAGAGAAAAACAGGTCATGACCAAACAACGTAAAAAGAACTTGGACGTGACCAAGAATTAAGTATTTGTGAGAAAATGATACAGGGTGTGAATACTTCTGTTTCTGCTTTTCAGAAGGTTTTAAAGTCTGAAATAATTTCCTTGGTGACTAAGTAATATTCTGAGCTCTTTATGACTTCAGAATATTACTCATTTTATATCTCTATTTTACAGATGAGGTAAATACACTCATCTGGCTTGTCACATCCCCAAATTAAGTAAATTTTATGATGAAGACTTGAGGTTGGTGTTAGATGTTTGGACTTCAGTCCTCATCATCTCCAGTGTGTGCTGAAGGCATTGAAGGCGGTAGGGTAGATTAGACCATGTGGTAAAAGTTGCAGTGAAGTGATTTAGAGTGGAATGAATAGCAGGCTATAGCCATGTCCATGTATTAGGAGGTAGTTCCTGCCTTTCCCATGCTTTTTTCTTTGAGGTTAGTTGTAGTTTGTCTCTAGATCTCCAGGGAAAAATCAGAGTCATGCTGGAAGGTTTCACAGATTAGCTAATTTGGGGGAGAGAGAGAGAGAGAGAGAGAGAGAGAGAGAGAGAGAGAGAGAGGTTTTTTTAAAGCATTTTCTATTTTGGTAGTGAGATTTTCATTTCTTAACGTCTTGTTCCTTTTCATATAACTTTTAGCTCATTAACCTTCCTCTCTGTACTGTATAACAAAGCTTTATTTCTAATTTAGTCTCCTGTGTTTAGCTCCTCAAAAGATTAAAAAATGTTTGGAAATGTGATTTAATTGTGGGCTTGTTGGTGCGTTATCAGTGGAAAGACAAAGATGAGTTTCATATTTAGACAGTATAACTGTAGGTTTTGATTGTCAAACTGCCTTGTTTGTATTCCTACTCTCATACATATGTGCATAATCGTGTTAAAGAAACTGGTTTCCTCATATCCATATTTAGCAGCTTGGTTGAGTTATGGAAAAGCCTGTCCTCTGGCTGTGTATTTGCTCATTTTAGAAACCTTGTATGGTTTATAAGGACACTAGTGATTTCTTCCCTAGCTTCCCTGTGGAGTTTGTTCCAAATTACAGTCTAATTCCACTACCCTGTCCCTTACTCCCGAGCTGTTAATTTGTACATTTCGATGCAGTTTGTTTCATCGTGTGCTTTTGTAACCCAAACTGAATGTAACGAGCTATGTGCTGCAGAGACCTGGCTCTGCCTTGCCAATTAGGACAAAGTGGTTACTGAGAAAGAACATGTTTTAAATAAAACATGGCAACCCTGAGTGGAACTGACACTCATTTGGGAATAAAAAGATATGGTTTTAGCTTTGACTCACAAAGCTGTGTTGGAAAGATCAGTACTTTGGTGGGGGGTGGGGTGGGAGAAGAGGCTAAGGACTTACCTCCATAGAGTGGTTTATAACTTTCCTCATGTGACTTCATCAGTTTAAAGCTTTGCCATTACAAATCTGCCCTTTTCTCATGATCATTTGAGATGTGGGTTGGCAAAATTCTCAAAATTCCTAAGCATTTAACCAATGACTGCTGCAGTTTAGCCTGTTGCTCTTTAGGGAGGGTGAAGGTCTATGAGACTAGTCACCATTTAGGTCTTATTTTCTTAGCATATGAGAGTCTCGGTGGAGTAGAGATACTGTCTCCAGAGATACTTGAAATTATGATTAATTTGAAGTCCTAGAATTTGTTGGATGCTATTTTTTTTTTTCATCTTTAGCTGATAATGGCAAATATTAGGCACAAATGACTCAAGAGTGGAAGTTTAGTTTCAGATTTCATCAAATATTTACAAGCTCAGATTTTTTTGGATAAACCACCACAGGCTAATTATTTACTAATTCATCCTGAAGACAGACCATATTTTGATATTGTATTTTCATGCATTCTAAAAACAGTAGAATTACTTATAGCAGATATATCAGATACACTCTAGAAATCAGCATTGGCCTAGTTAAATGGTAGTGTTGCACCTGTTTTTCTGTTTTTCACAGGAATTATTTTAAAGAAAAAAAAACAGACTATCAGTTGCTTTGAAATAATGTCAAGAGAAAAAGAGTTGATGAGTTTGTTCAATATTTTGGTGTCTGTTAGCCCATACAGAGAGAGAATAAGGTGACTACAACTCTGGAACAGTCCTGTTAAACAGCACATAGGCCTGTATTAAAGAAAGTATCTAGAAAAGTGAGCTGCAGCTATTTAATTGGACTTAGTTAAACATCATATTTCGAGCTGTGTTCTTTGAGAGTCTTTCAGGTCCTACTGATGTTTTGAAGAATCATGGTAGCAGGATATTATTAAGTAGTGCATACTCATTTTTGAAGGTTAACACCACTATTGATAAATTATCCCACTAGTTTTTTGAGTGAAAGAATGTACAGTAAGCCTTAGATCTGATCTCTTTTGATTAACATTGAATTAGCCTATTGCTGATCTGTTTAATAGATCAGGGCATTTTACATATTTTTAAATATATTTTAAAAATATTTGACATCTGTAGAAGTTGATTTTCCAGCTTTATGTGAAGTGACAGTCCTGTGCCTTTGATTCATGGCATCTGATGCAGCAAGCTGTTACCATGAGTCGAAGTCAGGAATTCTTAGCATGCTGCTCCTGAGTTCCATAGGCAGCTGAAAGCTTGTTGTTCCTGCTGCTCAGCTCATCCACTTAGTGCACATCTTGTGTGCCTAGCACCGTTTCTAGAAGTGTCACCCATCAGTCTTAGACATAAGTGATCATGCACTATAGGAGGGAAAGGAATTTTAGAACCTTTAGGTGTAAAATGCCAGTGCTCATCCCAGGTGTTTTCTGAGTGAAAGAGGTTGCAAGTGAGCTGAGGCGATGCTGCATGTGTGACTATTTCATCTTGTTTTGTGGTTGTGGCTTTGTGTGTGTCTGTGTATTTCAGATCAGTTTCCTTGTGTGAGTATATTATGTTACTGATCTTAAGATAATACTAGAAATCTTAGGTTCTGTAAGGTTAGAAATTTCTATGGGACAGAAAAAGAACCTACCAACGGTAGTAGATTGACAGACATTCATTCACCTGCTTCTGCTTCAGGAGGGCTGAGATTAAAACCAATCGCTACGTTTTCAAATTAAATTGTTTTCTCAAGTAAGAGTTGTTTGCATTTTATGTGGGATTTTATCGAATACATCAATTAAAATATGTTTAGAATTTTCTTCATTATCAGTGCCTTGAAGAATATCTTCTCAGATATAACAAAAGTTTTATGAGAGATAGATACTTTAACCTAAGAGGAAGTATTTCATTCCCTGAGATACATGTTCCTTTAAAATGTCCTCTCCTACTGGTTTTTGTATGTTGATCATAGTTAGGAGAGCATAAAAAGTTCACATTCCTTTTCTTAAGTAATATCGTTTAATTCTTCAGCACTTTAAACCTTATAATACTATCAAGGAATTCATCTTTACGTAGCCTTGAACAGCATAAAAAGCTTTGCAGTACCTTGCTACCACATATATGAACCTGGAGGGCATTATGCTGTGTGAAATATGCCCGTCCTAGAGGGACAAGTGTATGGCTTACCCAGGGAATCTGGACTAGTGCATTCATCTAGACACATAAAATAGAATGATATTTGCCATGGGATAAGGGCAAGAATGAGGATTTAGTATTAATGGCACAGGGCGTCATTTTGGGAAGGTAAAGCGTTTTTAATATAAATTATTCTCTTGACATTAGACATAACTCAAGAAAAATGACTAAAAATAATGTTTAATTTGTATTTTGAATATAATTTTGTTTTCTACAGATTAAAAAAAAATCATTAAAAATTTATTATTCACCCATGAAGTGTTATGCAGTTGCTGAACAGCCATCTTCAGTAGAAAACAGTTAAAGACACTTTCACAAGTAACAGAAAGTAACTTTTAATGTTTGGTCCTGGTTAGTCCGTATAGATGTTGTCAGACTGAGCAACATATGTGATTAAATCAGAAGGAAACCTTAGTGAGTGAAGTCTTGAGCGCATGTGTTTTGTTAACATGGGTGCTGCCATGCCAGTCCCCCGTAGTCTCTAACCTATGGGAAAATTGAGGTTTGTCTCTCCCTTCCTCCACCAGGTTCACAGGGATAGCAGAGTTTACCGTGGGGCATCCATGTGTAAACTGACAGTATGTGCAGAAAACATCCAGTATAGTTTTCTCCCCTGACGTTTATGGCCTGAAGGCCTTTCTCTTGCAGGTACTGTTTCTACCAAGAATAGCTAACCTTATTCAGCCGTATATAATAACTCCACCTACTGGCATGCACTAACTCTGTCTTCCTGTTCCACTGTCTATAATAAACATACTCAGCTTCCAGGGTGCTCTGGTTTCTTCATCAAGCCCACATCCAGCTTTTCTACGTATCCCCTCACTGCCCCAGTCTCTGGAGCCATGAAAGGGTGGGACAGTGTATGGCCTCATTATATATCCCTCACTGTGAATCAAATTAGATTCAAATTAGATGGACTTTCTGTTTTTTGTTTTTCCAGACAGGTTCTCTCTGTGTAGGGAGTGTTCTGGACTCCCTTTGTAGACTCACAGAGCTCTGCCCGCCTCTGCCTCCTGAGCGCTGGGATCACTGGCGTGCGCCACCACACCCGCCAATGAATATATTTTTAAAAATATTAAAATTATACTAAATACACATAGTTAAAAAAAATCAAACTAAGGTTGGGTGTGGTAATGCAGCCCTTTAATTCAAGCACTTGGGAGGCAAAGGCTGAGGGGCCGAGGGTCAGAGGGCAGATGTAGAGAGTTGAAGGCCAGCCAGCTTACAGGCCAAGCAAGGTTACACAGTGAGATTGTGCTGACCAGTTTTATGTCATCTGGACACAAACTAGAGTCATTTTGGAAGAAGTAACCTCAGTTAAGAAAATGCCTTCATCAGATTGGCCTGTGGGCAAGCTTTGCCTGTCTTTAGATTAGTATCCAGGATGTTGCAGTACCAGTGAGCTACATATCCCTAGTGGCCACATATCTTTTCTGTTATTTACTTGGAATTTGTTACTTGTGTTTTTATATTTAAAATGTACTTCTTTATTTGTAGTAGCAGCCTGTATACCAGAATTGGAATGATACAGGGTAAGTCTCTCTGTGCTAAATGAGCTAATGAAAGTAACTAGAGAAGTAAGAACAGAGAACCCTCAAATTAATAGGAGGAAAAATTAAACTAGGGCTATAGAGGAGGCAAGCAGACTTGAGTTCAAGGCCAGCCTGGTGTAGAGCAGTTATCAGGTAAAAAAAGCTTAGGTCCAGGCATGGTGGTGCACGCCTTTAATCCCAAGCAGTGAAGGTAAAGTTAGTTTGTAGAAGGAAGCACCCGTGATTTGAAAGTCATGTCTAATTGGGTGACAGAAACAGTGGTGAATCAGAGAAAGATTTGACAGAACAGAATAGGTTATGCAAACTCTCACGAGAAGAGAGAGGAAAGGGAAGTTACCAAAGGCAATGCAGAGAGAGAGAGAGAGAGTGGAGGCAGTTTTTTTCTGGGAGAGTTTTACACCGAGAGAGATGGAATGAGAGGACATGCTGGACACAGCTTAAGACAGAATGAGCCAGAGAATGAGAAGGCTCCAGAAGATCGGAAAACATTTGAGGTCAAGCAGAGCAATTCAGAGGCTGAGAGAAAAGCCAGATTGAATAAGTCAGCTGGGAGAGGAGTTTGAGCCAGAACAGCTGAACTGAACCAGTCCAGAGCTCGTTAGAACTAGAAAGAGTGAGTTTATTAAGCAGTAAGTCTCAGGCTGAACACATTCTAGGCCTAGGTTAGATTGTACAGAGGTTAGAAGCTTCCAGGACTAGATTAGCAGACAAAGGCAGTAAGTGTCTCAAGACAACAATTGAAATAGATAAATAAAAGCTTCTTTTACAAAATGCAGAAGAGAACAATATAAATTCCCTGTACACTTTTTTTTTATTTTGTTTTTTTTTTTTTTTGAGACAGGGGTTTTTCTATGTATTCCTGGCTGTACTGGAACTCACTCTGTAGACCAGGCTGTTCTTGAACTCACAGAGGTCCTTCTGCTTCTGCCTTATGAGTGCTGGGATTAAAACACATGTTCCTCCACTAGTCAACTCCTTTTAAAAAAAATAAATAAAATTGACAAACCATTAACTGAACCATCAAAGAGAAAAAGGAGACCCAAATAAAAGGATAGATAAAAAGAGAAACATTCAACTTATACCAGAGAACACAGTGGATCATTGGGAACTCTTTTGAACAGTTATACTTCAGGAAATTGGAAACCTGGAAGAAGAGGATAGATTTCTGGATATGTAACCTACCAGAACTGTATCAAGAAGACAGAAAACTTCAATACACCAGTAACAAGTAACAAGACTTAATCAGTAATGAACATTGTCTTGTCAAAGAAAAACCCAGTATCAAATGAATTTGTTGTTGATTCTACCAAACTTAAAAAATTTAAACTCATTCTCAGCTGTGTCAGAAAAACAAACAAACAAACAAACAAACAAACCACAATGCTGTTCCAAAACACATTTTTCTGGGAGTAGCATTACTCTTGATACTAAACCAAACAAGAACACAACACAATAAACTGCAGAACAAGATCTTTGGTGAGCATGTATGCAAAACACTGGTAAACAGAATCTGACAGTGCATCAAAAAGTGTATGCTTCATGAACAAGAGGTATCTTCTCAGGCATGTAAGGATGGCTTAGAATAGGAAATCGTTGTGATTCCTCACATCACTAAAACGAAGAACTAAAACTAAATGATCATCTCTCTAAGTGGACAGAAAAATCCTTCATGTGAAATCCTTCATGAAGCATTCCTTCATGAAAAAAATTCTCAGTGAATTAGATATAGCGAGAGCTACTGCTCCTACCTGCATTAGAACAGCAGGGCAGAGCCACAGCCAGAACTGTGGTGAGTGCAAGAAAGTGATTTTTTTATTTGATATCAGCATTGTCTTTTGTTTAGTGCTAGATATTTTTGTATTCCTGTAAAGCTTCCCACCTCTTATTCTTGGGATGTAATAAATTACTTGGAAACAATATATTTTTTTTCCCTGATTGGTTTTAAGATTGTTAGGCAGTCCTTGAACCATTCTCATTTTAGATCCAATTATTCAACTCTAAGGTTTTAACTCTAGGCTGTGAGAACCAGTAACACCCTTCCTGGGCCCTTGTGAGTGCTTGACATTCATTGTTCTCTCTCATTCTTTCGAAGTATTTCTTAGTTTCAGTGTGTTTCCTAACACACTCTGTCAGTGCTTGGCTAAACAGCACTGCGTCCTTTCATCTCCAGGGCTGTGTTCTGCAAACTTGAGCCGCTTCCATCTCTGTGGCGCTCCGCCCTTTAAACACTGAGTTTGCGACAATTCATCCGCCTTACCAGTTTCCTGCCTCTTTGGGCATCGTCCTTTGTGTCTAGCGTTTAATAGGTTTGAAAATAGGTTTGTGGAGGCTACGGAGATCACTCAGTGGAAAGCTGGTCAGTGTGTATGTCTAATACTAACAGATCCCAGGGGCTTACTGGCAAGATAATATCCACCTAGCTAAATTGCTCAGTTCTGGTTAAGTGAGCTATACCGTCTCAAACAATATGGAAAATAATAAAGACAGCCAAAGTCTTCGATGAATACCACACCCCCAGAGCTTCATATATTCTTGACAGTTCTTTGGTTGTTTACACTGGAGAGGTCAGTCAGTTCCTCTGTCCATATTAGCTAGAGGTAGAAGCCTCTTATCTGGATCATCCTTAGGTAAACTATTTCGTTCTGAGAAATAGAAAAAAATCTCAAGTGAAATGAATATCATTTGCATTTTAGGGACTTTACCCAGTCTTATGAGTTTGTATTAGCCCTTATATGAGTGATGTGTGTGCCATTTGTTCCCATGGAACCAAGCAGAAATTAATATAATTTAATATATTGTAATAATATATTCAGTCTTTTAAGGTGCTGTGCCAGAGTGCATAGGTTGCTCAGTGTTGGATCGTGAGAAGAGCATTCTGGATGTATCAGTGGAATAGTTACTCTGGTTGCAAGGGCCCAAAATAGTAATTCTGTTGTTACCCAGCAGCTGTTCTAAGCCATTGAGTATCTTAAGGTTGAGAGTTGAGTGAGGTCATTGCTTTGATGATACACTCCAAGATGACAGTGTAGCTTAATGGGTGACAGTGCAGGACTGAGCCCTTCCATGGCACTGCCTTTTGTCTCTGGACAAGTTATCAGTTAGATTTAGATAATTTAATAGGCAGTATAAAATTCTAAATCATAGTGAAATAGGCTGAGCAGCAAGGGTGATCTAAATCAGCTTGGAATAAGATTCTTTGGGTTTTTGTTGGAATTCAGACATGGAGAGGAAGAAATAAATGTGACTAAGGCTTTTAGCTACTGAACAGAAAAGGGAAATTGTTAGTGTGTGATGGGTATCAAGGTCTGGAGTTGAAAGGATGTTGATGAATTTGTGTTTGGACTCAGTTACGAAGGAGCTGCATGTATTTTCTGGGGACTTATGTTAAAGCATCTAAAATCAGTTTCAAAATGTCACATTAAACAGCTGAGATGCATGCACACAGCTGGTGTTCATTAAGTCTTTGTATGACCAAATAGACCAATGGAGTTGAAGCTTGTGCACATGGTGGTGTAGTTGAAAGGTATGTTAGAATCTACTGCTGGGGGCTGGGAATGTGCCTGTGGCTGTGAGCACTGGCAGCTCTTTCAGAGGACCAGGCTTTCATTCCCAGCTTACAAACATTTCTAGCTGTAGTCCCAGGGGATCTAACACTATCTTCTGTCTTCCATGGGCACCAAGTATGCATGTGATACAGAGACACACATGCAGACAAAATACCCATATACATTATAAATTAAGAAACTAAGAAGTGCTGTCCGTCTGTCTGTCTCTCTGCTGGGCCAAGAGCTTCTAATTTAGTTCGGGCTGGGATAGGCCATTCTCATTTGCTTTGCAGACAAGTTTCTAGGTGATACAGTAGTCCGGGGACCATACTTTGATAAGTATTAGTTTAAGATGTAAATATGTAAAGTATAAAGGAGTGTACAGACTTTTAGAGGAGAAAAGGAGATGGATGAAGCCATAGAGGTTAGTGACCCTCATTTGCTAGAAAACAGCCATAGACTCGAAAAGAATTGTTTCATTCTTTTAGACTTAGAAGATTATAACAAATGAATAGATTAGAATGAATGAATAATTATCAGATTTGATAAATAATGTTTTTATTGTAAATTTTGAGAACTTCTGAAAATTGATGGAAGCCTAAGTTTTTAAGAAAAAAAGCACATGCATTCACAGTTTCATGTTGTTTTTAAGGGGTTTCATGAATTTCATGGAGGAATTTGCATTCTGGTAATGAACTTTTACCAGAATGGTAGTACCATAATGGTGTAGTTTTATTAAGAGTGACAGGTATGAAAGCAAATTTTAAGAAGAAAAAAATGGAGAAGGAAAATATTAGGGAGAACAGCCACTTCATGAACATCGTAAATATTATCAGAAGTAGAATGGCGACAGAGCTCCCTATCTCAGAGGTCAGCACATTCAGCCTGGCGTGATCTGCACCTCTGTCTCTTTTGTCTTTGTTTTGTTTTCATTGAGTTTCAGCTCTCCTTTGCTCAGTGTGACCTTGGAAAAATGGCATGTTTTTCTGTTTGTTCCAGTGAAAGATGTGGTGAAGGCTCTAGTTCACTTTGTAAATCCTGATCACAGGGCTTTTCTTTTTGTGCAGCAGTTCCTGACAACTTTGTCTAACACGCCCAGTGAAGTGCGCAGTCCTTCGTAGGTCAGTTTCCTGCTAGTTCTGTGCTGCTCATGTGCATCCACAGAAGATGTTTCATCGTCACGGGAACTGCTCACATAGGGATGTTGCCTGAAAATGCATTCGGCATCGATTCTTTAAATGTAAGGGTTAGCTTTGGAAGTGTGTGGATGGCCCCAAGTTCAAAATTTTGTTCTGCTGCTGTCATGTATGCTGTTAAAAATGAGTTTTATGTAAAATTAGAGCTTAATATAGTTGGTTTGAGTGTGTATTTTTTTTATCGGCTGGGGTAGTATTTCATCTGTTCAAATCACGTCAGCTTGAACAATATGGGTGAACATTATGGGTAGAAATAGCAGTGATTTCATACAATGTTGAATATGTAACTGTAAAGTACAGTTAGTAAATGTGACTACCCGTGGACTGTACTAAATCCAGGAACTATTTGTAGTCTTTACTCCATATATTAAAAAGTTCCCGATCATTGGTCATGCTTGTACTCATCGTTTGAATGGTTTTTGTTTTTCAATGAATTGGGACAGCTTTCATCTTCCAGATCCAGAATTAAATTGAAACTAAACTGAGGCAAGTTCTTTGACTTTCAGTTTGAATGTAAGTGATTTTCTTCTTGAGACAGTTACACTTGCAGTTTAACTGCTCTGACCCCTGGTTATTGTGAGTGGATCCACCTAGACCCTGAGTTGGATATTGGACTAGGAGGATGTCTTACTCATAAGGTACCTTCTCCATAACCTCGGTGTCACTGGTGAGAGCTGGTTCTGATAAACAAATAGAGAGGTGGAGGGGAACATAAATGAGCTAGATACACGAGCCTGGTTATGTCTTTGTCTTACTAGTGTCGGTGAGGTACGAGGACAGTGGCAAGCAGAACAGCAGACAGATTTATGAGATCTTTCCATTGTGAGGCAGGGTTTTGCTCTGTGACCCTGCCTGGCTTCAAACTCAACAGTTCTCTTGCGTCAGCATCCCAAGTGCTAGGATTATAGGTATATGCACAAACATTTAATTCTTAACACAGGTTGACCCCTGCCACCCCTGGCTACATTCATGACTCCTTTCTCTCATTACTCCTAATTTAACTGTGTCTTTTCCGGCTGGATACATTTTTGAGGATCCTGAGGCTTAGTGATTATTCTTTCTTGTTTTTATTTTAAAAACGGTTTTATTATTTTGTGTGTAGAGTGTTTTCCCTACATATATGTCTGTGTACCACATTAATTCCTGGTACCTTTGGAGGTCAGAAGGGGACATCACACTGCTTGTAAAGTTATAGATAGTTGTGAGCTACCGTGTGGCTATTGGGAACTGAAGCCTTTAAACTGCTGAGCCATTGCTCCAGCCTGCCTTGTTTTTAGTTCCCTCTCCGTCTAGTAAAAGAGAATAGTAACTGAACATGTGTACCCATGAGGCTTGATGTATTAAACAAATGGTAAGTAATCAGTAAATGTATATATTGCACTCACATATAGAATATGAAAATCTTAGTATAATAGTTCTTTAACTACTGTAAAAGTAGAGTTTCTTTTTTCTACCTGCCAGTAGTCAGTGCTTTCATACAAGTATAATAAATTGAGCTATAATAAATTGAACTGTTTAAATAATGGAAATCCTATTTATATTATTCAGGTTATTCTATAAGTTATTATAAAATGTCCTAAACTCTTACTCTGTTTTCTCTGCTTGTAGATTTTGAAGGCTTTTAATGAGGAAATTAACCAGTAACTGCTTGCAGCCTGGCATGGAGTTGTGTGCTGTGCTTTGAATTTTATTGTCTTAGTGTCTGGGCAGTCCTGCAGAAGGCAGATACTTACGCACTATTCTCATAACAGATTTAGGAAGTTCCAGCATTTCCTGGCCACTTCTTGACAATGTGTGAGGGACAACTGAGGCCTCTTAGAACACCTTGCTTATAGAAGAACATCTTTGCTTTTTCCTTAAATTGTGTGTTTAGCCTCTCCTTGTTCTTCAGTTAGAAGTGACAAAGTGCTGCGCTCAGAAGGCCACGGAGCTTGCAATGTCAGGGCAGCTGCATTCTGCCATGTGAGTGCTGAGTGCTGTTGCCTTGTGAGCTGAGGTGAAGCAGTCTTACAGGGCTGTGGGGAAAGCCACAGCCTGCAAAGGCCACAGCAGACCATGAATCTGCCTGCAGGACCACAGGCAACAGGTTCTAGCAATCCAACTGTGGCTGACAGCTGAAAGTCTACAAAATGTTCCATGTGGCAGTGATGGGTATTTAAGTATGGAGAAATTAAACATGTCATTAGAAACACTGTAACTTTTAGTTTAAAAACACCAAATGCTAGTTAGCTATTACACTTAGGGGTCTCTTATAGATATTAATTCTAGACACAGATTGACTCACCTTCTCCAAGCAGACAAAGCTTAGAGAGACTGAGCAGTTTGTCTGAGAACTTAGAGTCTGTATGTGGTTCAATCTGCTTTTGAACATAGGTTTGCTGATTCCTAATAGGGTTTTCTTTTTTCACTTTAAAATCCACAAGTAACTTTTTTGGAACCATTTGAGAGCAAGTTGTATATCAGATACTCTATACCTATTACTTTGGTTCTTATTTTCTGTGTTTGATCACCAGCACTGGGGGAAAATCACTGTACCACCTCTCATTTTCCATGACAATAAAATGTGAACAGTTGGTGAATCTTGCCAGGTGTACAGCAATCTCTTGAACGAAGCTTGTGGGTTTCGAAGGCTTTAAATGATTAACCAGTCAAAAGAGCAGTGGTGTGCCAGTGTTCTGCTCCTCCACCTCTAGTGTGCTAAAGCCAAGAGCCTATCTCAATGACTCATGACTGATAGAATTTTATTCTATGACAAGAACTACCTAATACCTTAGAAGTAAGAAGTAGATCAGAGGTTTTGATTTAAAGAATGGGTTGGATTAGGAGTAGAAGGAAAACCCCCGTGACTAAGAAGCCCGAATGTGCTTGGCTTAGGACTCTGATTCACTTCCTATTAGTCTTCCTAAGATGATCTATCTGGGTAGAGTATTTGCATTGATCATGTGGTTTCTGTACTTAACTTGTATTTGTTTATTCTCAGAGGCCTGAGTGGTAGAACCAGAGATACCTTGAAGCTTTCACTGGAATGGGACTTTGTTGGGTGATGTAATTCTGCAGTTCTTGTTGAATCCATACAATAGACTGTTCCTTAGTTTTTTCTAAGTTATCTAGTCCACCAGCCCTTAACTTTAGCTAATGCACAGCTCTCTTTTTCATATGTTTTTACATGAGCACATTTTGTAAATGAAGAAAGTTCTATTGTGTATATCCTGTCAGGGAGAGAATCCTGACTTTAGTGTTTTTGCTTTTGATGGTTGTGGATTTAGCTCCCCTCTGAGTGGATGATGAACACTTGTGTTGTAAGAGTCAGCAGTCTCCTACTTCAGAAGTAAATCAGTTTTTCTGAGGCAGCAGTGCTTGCTTTTCGTATTTATACTGCTTTCTTCCTGGCTTCAGAGCAGAACAAGGATGCTTCATATTTCATTTTCATTGAATTCTTCTGGATATTCCTGCTGCTTCCTTCAGTGTGTGTGTGTGTGTGTGTGTGTGTTTTGGAACACGTGAGATAAAAAAATAAAGGAGCAAAGCGAAGTGGTGCAGTTGAGTTACATTCTTACATAAAACTTCCTTTGCCCTCCGTCCTTCGTCCCCATGCCGTTTAGCAGTCTGCTAGGCCCCAGATGTATGTCTCATTAGGTGCAGTACCTGTTTTGTTTCATTTGTAGTGAAGCTTCTGTCCAGCTACATACAAAAGGCTCCGTAACGCTGGGTTATAGTACGGGAACTCGACAAACTAGTAGTTCTGTTTTCTTGGCTATTCAACATCTTTATTTGCCCCTGTAAACTCTCAGAAGTAATTGATATTTTCATTGATAAAACACATGTCCCAATGTCTGATGAACATTACATATAATATTAGAATAGCAGGTATGGCTGTTCAACGTCTTGCAGATCTGTGAAGCTGAGGATATTCATTTTGAGAATGTGTAGGAGTTAGAAAGTGTGAAGTATCCAGGACTAGCTGTCAAGAGTCACAGTATCTGTAGTCTTAATTGAGTGCAGTTGTGTTATTAGCACAGTAACAACAACAACAACGATGATGATGATGAGTAGTTGGACTAGGTGATATGCCTCCCTTTGCAACATATGTCATCATGGTAGGATTTCCTTTAATGAAAGTATTTAAGTGAAAGAGGCAGGTGAGTGTGATGCTTGCCTCTGTTGCCTGCAATCTGGGATTAGAGTGGTTTTGTTAGTCGGCAATCCCAGGCAAGGGCCAAGACTGCAGTAGACTGTCACTTCAGGGAAGTTTCCACTTAACTGAAAATGGACGTGAATTAATTCATAGAGTTTAGCAAAAGTTAAGTCTATTAATAAAGGAATAGTTAATTTTGTGACAAATGTTGTCACTCAGTGTCATTGGCATTTTCCTGCCTTGGGCTTACTTGTCAGAGTCATTGATAGTTCATCCTGTGTGGTTTTTGTGGTTTGATTGCTTTTATTTAGTACTGTTGAGCTGTTTTGGCAAAAGTCTAGTTTTCTTCTGTCAGTCTTCAAATGTTTTAATGTGAACAGAACAACTTTAAATGCCACATATTAAATAACCCAAAGTAAAGTGTATTTTACAAGGTTAAAGTAACAGATACCTTGTAGATTGGAGGTGTTTGAAGCTTTTTTGTATTAGTAGCTTATAAAACTCTGGATTCATACAAGTGTTAGGAAAATACTTGCAGGATGAGTTATTCTAAACTTCACTCTGGAGTAGCCCTCACAAAATAACCTGTGATAATGGTTTGTATTTGTGCTTTTCAATATGGCAGCACCCTGGTTCTATTTGTCTTGCTGAGTACAACAGTGACCCAAAGTGACTTGGGATGTCTTTTTGTTTCACATCCAGATGATGCCGAGGGAGTAGATCCTGGTTGGGGCTCAAGTAGGAGAGAGGCAGGGTGCTTGCTGCTTTCTGGCTCAAGTTCAGTAGCCTACCTCATACCTCCCAGGCCCACTTGCCCATAATCATACAGACAGAGCCTTAGGCCAATCTGAGAAAGGGAATTCCAAAATTGATGCTTTTTTCCCCCTCATGATAACTCTAGTTGTGTCAAGGACCAAAACTAACCAGTATAGTGCCTGTGAGGCATTCACATTTCAGAAGTGGCAGGAACTGGATTTTGTACTTACTTTCATCATAATTGATTTAACTAACTGCATGCAACTGTGGCCTCTGTAAGGATGTAGTGTTGTGAAGCTTTGTGCTGGATGCTCTGCAGACATGTTAGTTTTCTTGAAACTGCAGGCCAGGGTGTTAGTTGGAGTCAAAATTGTACTGGTGGTTAGTGCTGCTTTTCCTACATAATAAAATAACAATTGCCTTTCACTCTTCATTCATTTTACGTCTGCTTAAGTTCTGAAATGTTCTTTTTCATCTCTTGGAACACATTTACTGTGTGCTTAGATGTGCAGATAGTGTCCAGTTTATTGTGTTGTAGGTGAGATCCTTTCTTTGTCTCTGGGAGAGTTTATAGCCTACTGTCTGCAAGAAAATAATCAAGTTTTGCTGGGTTCAAAATTGGACTTGACGGAGAAATAGCAGCTTTGACCATTTTTGCAGCAAACAATTCTTTTGGCTACTTCCTATACCCTATTACTTTTTCCTCTTTTATTTTTATTTTATTTTTTTTTTTTTTTCTGAAAAAATTTGACCCACAGTATTGTCTGCTTTAAGAAAATGTCTTATGTGGGTGAGAGTAGGTGCTAACAATAGTAGTCCTGGCATGCAGGCCACCATTGCAGCCCCCAGTGCCTCTAAGCTTTGTTATTCAAGGAGTAGTTGAAGGCCCACCGAGACTGTTGTAGTCAAAGCAGAAGTAGATGAGTGCCCTCCTAAGGGTTAGCTTCGACCACATAGTGAGTGAGGTTCAGGCGTCTTTGATTCAGAAAACTGGCTGGGTATCAGTTGTGAGCTTTTCCTCACATTTCCACTACTTCATTGAAAGTTTCTTTACTTTCCTTAATGGCACTATGACAACTAGAAGCCTATTTTGAATACACAGAACAGGACAAAGAGAAGTAACTTTCATTCAGGTTAGTTCTGTGAATCATCTAAGAACCTCTTAGTTGGTGCTATTGAGTTGAAGGCTTATTTGGCCTTTTCTTAAGTAGGGTTTCACCTATAGCAGCCTTTCTTCATATATAACCCAACAGTGATTGTGCTAGGCTTGAACGGAGACCCTCTTCTTGGTGAAGGGACTCAGCAAAACATTTCCTTTTCTTGTTGTACGGCAGGAACTGAAGGAATTTATGTTTTTTCCTTTTTTTTTTTTTTTTTTTGAGACAAGGCTTCTCTGTGGCTGTTCTGAAACTTGCTCTGTAGACCAGACTGGCCTCCACCTCAAGGAGATCCGCCTGCCTCTGACTCCTTCCTTAGTGCTGGGAGGAAAGTTGTGCACCACCATGCCCAGCCCCTGGAGGAAAATTTGAAGGATATTGCTTTGACTGGTGGTATAAATGTTGAAGAAAAGTTTTGTTATTGTAGCCAGAATAATGGTTTGAATCAGCTTCTGTGGTTAATATTTGAAATATACTTATTGTAAGGTTTTAACAGCTTTATTGTGGCGTACTTGACATGTGCATATCCTCTGAGACCATCACAGCCAAGGCAACATACTTGTTATCTACAACTTTTCTGTTAGTCCTTTTTCTTCCCTTCTTGCCATCACCCCTTCACCCTCATCCTTGGCAATCACAGCCGTCTTTCTTTTTTAGCAGATCAATTTATGGAACCATGCAATGTCTCTTGTTTTTCTCTGGCATGTGTTTGTCACTCAACAGGATTTTTCTGAGATTTGTCCATACTCTTGTGTATATCAAAACCTAGTTTTACTTTTGCTAAGCTCTTGCTGTATTTTGGATACGGTTTGAGTGTGTCTCCCAAGGTTCATGTTGGTTAGTGCCTCAGGAAATAGACTCTGGTGGGAGGGTAGTCAGATCACTGTGCTAGGCTGTGCCTCGGGAAGAGATTGATGGCTGCTTTTTGAGGAGTGGATTAGTTCCCACAGGAATGTTGTTGTGAGAGCCTGTTGGTCACCTGTGGTTTGTTTTTCTCATTCCTGCTCTCACTGTGATGCTATCCACAGTATTGTGTGTTGCCCCTGACTTTCTAGGAGGCTCAATATAGGACTACCTAAATTTTCACTTCAAGCCTCCAAAACTGACATTAGGTGTTTTGTTACGGCCACAGAATGTGGCCTGATTTAGCGGTGTCTGTTGTGTGGCTGCTCCACAGGCTGCTTATTAATACTATGTAGTAATGGAGGTGAAGCAGCAGTGAATATTCGTTACAAACTTTGTATGGCCACAAATGTTTCTTTGAGCTTCTGTGTATGTCTGGGAACAGAACATATAGATCATGCTGTGAGTAAATGTTAGCTTCTCTAACTGCTAGGCTTTTTCTAAAGTGGCTGCATTCTAAAGGTTCTAACATAGTTTGGGGTTTCAGCTTCTGCAAGAGACCCCAACCCCCAGGCAGCCTGAGGGACTCAACACTACGAGCAGGTACAAGCCCCGGCCACTTCTTATTCCCCAATATATAGTTGTCCCTTATTTCTGAGGCAGGTTCTTAAGTATGTCTTGCCTGCATTGCACGTTTCTCTAGTCTGACTTTTGGGAACAGATGGACTGAGACACTGTTCTGTGCGATTCTCTTTTTGGTTCTTTTGGGGACCTGTGATGGTGATCTCGGACATGTGCAATGACCTGCAGTCTGTGACCGTCCTGGTGTATGTTTGTGTATGCATCTGTGCTTCCATCCACGTGCAGCATTGTTTCGCTGTTACTCTGTCCTGTGAATTCTGCGTTCTTTTCACCAGACTCTCGGTCCCATTTTTTTAGCTGAGAACATTTGCTGGGCAGGGCCAGCCGTAAACTTGCAGGGTCCAGTGTATAATGAAAATGAGATCTCTTTGTTCAAAATTGTTTCATATCTTAACAAACAATGCCCCTCCTGCCTCGTATGTCCTCTTGGAGTTACTGGTTGTCCCAGGCAGGAGGCTGAATCCAGTTGGCGTTAGTTAGAGCATCTTGCACAGAAGCAGAGCTTATTTGTATTACATATCTGCTTAAGGGTCCTAGTATACGCCTTTTTCTATTTGGCCCCTTGGCTTGGTACCTTGTTTAGATCTCTTTGAAGTAGAATCTCTCATATCATTTGCTGTTTTCCAATTTTAATTCCTGGACTAAAGGGTCTTCAAGTGGAATCAGATTCCTTGGTAACCATCAACTCATTTTCTGAATTGTGCCACTTGATTTCTCAATGAGTGTTGCTTTCTCCTTGAAATCACTTGGCCCCGCCCTCCTCCGTCTCGCATTGAAGTGGAAGCTGCAGTCGGACGAGGACAGCTATTTTCCTACTTCCTGCAAAACACATCCCCTCGCAGTGCAATTTGGTCGGCGTTTGTGCAGTAAAGTATTAACACTGCTTCAGAGATGCCCTGCTCCATTAGCAAGAATATACAGTGATACAAAAATGAATTTGTCAAGTTTTATGGTGCCATGATCTATTGTACAGTATTAATCCTGCTGCAGTATTATTAAGTCATTTTTCATCTTCCCTCAAATTAATGTTGACGTTCTATTACTGGATTTGTTCTTGTCCCCAGATTAAAACATAAAGGGAAAAAAATTCCCTGCTGCAATATTAAAATTAATTGTAAAGTAAGCAGTTCCAGGCTTGGTGAATTAGACTCATCCTGGAAGATGGAATAAGAATTATCTCTGTTCTTTTTACTTGTTCTTACACACACGCGCACACACACACACACACAAACGCGCACACACGCACACCCCCCCCCCCCCATGTGCATGTGTGCACATTTGCCCCCGTGTGAGGGAACCAGGAAAGCTTTGTAAAGATAGAAGGTAAATGTAAAGCACATGATCTCCTAAATGACTGTAAAACCATTGGCCCAGGGAGGAACCAAGCTTCAGTTGGTACTTGAGCATAGGGGAGGATGGACATGCTGGTGGGTGGTAGGTTTATAGGGAAAAAAATGTGGGCTGACATAGGAGCTTGAATTTTGCTCATAGATGTAACTTGTATCCCAGGAAATTGGGGACGCTTAGTAAACAGAAAATAGATCAACCTTTATAAAGGGCAGTGTCACAATCAGAAATCTGAGTAAAAAGATTATTACTGTTATTTCAAAATGATGCTTTCTCAGTGACCGTTGTCTCCTCTTGAGGGTGGGGTAGGATGTGCTATAGGGGTTGAATTTAGAGTCTCATGTACTGGACGAGTGCTCTGCCTCTAGCTTCATCCCCAGCGACTGAATATTGTTTTTCCTTTTTTTCCCGTTACTGGTTTTACCCATGTGGGATTCATTATCAATCTCTGTCCTGTCACTGGTGCTTTCTAGTTGCATTCAGTGATTCGCAGAAATGCCGATTGTTACTTTAGCAGGAATCATACAATTTTCAAGTTTAGATACTTGAGGAATTACAGTTTTCTTTAAAATGTTCCAGCAGACTGAAAAATTATTGTATTTCAGTTTTTGTAAAATAAAAATTTATGTAATAATATGTATGTATGTTTTTTTATGTGAGACATCAAAATGTATGGTATTTGATGGGTGGTGGTGTTGTAGGGAAAGACATTTATATTTAAAGTTTTTCCTTGTAGAAAGCTTGAAAAATATAATAAACCTTAGCCATTTGTATATACTTTTGTAAGTGACACAGCAGCCCTCAAGTGTAAAGCTCAGGGCTCGAGAAGGAAAATAGGTGTAGAACCTACCAGTTCAGCATCTGAGCGCACTTGTCTTTAATGGATTATTTTTTATGACTAATATGCATCTGTGTAATAAGCAATGAAAACTTTGAGAATTTTTCTTTAGAATGTAAACGTAGCAGATTTTTATGTTGGGTAAATTTTGGCATGCAAACATCATAAAAAGATGGAAGAATATTGCTTTGTGTAGTTTGACCAGAATCCAGTGCTATCTTCCGGTACTGAAAAATGCTGTATGATGGAGTCCTTGTACATGACGTCTAACTGAATGAACAAACCGTATTTCAGTCTTAGAGACTGGAGTACTGCTTTCTGTTTGCATTCATCTTGCTTGTCTAATAATTACACACCATCATCCTGTGTGTATACTTATTTTCACCTGTTTGCCATCATGGGCGGACAATGAAGAATTCTGCATTTTGGGTTAAGTTCCATGTAAGTTAAAAGCAGACCGCAGAGGCAGTGTCTGCTGGTACAAATGCTGTGGACATTGCAACAGAAGCTGCAGGATGGGTCTGTTGTTCTCTCATGTTGTCTGATAGAGCAGTTTTGTCACTTATTATCGCTGATATTTTAAACAGCACAGTTGATAGAATTGACGTACAGTGATAAAAGAACTGGCAGAATGACAAAATGTTGTTGTGTTTCAGCTCTTACAGTGCTGTGAAAGTATAAAGTGAATCCAGTGTGCTAGAGTGTATGGTGATTACAAGGTGTGTGAGTTAGTGCTCTGTTGCTGTGGAGAGACACCACGACCAAGGCAACTTTTATAAAAGGATGCGTTTGATTGGGGTTGGCTTACCAATCTGCAGGCAGCCGGAAGAGCAACACTGAGTTTGGCTTGGGCTTTTGAAAGCTCAGAGCCCACTTCGAGTGACACCATTCTTCCAGCAAGGCCATGACTTTTAATTCTTTCAAATAGCACCTCTCCCCGGTTCCCGAGCATTCAAATCTATGAGCCAATGGAGGCCATTCTCATTCAACCACCACATAAGGTAAAGTACAGTGTCTCCTCAACTGACGCTTACTAAAGAACAGAGGTCATTTTTGAACAGTTGCTCGGAACTGCTGGAGAAGAGACTCAAAAGCAGTGCTGGGTCTAAGGCTCTAAGCTAACAGTTGGTAGGTACCGTCCCGGGAGCTTGTTACCAGTAGCAGAAATGTGGATTGGAAGGTAGATTCAGGTGTTCACAATTTGAGCATCCACACTACAGTTCACAGGAGAGCAAACTAGAATCTGAACAGTCCTGGCTCCTCTGAGTTCTTGGGTTTGATGACAGGATGTCGCTATTGTATTTTCTGGCAACGGTTACATTTGTGTGATCTCCTAATTTGAATAAAGCATTGCCGCCCCAGTACAGCTTCATAACTTTTCAATGATCATTGTCCACCCCAGAAACCAAGGGAAACAAGACTGAGTGATGAAACATGTATTGTAGGCAGCTCTCTTGGTGAACTTTTTGAGACCACACTGAAAACACAACTACTGAAGCTCTGAACAGCAGGTGCATTCATCAGTGTCTTCTAGGGAGAGACAGCCTTACCTTCTGTAGAAGGACAGCTCACTCAGAGACTGCAGGCATGCTGGGCACCTGGAAGCTGACAGGTGGTAGACCACTCATTTCATCAGAGGTTTTAAACAAGGCACAATAATGATTTCTGCCAAGTCAGCTTCTGGAGCTATTGGACAAAGCTCTTTGAAAAACAAGTTTTAAATATTTCTGTAAAGAAAGCAGGCATATATACAGACCTTAGTGGGGTAAGGGACAAGGAAATAGATGGGCCGGGATAAAAATAATTTATTAGAAATTCTATAACTCAAAATTAAATCTTTTAGTTGCTGCTATAACATAAGCTCACAAGTGCCACCAAGGAGAAGCTAAGCAGTGCCGGGGGAAGAATGAACAGATAAGAGCAGATAAATTGATTTTGCTTGTACCACCTGTATGCCTTGTGCCTGCAGAGGCCAGAGAAAGGTGTCTAATCACAGGTGGTTGTGGGCTACCACGTGGGTGCTGGGAACCGAACTCAGGTCTTCTGAAGAGCCTCAACCACCGAGCCATCTCTTTAGCCCCTGTGGATGTTTTTAAGATGTTTAATTCTTAATCCATCATGGAGATGTTGAGTGGGACATGTACGCCCTAAGGCATGGAGGCTGGCAAGAAGGGAAAGTGGTGCAAAGGCTGTGGCTTCAAGGCGTCTGTATTCTTGTGGGAGAACAGGTAAATAGGTAAACGAAGACACAATACATGAGTCTGTAGTGAGTGATGGTGGTGAAGCTATGGAGAAAAAGAACTCAGAATTAAAGGGAAAAGTGCAGCCAGGGAAGGGCTGTGTGAATGTGCAGTTTTTTTGTTTCATGTACGTAGGGCATGAAGTGTCTTAAATGCAGATTCTTTCAACAAAAATGCTATATACTGTGTGGCTTGTACGAGAATTGCATTTCTCATAGTACTTAAGTCATCCAAGATCAAGGTGATGGCCAATTTGGTTCCTGCTTTTCAGATGCCATCCTGCTATATCTTCTCATATCTTTTTTTAAAGAGACCTATCCATCCATGAAGGTGCCACCCTCATGATTTGATTACTGTCCAGAGGTCCTCCTGTCAGGATCATCACACCAGGAATGAGGCTGTGTAGTATACAAGGTCTCGGGGAGACACCAGCATTAATTCCTTGGCAGTAAATAAAGGCCAGCCATGTAGCCACCTGTGGGGAAGAGTGTCGGGGAGGTGATAGCAGCTGAGACTGGAGATTGTTGCAGGATGTTCTCTAGAACAACAAAGCCCACTGGTATTGCAGTGTGAGCAGCCAAGAGGCAGGTAAGAGAGATGGGGTCAGGAGTAATAAGAGACATGGTTATTTAGGACCTTGTCAGCCTAAATGTAAAAAAGCCTCGTTTTTACTATGGATAAGATGTGAAGTCAGTATACAGTTTGTTTGATCACATTAAAGGTGCTGTTTGTGCTGGTGTGTGGGGCAGCAGGACGCAGAGACAACGGCTAGAAAGGTTTGCAGTGATTCACTGTCACAGGGAGGCTTTGGACCAGGATGTGCGTTATTAGGATTCTGTTTTTACTTTGAAGGAATGCTCAGCACGTTGATGAGGTGTTAAAAAGAGCCAGATGACTCTTAAAATGTTTGGCTGTCAAAGAAGCAGTTATGAAGAGTTGTACCTATTAAATTTAAGATGCTATTAGATTTGGGTCCATTAGCTAGAAGTCCTTGATGATTGTTTGGAGTTACCTTTTTGCTTAAGCAGAAATCGTACAGTGATGTTTGCTGTGCTTTAGACAGGAGTCGTTCCTGAGGGCTTGTCTTTAGCCCTCCCTCTCCCCAGGTTCTTCCCCTAGGCTTTGAGCCTGCAAGACAGGTGTTTTCCTCTTCACACGCTTTAGCCCACTAGGCTTACCAAACTTTACCCATGTTTTCAAATTGTTTGCCACAGGTGGTGGAGGGAAAATAATTTGAACTTTTCTTATTGTTCTGTGACAGAACTTTCCCTGGGGATGCGCAATACGCTCCTCAGCTCACCCCAAATAGAAAACACATGACAGATCAAAGTATGGCTATCACCCAAATCCAACTTGGTGAACCAGTGGGTTTTATTGGGGTTACTTAGAGGAATATGGTTGAGGGGTTACTTAGAGGAACAGAAATGACTCAGAGACAACTGCATCACCAAAATCTACCCCAGCATGGGGGACAGCCCACAAGGCTGGGAGACCCAAAGCACACTGCACAGCCTGCAAGCAGCTCAGTGGGCTGCAAGGTGTTCTCTCCCGGTGCCTCAGTTGGTCTCAACTTATTCTAGGCAGCTTGGCTGATTTCTGCTTCTTACAGGCAGCTGGTGTGTTCTCCGTCTTTGAAGCTCAGCTTGTTTGAGTCTGGTCAGCTCAGCTCCTCTGAGATTCTGTGTGGTTTATCTTCTGAGAAGGATTCTCAGCTCTGTTTACTCTGGCAGGGTGGGGCCTAGTGAATCTGTTTAGTTTCAGGGACTTCCTGAAGCTTCTGCTTAAGGAGCTTCCTTGCCTCATGGAATGTTTCACTGTTCTAGGAAACTGTTGCCTTCTGCTACATGATCCACCTAATTTAAGTTCATTTTTTCCCCCTCAAGTGATACTTTTTCTTTGATTTAGGAATCAGTTTTAAAAACTGAGTACAAGGCTGGGCATGGTGGCACATGCCTGTAATCTTAGCACTCAGGAGGTGGAGGCAGGCAAATCTCTGAGTTCGAGGCCAGCCTCGTCTACATAGTAAATTCCAGGACAGCCAGGACTATGCAGAGAAACCCTGTCTCTACAAAACCAAACCAACCAACCAAACAAACAAAATAAAAATTGAGGACTAGTCCATTGATATTTGTTGCAAAGATTATACATCCCTAGGTCTTTTTTGTTTTGAGGATGGGGAGAGGGCATTAAAAAAAAAAATCTTCCTGATGTTTTTTTCTTCAACTTACTTTTTTTTTTTTGGAGATTTAATATTATTGAAAAGAGATTTAATATTATTGAATGCCAGCGCTTTAACTAATTAATTAATTTTATTTAGGTCTCTATTCTATATGAATATCCTTAAAGAAAACTGTCTTGTTTGCGGTTTGCTTTTATTTACATCTGTACTCTGGATGTTAAATGAAGTGACACTTACTCTAGATGATGGGCACTTGCAGTCTCTTGTGTAATACTGATAAGTGTCCGTAGTTGTAACTAGGCTTTTCTCCACCTTTCCCATCATTATTGGGGAGGATTTGTTTGATGGTCACTAGTGTAAGCAGGACAGCCAGCATCAGACTTAGTGCTGGCCCATCATCACAAGGAGGCCTGTTTCAAATGAGGACCGATTCCTGACTCCTTAGTCCAGAGTTGGATCTTTGTAGCACATCTGTAGCAGATGAATCTTGGACAGTGCTTTGGACTCTGCATATGTCCTGGAATGTAAAGGTTCATATTAAATTCCTATTCTGATATTAACTAGCTGTATGATTTGGGGCCCTTTGTTATATGTCCCTATGCCCTGCCACAATTTCCTGCTTTGCACCCAGGATCCATGTTTCTTCGTGTCACTCTGAAGACCTGAGTAAAGAAATGTTGTGTTTCAAATAATGTGTACTTTGAGATTTGGTACATTCCTATGTAAACAATTTTTCTAGTAAATAAATATTGCTACCACTTTTATTATGTGCTCTCTCTGGTTGCAGTGCCCAACTTGCTGATGTCCAGGTGTGTGACAGCATTTCAAAATACTGTTAGTAATCAAGTTGAAACCTAAGCAAAAGCAAAACAGTGCAAAATTAACTTGCATGGTTTTTAACCCAGCTCGATGAATGGATTTGTATGTAATCAAATACAGCTTTGGAGGGTGTAATTGTTTTTGTTCATAATGAAATCCTTTGCGTATACTTGGGTTGGTGGGAGGGCTTACTGGGAAAAGGTGCTTGCTGAGAAGCCTGACCACCGGAGTTCAGTCCTTGAGACAGACTCACATGGTAGAAGAGACATCTGACTCCCTGCAAATGGTCATCTGACCATTGTGCATGTAAAATATAGGTGCACGTTGATAAACACACATCCAGATAAAAACAACACTGCATTTTTTTCCCACTTCACACTAAGCAAATGGCTCTCAGTCTTCTGCATTTAGCTACAGGAAGCAGCTTCACAAGCCTCCCTCCTCCCCCGCAGCTTCTTTCCTCAGCCCATTTGATGACCATGAGCTCTTTTGATAATTTGCTCCTGCTACTGCACTGTTTCATAACTCCTCTAAGTTTATTATGAGCAATCTGATTAGCAGTTTTTAAAGCCTTCCTGTTCCTAAGCGCGTTTCTTTACATTGATGCTCTTCTTCTGTTAAGGTTCAGGATCTGTGTTGTTTATTTTAATCTAGGCTTCAGCATTCACTCATCCTTGAAGAGCTGTCTTTTGGACTTGTATTTCTAGACAGCATTCGTTATGCTTATAAAAATAGGAAAAATTTTGTATCTCTGCCTACCACACACCAGCATTTAAATTCTCATCTCTCGCTGTTGAATTTATTGGCATTTGGAATAGGAACAGGGAGGGGTTGAGAAAAATAGAGCTCTCCCCACTTTAGAGCTTAATTCTTATGTAATCTTTGGAGTTCACATTAATTTCTAAATTTAATTTTAGTCAAAAAAATTTTTTTTGTCTAGAAAATAATCCCTGCTTATTGGTGTACCTTTTTTTTTGGGGGGGGGGCGGCGGGCAGGGAATCCCCTTGTGGGACTTTGAACTTAAATTAAGCCTCCAGAAGAATGGAAGCTCTGGAGCAGTAAGCGCCTCGATAGCAGTCTCCTAATAGAGCATTGTTAGCAGCACATGAGTTCCCTTCTCTGCCGTGTTGCTCTTCTGCTGCTCTCTCTGTACGTTCTTAACCACACGCTCCCTGAGAACAAGCGTGTTCTTTCATGTAGTGATACGTCATTATCACACCTAAGAGGAGTCAGTAATTTTGTTAATAGCTAGTGTCTAGTTCCCATTCCTATTTCTACCAAAATGTTGATTTTTTTTTACCTCAGTTAAAACTTGATTTTGAATCTAAACTCCAGTTAGAGATTGAGTACTTGCTTATGTCTATTTATTTTCAGTGGTCATAGTTTTTTATTTTAGCTTGTTTCATTTTTCTGGACAGTTTTAAAGATGTTTTGGTTAATTTTCTATAGTTTTCAATATTCTGCTTTACTCAACCACCTTTAATTGGTAATTTCGTTACCTCCAAAAATACAAGCATATGCTGCCGCTTTGGGGGGTGGCGTCTCGTTCAGACTTCCACGTATGTGGATGAGTGTTCTGCCTCATGTAAGTGCACCACATGTGTGCGGTACCGTCACAGATCAGAAGAGGGAACTAGAGTTACATGTGGTTGTGAGCTGACATCTGGGTGCTGGCATGTGAACTTGAGTTCTTTGCAAGTACGGTGAATGCCCTTAACTACCGAGCCATCGCTGCTGCCCTTCTCAATTCCTAATAACACCAAGTTGTTAGGTTATTTTCTGTTGTCAGTAACAATCAGTTAGTGCTTGGGTATTGAAGAATTGTTTAAAAATATTTAATTGATCAAAATTTTCACAAAATGACTCCTTTAAATTTATACTTACCACACATCTGAGTTCTTCTGGCCTGTGATATTTTCACTATTGCAAAGAAACTGAAATCTTTCTCTATTGAATGTAACCAGTGAAAATAAATTCATTATTAACTACCACTGAAATAGGGTGCATGTCCTAGAGTTAGACAGACAATTTCATTTCTTGACTTTTTGTATTTTTACTTGTTAGGATTGGGTGTTTGTGGATCAGTAAACAACCTCATGGTGTATGTTCATTCATTCATTCTGTCAAACAAAAATTATATGGTGTTTGGTATAAACAAAGGAGTTACGTTGGGAATGTTGTTGATTTCCAAATTGGAATTTAACGTTACTGCAGGGGAAAAGTCGTGCCTTGTGTTTGGAGGTCTGTTTCTGTGGTTGAGCAGGGAACTTAGGTGTAATTTTCCCCCAGCAGCTTCTACTCAAACCGTGTTAGGTAGACTACCTTGTGTTTGTGTGTGAATGAAAATATTTATGAGCAGGCAGAGGCAGTTAAGTATCCACTTCTGTGATGGAGAGAGGCTGTGTATTCCAAACTCAGACATTACTTTTCCCCCCAGAAATTGCCTGTCACTAACCCCCAGCAGTAGAATGACTAATTATGAGTTGGAGTGTTAACATTTTTCACTGTTTTGACGTTGTCTGCCTGGCAGGGGGGAGGGTGTATTTCTTTTTTAAACTTCTTCAGGGTGTCTGTATTTATCAAATACGATGTAGATGCTTTAAAATAGTAAATATGTGATTTGTAACTCTTACCTTACAATTTTCATCAATAAAGCACAGCTGCTTAGTTACAAATCAGAATGGATTAAGCAGTTTGTTGTACCTTGTGGCTCCCTAGAGTAATTTCAACAATAGAGATTTACCAGGAGCCTTTGGCTCCTGATTTTTGCAGGTGCTGTTCTGCGGCTAGTAAAAAACATTCATCTCTAGTGGCCACATGTCAAGCAGGGTTGACACATTTCTGATGACCAGTAGACGTTCTTGTTTCAGCAGAGATGGGGCAATCCTGGTGACTGATCTTGGGATGTGATCTCCCAGTTGAGCGTTTGGTTCTGACTGCCCTTGTCAGTGCTGATGGATAGCTGTTGGGCAGCTCTCTGAATGGGGCAGTGAATCAGTGGAGAGCCAGTGGGAGGCCAATGTGCCTGTGTGAAGCTTAGTTCTGTGGATGCAGTATGCGGCTGTTGACTCTACTCAGATCTCTCTCTCTCTCTTAATGGTTTGTTTTATGTAAATAAAATACTGCTTTGCCTGCATATATGTATGTGTACCCTGCCTGGAGACTAAGGTCTGAAGAGGTCAAAATTCCCTGGACCTGGAATTAGAGATGGTTGTAAGTGACTGTGTGGGTGCTGGGACTAAACTCTATCCCTTTGGAAGAGCAGCCAGTACTCTTAAACCACTGAGCCATGTCTGCAGCCCCTTTGGTCAGATGTTATAAACCATCCCCACCCCCTTGAGGTGACCTCTGTCTTATATGGAAGGAAATTTCTCTTGTTTGTTAGTCCCCTTTCTAAGTGTAAGGGACAAGTATTTTAGGAGAATATTCTGTTTTCAGCCAATAAGTCCTCAGCCTGATCTGCCTATGACAGCCTAGTCTGTTTTTTATAATTATATATATTTGATTTTCTTTCTTTTTCTCCCTGCCTCCCTCCGCTTTTCCTTTTGAGACAAAGAAGGAGCTCTGTTGGCTGAACTGTCTCTTGTTCAGCCTCCAAAGTAACTGGCTGTGCAAACACTGGATTTTTTTTAATGTACACCATATCGAGTTTGTATTAATGAAATGTTCTAGAAAATTAGGAATTGTCTTTTGAAAATTACATTAACGTTCAGTGATAATTCTTGGTCACATTTTTGCATGCTGCAAACTGGTGTGGGAATTAAATGATTAAAAAATTCAATTGATAAAAAT
Source organism: Psammomys obesus (assembly GCF_907164565.1). Lineage (NCBI taxonomy): Eukaryota > Metazoa > Chordata > Mammalia > Rodentia > Muridae > Psammomys > Psammomys obesus. The sequence continues at coordinate 4,153,015 of NW_026590405.1, read as the reverse complement.
ATTTGCTGAATGTACAGTATGTCTTTGACCTGATGCTAGGGAATGAAAGGATGAAAAAGCAGGGCTTCTTTGAATGAAATTTAATTACAAAAACTTATAATGAGTAAAACATAAAATAGTTGGTGAGTAAAAAGAGAAACAAAGGTGTTAGAAATGTCAGAAAGTAAGAGTAAACATATTATCAACTCCCAATTTATATGTAGCAGCACTCATACAAAATATAAATTACTTTGACTATGAATTTTCAAAAGTTGTGGTTTTGTCAGTATCAGACAACAGAACATATTCACTGCTTTAAGACATGCTTTCTTCATGGTATTTTTCTTTGAACACTGTCACCTGGTAAATACATGTAGTGTAGTGTTGGTTGTGCTTTGTATACATGTGCTTAATTGTTTCTTGCTGGACGGGTTGGTGTCTTCATTGTAGAGGTACCTGTGTGCAAAGATATTATTGGGTCTCTCAGTTACAGAGCCTTAATTCACCTAGGCAGTAGGATTTTATTTCTCTTTTTATTTACTGAACTCACAACCCCTAATCCCACGATGCTATTCTGTATTTTTTTTTTCCTTTTTGAGTTGTGGTTTGTCAGACTAAAGCCCCCCCTTTATTAAAAAGTTTAAAGGAAAGTTTTGACTTTTATTATATTCTGTTTTTGTATACAAATGTTTGCAGTGTTTAAATGTGATTGTGAACTCATGTTCTCTTGGATCAGATACTTGACATATTTCATATCTTGTTTTAAATTTTTTGGAATTGTAACCATGCCATTGACCTCATTTTGCTACACGTGCTCTTTGGTTCCCTACATAGGTGTTTGCTTCAAAGAATAGTGCCAACTGCCAAGTTCAGAAATACTCCTAGTCTTGTGGAAACAGAGTTTGGCACTGTGGTGTGAGAACCTGAAAAGAATGTGGATGCATCCGAGGAGAGATAATGTATATTCTAGATCACATGCTTTCCCTCTTGATATTCCTGTGCACCTAATTTATTTTGTGTTTCAACTATCTTGTTGTAGAACTGAGCATTGTACAGTATATTAGAATTTTATCTTTTAGCCAACTAATGACCAGTGTTTTCAGACCTTGAGATTTTAGTGAATACAGTTACTTTTTACTCTGCGAAAGTGTAGGGTTATTATTAGTTCTTTTTTAGCCATTAATTCATTCGGTGGTCATATGTAAATTTGTGTGATGCTGATAGTTTAGCAAGAGGTCTGGTTTACTGGGAACTAAACATACACACATGTATGTGTGTGTTCCATGGCTGCAGCTCTCGGGAAAGGTCCGTTAATGAACGCCAAGTCAGTTTCAGCAGCAGACAAAAGAGTTTTGTTATGCCTTTGCTTTCCGGCTAAGTACTGATGAACAGGCGAGTGCAGAGTTAGTAACCACGTGCTGTCTGTCTGTCTGTCTGTCTGCCTTTCTCAGGGCTATTTGTTTTAACTTTCTCCTTATTTGAAATGTAGAAAACTCACAAGCTCACTGGAAGTTTTAGGGTTCCAGACGAGCTTTGACTATTTTAGGTTCAGTTTTGTTTGAAGTCACTGTAATGCTGTTAGACTCTGTTATTTCTCTTTCTGTGTTTGAATAATAAAGTAATATAGAAGATATTTCAGATGTGAGAGCTGCCATTGTACGCAAATGGAACTAGTTCTATTTGCTTGACTGAATTATAATATCCTCGACAGTGGGAGTCTCTGACACAATGCTGTACAGGTAGGTACAGTTTGGGTGACACATAGTGACTGTCCAGTTGCAGACAGCTTTTTCTGCTTTCGTAGGGAAGCCTGCAGTCTGACCTCAGACACAGGGCACTTGATGCAGCACATCCTTTTACCATGTGTTGTTAGTGTGAGAGTGTCATAAGCTGTGAGCGTGTTAGATGGAAGCCCCAGAAGTGTCTAGTTTAGTAAGCGTTTGAGTTCTAGAATACTCAGAAATTTGGTTTTTCTTAAGGAAGTATAGTGCTATGTAATTACAAACATAAAAGAGGCATAGTTCAGCAATAAATACGTGGCACGCTCTAGGAAAACATTGGAGGTGTCAAGGTGACATCTGTAGAAGCTTATGGCTTTGTTTTATATTATAGTACTACGTTTATAATTAAAGCAAGCCGTGCATTTTGTTGGATTACAAGGGGAGTTAATGATCATTGAGTGAGTCATTATCTTCTTAAAGCAGAGTCTTAGCACCCTTTTTACATGTCTTTTTCTTTAGCTCCAACACTGCCTGTTACTTGAGGTTCTTGATAACTTGGGGTCATCTGTAGCCTAAGAACGATAGTATTTTTCTTTTGGACTCTATTATTGGGTAAGTGGAAGCATCCTATTTTCATTAGTTGTTACAGTTCATATCAGACTGGAGGATGGTGATTTCTCAGGCCTCTCTGGGGGTGGGCTTCCCTTCTCTAGTCTCCAGTTGGTGGGTTTATATCTGCCTTTTAGCTCTGTAGGTTTTGTAGACGTCTCTTGGTAGAATTTTGGGGTCTTGTGTTTTATGTGTGTGATAATAGTAATGTTGAGAGAGTGTAAGAGAGGCCAATGCAAGGCCTCAAGTGAGTATCTTAGAACATATTCACCAAAAATAAAGAGATCCTGTGTTATGAGAAACCAATTTCCAAACATTGAAGATTTCTATAGTCAATCTCAAATCAAGACTTTTAAAATTGAAGACACCCAAAGAACTAAGATACTCACTATATTTTCCTGTTTATATATGCTCATGGCAAAGCGTAATTTTTAAGTTAGGTACAGCAGGAGAGCAGCAGTAGTAGAATGGAATGACTTGTCACAGTACTGTGAGAAGCCTGCAGCAGGCACTGCTGCGCCTGCCATTGGCTTCTACTCACGCACCAAGCCTAACAGTCTGATGGCCAGGTCGTCTGGGAAATGTCTAACAGGTAAGTGCTATGCAGACCCGTTCCTCAGTATACATGGGGTATTGGTGCCAGTATGCCCACAGGAACCCAGATCTGGCTATATTCAAGTCTCCTGTTAAAATGGCATGCAAAATGGCATGCTCTTTGCTTATAGTTTATGTGCTTGTACGTATTTTAAGCATCTCTTGATTATGTTCAGTACTTGTTAACCTTTCAGTGCTTTGTAAGTAGTTACTGTGTTATATTATTAAGGAACAGTACAAAAAAATTGTACATACTCCGTACAGACAGACACTGCATTGAAAAAAAGAGTGTAGGTGTTTAGGTGTATGTAGGTGCCCTCAGAAGCCATAGGGGGTCTTGGATCTCCTGGAGCTGGATTTATAGGTAGTTTTGAGCCACTCCACATGGATGCTGGAACCAGAGGTTCTCTGCAAGAGCAGTTTGTGTTTTTAACTGCGGAGGTAACTTTCCAGCTTACATTACAGCTTAGAAATATATTTTTATCTATTGGTTGAATCTCGAGTGTTTGCCTGGAGGAAGGAGAACAAGTGCTATACTGGTTGTGCCAGACAAGGGCCATGTTGCTTCATGACAGCAGGATTGTGTAAGATTGCATCATGCTACTTGGAATGGGACACAGTTTAAAATTTAGGAACTGAGCCAGGCGTGGTGCCATATGCCTTTAATCCCAACACTCAGGAGGGAGAGGCAGGCAGGCAGTCTACATAGTGAGATCAGGACAGCCAAGGCCTCACAGGGAAACATTGTCTCCAAAACAAAACAAACAAAAACCCAAAGAAACAAACAAAAAACTTAGGAACTGTTTATTTTTGAATTTTCTGTTTAATAGTTTTGAGCTGTAACTTACTAACTGGGGTAACTGAAACCATAAGAAGTGATGAAACTGAGGACCAGGGGAGCAGCTGTACATAGTTGGAAGAGCCTGAGCAACAGAGGGAGTTGGTTTCTAGCATGTGGCTTACAGCATGTCGCCTGCCTTTGTGGGGTCTTCATTCCCCACCTCCTTTCTGATGGTAACACAACTCTGTTGTGAATGCTGAAGCTTGGTCTTTTGGTCAGAGTTGGGGTGAGGAAGTGGGACAAGAATACAAGAACCAAGTGTACCAAAGCGTACTGTAGCAACGACAGTTGTCTTCATGTGCACTGCTTACCCTGTACTCTAAAATGGAATATTTGAGTGTATAAAGTATAAGCTAATAACCGTCAAATTTGAATTTTTAGCCTAAAGCGTGCTGTTGTAGAATGGGAAGTATATGAAGCCAGAGATACTTGACAACCTGTGTTTAATTAGTTAAAGATAAAGCATTTGCTTTTTCCATTAAACCTGCTGAGCAGCAGATCATGGTCTTGTAAAGATATAAGGAAAGTGGCGTTTCTTTTGAGACTCTTCTCTCAGAAGTTATCCAAGGCTTATGTAAAGCCTGTAAAATACAGATGTGAACTCTTCTAATTCTTAGGCTGGTGATTTTCTTGATGTCACAAATTTGTGTAGGTATGCATGGACAGTGAACTGCTTGCTCTGTAACAGACATGACGGACAGCTTCCAGCAAGATAATCAGCCACTGAAAGACTTTATATGAGCGGGATCAAAAGTGAGAGTGTGCTCAGCAGATTGGCTCAGAATTTCTTTAGTACTATTTCAAACCCCTGGAGCTCCATGTGGGATGGTTTTATTTTGAGTTGTATTTAGACCCATCTAAGCATGTTTTGGAAGGTGGAACCTCAAAGATGGCTCTAATATCCTTATCAAAACATGGCAGACATTGACAGATGGTTTCTAGGGATAATTCTTTGCAATAAAATCTTAATTTCTTTATAGTGCCAGTATATAAAAATGACTGAAGGCATTCATTATTGCATTGCCAAAGATAACTGACGATTGCTTGCCGCAGGTATGCTTTGATAGCATCTGACTTCCCCGGGTCATAGACCAGGTAGGAACAGCTCGTAAGCAAGGTACATAAGGTTCTATCCTTCTCTATTGTTTCAGATCTCAGCTAAGTCCATTCAAGTTTTTGAGAGGTAGCCTGTTTCTGGAATAATATGTCTGAACCATAGGATTCTTGTGTGAAATAAAAAAAATAAGTTGTATATTAAAACTAAAAACAAACCATAGTGGTTCTCTTTTTACCTTTGCACTCAGAATCACTCATGTGATTTTGCCTTCCTTCTCTTAAAACAAAAGGAATGGGAGCTGGCCATGGCAGTACAGACCTTTAATCTCAGCACTACAGAGCAGTTTGACGATAGCAAAGGCTTTATAGAAAGATGCTGTCTGAAGAAACAAGGAATGGAAGAGGAGGAAAATAAAGGATTAAAAAGCTAGTCTTGCACACTTACAAGATAATACGTTTCAGATCAAAAGCATTTAAACATGTGTCTAGTGGTACACTCCAGAGTTTATTTACTTGTTTATTATTTATACAGGGTTTCATTATGTAACCTGGCCTGATCTACACCTGTGTAGAGGCCTGCCTGCCTCTGCCTCCTGAGTGCTGGGTTAAAGGTGTGCACCACTCTGTCTGTATATTTTAACAGCCTGATATTAGTTTGAAAACAGGGAACAGGACAGGAGCCTACCACAGAGGGCCTCTGAAAGGGTCTACCCTGCAGAGTATCAAAGCAGATGCTGAGGCTCGTAGCCAAACTTTGGGCAGAGTGCAGGGAATCTCATGAAAGAAGGGGGAGGTAGAAAGACCTTGAGGGGACAGAAGCTCCACGAGGAGAGCAACAGAACCAAAAATCTGGACACAGGAATGTTTTCTGAGACTGATACTCCAACCATAGACCATTCATAGAGATAACCTAGAATCCCTGCGCAGATATAGCCCATGGCAACTCAGTGTCCAAGTGGGTTCCCTAGTAAAGGGAATAGAGACTGTCTCTGACATGAACTGATTGGCCTGCTCTTTGATCACCTCCTCCTCCTTAAGGGGGTGCAGCCTTACCAGGCCACAGAGGAAGACAATGCAGCAAGTCCTGAGGAGACCTAATAGACTAGGAACAGATGGAAGGGGAGGAAGACCTCCCCTATCAGTGGACTGGGGGAGGAACATGGGTGGAGAAGAGGAAGGGAGGGTGGGATTGGGAGGAAGCTACAAGTGGGATACAAAGGGAATAAACCGTAATTAATAAAAATAAAATATAATAAAAATATTCTATGCCATCTTAACTTACACAACTTCAGTTGTAGCGATGTCGTTTTAAATTTTTAAAAATTATTATAGTTATTGCATTCTTCATAGGTAATTAAATGTGACTCGCCAGAAGTTGAGTATAACAGCTAAGTTTTTTTTTTTTTTTCTTGAAATTTGGTTAGCTTTCAAAAACACTGAAAAGTAGAATTCAAGTAAGCACATATGAGGAAAAGTAGATTATTTGGTTGTTACTGTTAAACTGGATGTATAGTTCAGAGGGTATGTGCACATGTACAGGTGTTAGGCAGTTTTTTAAACCTCTAATTTTAGTTCTTTGAAACCCTTTAGAAATGCTGTTGTGTAGTCCGAGGTCACCGAGTCAGAGTGGTCTTCTTGGGATGTGCTGCATGATCAGGTGGGGGCAGACCAGCTGGCTGCAGCCTCTGCCCAGCATTGTGTACCCGAGATGGACATTCCTGTAGGGACACGTCAACATGTGTCCTCATGCCCCAGAGAAAAGTGACCGTCTCTGTGTGCACACAGCACATACAAACATCCACATGCATCTGGAGTTGGGTAGACGTGAGAGAGTGTTTAACAACAGAAGATGTAAGTTAAACTGACCAGATGTTGTGTCTGTTCTTCTGTAATAGAATGTGGGATGGTGAGAAACTTCACACCAATTTTATTTCACACTAAATAATTTTAATTGTGTGTGTGTGTGTGTGTGTGTGTATACACACACAGAGAGAGAGAGAGAGAAAGAAAGAGAGAGAACATGTGAAATTTGCCTGATTAAAAAGTTGTCCTTTCTATATAAAAATTACTTTATAAAAAAAAATTATTTTGCTGCTTGTTCTGAATGCTTTTGTCCTTGGTGTGAGGGTCGTTAATGCACTTAGCTAAAGCAGTTTCTCAGTGTTGGGAATCATATAGGCTGCTCCTCTGACATGTTTCTCCTCAGTTCTCACACAGATCTGTACAACCCTGATTCCTGCTGAGGTTCTGACTGGTGGTCTAGGCTTTGGGGGATTTGTTCACAGGGGAAGGAGGAAGATAATGTAAGACCTTAGTGAGTTGTAGCCTTAGTGAGTTGTGTCTGATTGTTGTGTACATTAAATTGTAAGTTGTAAGACCTTAGTGAGTTGTGTCTGATTGTTGGGCACATTAAATTAAGGCACAACCTGGGTAGTGGGAGGCTCTCAAAGACCACAGTGATTCTCATCAGTTTTTTAGATAGGCCAGTCCTAGTAAGAGTTCGGCTCTCCATTCTCAGAGAAGGCAGAGGTGTGAAGTAATTTAATTTTGGGTCTTCCTAGGCTTTTGCATAGCCTTAAGTAGATAAAAGTTTTTAAAAGAGGGTGGAGAGAGGCCAGCAAAGGCTTCCTTTCTGTTTGTTCATTGGACAGTCAAAAGGAAAATCTCGAGTATAGACTTGAAGCAAGTACAGTATGACAAGCGTAGCATGTGTAACAGTGTAGACCACACGAACTTTATGGAAGGATGCTGGTGTCCTCATTCTCTTCATTTAACTTTACCTAGTTATGTATAATGGCGTTTAGTTCTTGGCTCAGGATTTAGAAATCGACAGTGAAATGATCATAATTAAATTCAACAATAATGTAACAATTTAAAATAAAAATTTTAAATGTGAGCGTTGTTAGCTTTAATTCTAGCTAATGGTAAGATTATATTTAAAATTAATAGTAGTACATTATCATTCTTTCTTCTGGTGAAATGAGCTATTTCAATACAAATTAAAGTATATAAATGCATGTTTTTTTGGGAGCAGCTTTCAGCAGATTAACTGGTCCCAAGGAACATGGCCAGGGAACCTGCCAAGCAGGGCGAGACAGGAAAGTGCACACGCAGAGAGAGAGGAAACAAAGAAAGAGGGAGAGGAGGAGGAACCAAAATGTCTGGATTATGTAGTGAAGAGCCTCTGGAGGAGGGGAAGCCCTGCTCCTGGGCTGGAGACTTTAGGGTAGAGGGTGGGATACCCCAGCCATGCCCTGTAGCAGGGAGAGACCTAGGGATGCTGGGAGAACCCGGAGCTTAGGTCTGCCTTGGTTCAAAAGTTACCTTAGCTGCTTGTCCTGCATCGGAAGCCCAATAAATATTAGGCTCAACAGCTAGAGGGAAAGACGGAAACTTGAACAAATGACCAAGAAAACAGTTTCTGCCCATTTCAGTGGAGACTTTTCCTCAAAGAGCTGGGTGATGTCCATCCTTTGATTTGTTTGTAAGTGCAGTTCTCTTGAGAGTATAGAATTCTAGAAAAATATTGAATTCTAAAATAATATTTAGGGCCTCACTACTAAATTTATGTGGTCCAGGTAGTAGCAGCAATAGGATCAAGTGGGTTGTTAAATGGAGAGTTGTAGGTGCTGCCTATGACCAGCAAAATCAAATCTGCCCCTCTGCCACACTGCAGGTAATTCTTGTACCTTTCCGGCTTGAGATGGAGGCTTAAGGACCCTTTGGAAAGCAGGGTCCTCAATTATATGTAATTAAAATGTGTCTCCAAACCAGGATTATTGGGGAGGAAAGAGTGTCTAAAATGGCAATTATTTTTTAAAAAAGTAAAAATACAAATTTTTAAAAAATTAAAAAAAAAAAAAAAAAAGAGCCAGGCATGGTGGGGCACGCCTTTAATCCCAGTACTTGGGAGGCTGAGGCAGGTGGATCTCTGTGAGTTCTCGGCCAGCCTGGTGTACAAAGTGAGTTCCAGGACAGCCAGGGTTGTTACACAGAGAAACCCTGCCTCAAAAACAAACAAAAACCCAAAATAACAAACAAATAAAGAAAGAATAAAAAATGGTAGTTAAGACTAACAGAAAAATGCAATATGAGAGAGGCGTTGAAGCCTACATTATTAAGAATATGATGCACTGTTTTTTTTTTTTACCAGTTAGACAATTTAATGAATCTGTAAGGCTTGGAAAAGTATATTTTTTAATACTGGGTTTTATATTTAAGAAAACCCAGCTAACATTTCAAATACAAGAGCCTGCTTGCCTTCCTGCCTTCCTGTCTCCCCCCCTCCTCCCTCTCTCCTTCCTCCTTCCCTCAACTCTCTCCCTTGGTTTTGTTTTCATTTTTTGAGACAGTGTTTCTCAGACCACTTTGTAGACCAGGCTATCTTGGAACTCACAGCATCACCTGCCTCTGCCTCCCTGAGTGCTGGGATTAAAGGCCTGTGCCATCACGATTGGCTGCAGGAATATTTTTTAAAGCAGAAAACGTTGGTCACTTTTTTTTTTTTTCTTGTCAAAATCATTAAGTTATTTTTCAGGAGAGGATTTTGAGCATGAGAACCCCACTCTGAAGAGGTCTGTCTTCCTCACTTTGCTCTTCTCTCTCCCTTGTCCCTCTTTTTTCTTCGCAGCCTGCATTGTTTATCAACTAAGCATCTCAGGATGGTCCAAGTCCTAAGCTGCTGAGGACCTTGGCAATGTTTACACTTTTAAGCCGCAAGAGAAGGGCACAGATTTGGAGTTGTTAGGTATATGTGATTCGTAATTTGTAAAAACCACAGTGGAGTTTTTACTAATAGGAACTTAAATATATTTTTGTATCCAAGATGTAGAGGTTTTAGCCTCTTGGTAATTAATTATGAAGCCCAGTGATCATTTGCCTCCAGGCATAGTGTTCACAGACCAGGTTTGACTTTTGTACTGCAGTTGGTTTTCTTGGACTCCTGTGCCATCTGAGCTGCGTGCATAAAGGGAACTGCATGACTGTCAGACCTGAGGGAAGGGAGACTTCATTGGAATCCTTTTTGTGACTTCTGAATTTTGGGCCCTATAAATTATAATTGTAATGAATAGCCAGTTAATATTTAAAGAGAAAATCTAAAGTCTTCCACTTTGAGTGTGTGGTCTCTGTTGCCAGGATGTTGTGTGGAAGGAGAGAGAAATGCTAAATTTAGGTGGCATTTTAACAAGAGGATAAATGCTTTTGGCCTCATTTCCCACTGACATCTGATTTCTTTTTTCCTCTCTCAGCAGCAAATAATGTCCAAATGCAGCTGCTAGATAGCAGATTATGAAAGAGCCAGTATTTACCTCCACCCTCCACCCACAGTGTAAATATCTGAAAATGCTTATATCAGGGGAGACAAAATGATCTCGATTTCTGTCACGCGCTTCTTCGGCTGCAGGAGCTTGCCAAAACTGCCTTCTGAACTCTTGCTGGGTCCTGCCATAGCCCCGCATGTGTTACCACTATCCAGATTTGGTTTTGGAGGTAGATGTGGTTAGTTTCTCTGTGGGCTCTTTCCTAGAGAACTCTGATTAGCTCTGTAGTGAGTGTTTGGTGCTGAGACTTGTCTTTGCTTGGGTTTGGATACATTTTAGAAGAGCAAATGTTATGACAGCTAGTTAGCACTACCTTTAACGTTACCGTATGCAGTCAGGGCGGCATGACCGTCCCTGAAACTTAGGTTTATGTCTTAATCCTTCTTTGGTGTTCCTGGTGAAATAAGACTATTGTAAGGGTGGTGCCAAGGAGGGAACATGTGGACTGTAGCTCTGTCAGGCCACAGGGCCAGGGATGAAGCTCCTGTGAGTGCCAGCTCAGGCTCTGTGTGGGCCTTCTCTGGGCTCTGTGTTTATGTTATAGGACAGCAGTGCAGGTTCAGGGTGTGCTTTTAGCTTTTGCCTGCAACTGCTGGTTTTTATACCTGTGCTGCAGCGGGACTGTAAGGATTGAACGTTGCTGTTTTAGGCTGCTAATTTAGGCAAACATTTGTCTCAGTACTTGGTATTCAGGACATGAAAGGTAGCTCGTGAGTGCTTAACTGCAAGGTCACATGTTAAGGTAGAGGTTCCCACCAGCTCTGTTTTACATATCTAACAGCTTATGATTATCTCAGAACCCTGAAAAGAATATGAACCTAGAAGTTACTGCTATACTCTGATAAAAGTCTGCAACTTAACAGCAGAACTACCTTTTGCTACTAGAATTGGGAGTGACAGGACTGGTGTCCTGGGTACTTCTAAAATGAGATCGGGCTGTGCTAGAGTTTTTAAAAAATCATTATCTGTGTGCTGTCAGTGTATACACTGACAAGTATCACATGCAAGGATCACGTGGGCTGGTACACAGTGATGTGACTCTAAAAAGTAAGTCGAGCTCTGAGATTCTAAGATACATGACCTGTGGGGCTGTAAAATCAGCATTAGGGCAAAAACCTGCTCTAATTTGTATTTGTTTTTACCTGATAGCCTTGGACGTGTCAGTTCTGTGCATTAACATTTCTCTTTTATTAAAAAAAGGAAAGTTGCCAACATTGTTGTATGGAATATTTTAATATTGTGTGGTTATGTCAGTTTGAATGTTGTTAGTTTCATAGATCAAGAAGCTGATTGACTAAGATACTTTAGAAGATGACTGAAAAAATAAAACGAAAGAAACCCAGGAAGTCAGAGTGTGCATAAGGAAAAACAATGATGTTAACAGTAATTTCTATTAAGGACAGTAGAGGTTCATTACCACCAGACCCGAGGTGCTCCTCCTCCTGTCCCCCCCCCTCCGCCCCTTTAAAGCATGCTTAAGCCCTTACTTCCTGAAGCTTACTCTTCAGCTGTGAGACACTGTATGCTGTCTGCCCCTGACCTCTGTGTTGCTACTCAGGTGCTCATTTTGACACCCAACACCTGATTTTCCCTGCATTAATCATATCTTTGTGCTATATCAAAAAAATTTCTTGTTTCAGTGGTCCACTCTGAACTACTATGGTAAATTAGGTTGATGATTTACAAAGAACATTGTTGAGAGATAATTCACACTCTTTAAAATTAATTCACTTAGAGTTTTTGGTGATTTCTGTTGCTCCCATCACTACTATCTTAGCTCAGATTTGCACCTCCCACCTTGGGTGCCCATAGATTTATATACACCGTATTGTGTATAAACTCATGTTATGAGTCATAGGCAGTGACTGTCTCCCTAGCTACATGTCTACACAATAAGTTAGGACCCTTTGGAGATAATTAACAACTGAAAGGAATAGCTCTTAATATGGAAATATGAGCACTACCTTAAGAATATAGAGAAACCTGACTGGTGTTTCCCATGCTGTGCTGCTCAGCTCAGCAACTAGGGAAAGAGCCTTGGGTGACTGGAGTTCCCATTTGTGATCAGGACTCTGTGTGGTGCACATGAGCTCCTTTCTGAGGTTTGATTGCTAGCCCATGAGGACACAGAAAATATGATTTGTTTCACATTGAATGTGGTAAATGAGAGTCACTGGATGCTTCTTCATGTATGTTCTTTTTATTTTAAACCTTTAAAAGTGCTTTCCATGTGTATATTGTTAAGAGTACTAACAGGAGCCAGACTTGGTGTTGCATGCCTTAAATCCCAGCACCCTGGAGACAGAGGCAGGTGGATATCTGTGAGTTCAAGGTCAGCCTACTCTACCTAGTGAGAGACCTTGTCTTTAAACAAACAAACAAACAAACAAACAAACAAACAATAGCAACAAGAAAGCAGGAAAGGAAAAGTAAATAAAGAACTAGTAGACATTTTTTGCTTTTCTCCCATTTACAATAAGTTATCTTCTCTGAACATTTTTTCACAGTCAGTAACATGATCACTTTTATAGACATGGTCTTACTCATGTTTAGAAATCTGTTATTAAAATGTGAGTAGATGCTTGTCTTAGGGTTTTTATTTCTGTGACCGAGGCAGCTTTTAGAAAGGAAAACATTGAATTGGGCGGGCTTGCAGTTGCATAGGTTTAGCCTGTTGTTGACGTGGCAGGGGACATGGCAATATGCAGGCAGGCTTGGTGCGGGAGAAGGAGCTGAGAGTTCTACATCTTGATCGGAAGGCAGCAGGGCAGTGTGTCACACTGGGTGTAGTTCGAGCACAGGAGGCCTCTAACCCCCCAGTGACACACTTACACCATCGAGGCCACACCTCCTAGCAGTGCTACTTTCTCTGGGCCAAGCATTCAAACCCGAGTCTATGGGGAGCACACCTACTCAAACCGCCACGCTGCGGTAAGTAAGTGTTTGGGATTATGTGGAATAGGAGCTTAATAGCACTTTTCAAAAGTAAATTCTGACCCTTTTTTTCTCAGTTAAAAAATATATATAGTTGTATTTCATAAGTCATTCCAATTTTTGGTGAAAGCATAATGTGAAATTTTAAAATGTCGAAGAGAAGCTTGTAAAGCGTGACATTGGATAGTACACAAAGCATGTGGAGGGGCGCTGTGTGCTTGTAGTGCAAGCATTCTCATCTCGGGAAATTACATCATCTTTTAAGACTTAGATGGAAAAATTTGGTAACATATTCGAGCAGTCGAATTTGATATTCTGATACATATTATTGCCCTGATGGAACCTCTTAGTTTGTTTTAATAGTAAATTTTAATCTTTAGATAATGAATTTTAGGGTCCAAAAATCTTAACTTCAATGTCAATTAAGGATCCTTGAGACAAAGTAGGGGGCATGATAGATGCAAGAGACTTGGCCACCCTCTAGTGGCTGCTGTGGCCACATTCCACTTCCCCTGTCACTTGGGGAGGGATATGAAATTGCATTTTGTACTAGAGTCCAAACCCTAGAGTGTTAATTATAGAGAGCAACAGTAGTCAAAGTCGTTAGAATGCTGGCATTGGTTATCTTGGTAGTGTAATTATGGATGAGTATTTAATTTACACTTTCACATTTTTAAATTTCATTCAGTTAAAATTTGTATTTTCTTGAGACAGAGAAGGAAAAGCTGCATATAGTGCTGAGCAGCGCATGCCGGTTCCTGTTAACCACAGTCCACGGACTTCTTAAAGTACAGCTTGGAATTCCATGACAAGTGTGTGTTTCCTTCCCCCTCGCTGCTGTTTTCAGCCGAGAAATGCCATGTGCTGACCCTCCCACATGCTGAGTCGCTGTGGGTCTTGCCCACCGCAGCCCTTCTCTTCAATGACTGCCTCATGAGGCACCTTCCCTGTGGACTGCTCATCACCCAGTGAGCCCTCAGCTGGTGTGCTCTGCATTCCCATTTCACACATTTAAAATATGGTACTTAATGCTTTTTGCTATAGTGTTGCCTACTTCCTGCCTTTGTGGTTTGTTTTTTATCCAGGTGCTTCAGAATAGAAAGCACCTAAAGCATTTCCTGAAGCTGTGTATCAGGAGCTTTGCTGCCTTTGGAGGCATTTGTTTATGTCTGGGTACAAGGGATGATGGTATTTCTTCTTCTTCTTCTTCTTCTTCTTTTTTTTTTCCTGTTCATTCATTAACATGTATGTTTTTCCCCCCTTAGGAGAGCTTGGATGGTTTTTAAATTACATTGTTTAGTTGGCAAGTGTCATACATTATTTAATTTAATCTGCTGCTTTTTATCAATACAATGACTAGACCAAGACTGAACTTAACTTTATTTAATGTCTGTAGGAAAGTGGAAAAATTCCATATTAACCCATTTAATATTACATCTTGATAATATGCTTAGTTAACTGTGCTTTGTAGTTTCCTTTTTAAAGATGCAGCTATTAATTATGAAAACATGCCCAAGCTTATTACTAATCAGGAAAATGCAAATTAAAACAAAACTTAGGCGGTTTCACACTATTATACCAACAGAAGTTAAAATGTCTGGTAGCACCAGCTGTTAGTAAGAACCAGGTGGGCTCTGCTGCTTATAGGGGTGGGAATTGATGAGTTCTTTCGTGAGCAGTGTGATAGTGTTTGGTAAAGGGGCCGTTGACTGTTTGGCCTAGTGTTTCGAAGTGCACACCTAAGAAATGCTTATTCACACAAGACCAGTATAAGAACGTTCATGGTAGCAGATTTGCATTAATGGAAAAGTTGGAAGCAAGCTGTCCAGCAGTGGGTGTGTATATTGACTATCCTGGAGTGAGCACCATGGCTTGTCCAAATGGACTCCATTTCAGAAACACGGCGGAGTGATGCCTATGTTTCTGAGTGGCGCATACATTGCATCAGAGTTTATAAACATGCAGACTTCATACTGCATGTTGGCGGCTGCCTGTATGTGGGTGCCTCTTATTAGAAATGGTACAGCCAAACCAGGTGGTGGTGGTGCCCGCCTTCAATCCCTTTTCCTTTGAAACTCTGAAACAAATAGAGTGAGATACTGAGACTGAACTGGGCGGTAGGTGCAAATGTAGTTCTATTTGCTATACTTTTTAAAGAAAATATATGATGGAGTAACTGTGAGTATATCTGTTGTAAGAGGCCACACATTCATTATCAGTAGTGTATAGAACAGAGAGTGGTAAGTGTGAAGCCTAAGGCAAGTGATTCGAAACTTAGGTTTTAGAGTCAAATCCTAGCTGTACACTTAACTAGCTACTGGCTTTGAGCATTGGTGGGCTTATCTTTGAAGTAGTAAGTATGCTAATCTAGGGATTTATGAGGAGATTTGAAAAGGGAAAAAGGTATGCTAAAAGTAATGAGCGCTCAATATGCCAGAACATTATTCAGGCCATAGCTGATGACACTAAATAACTGTAATTTCTAGATGTTAATTGCTATGCTAATGTAGGGGCAGTGTATTCACACAGCTTGTTTTAAGTAAAGATTTCTAGGTGGGTGGTAGTGGCACATGACTTGACTCCCAGCACTCGGGAGGCAGAGGCAGGTAGAGCTCTTGAGTTTGAGGCCAGCCTGGTCTGCAGAGTGAGTTTGGGATAAACAGAGAAACCCTGTTTTAAGAACCCAAACCAAACCAAAACCAAAATACCCTGCAAACCAAACCAACATAAACCTAAAATACAATAATAAAACCTATGCCGACTCAGAGCACACACTAAAGTTGTGTTCTGAACTTAGATTTAATTACAAATAAAATATTTTTTTCCTTTTTTGGGGCGGGGGATTTCTTTTTGAAGACAGGTTTTCTCTGTGCAACTTTGGTTGTCCTAGACCAGCTTTGTAGACCAGGCTGGCCCTGAACTCACAGCAATCTGCTTGCCTCTGTCTCCCAGAGTGCTGGGACTACAAGTCTGCACCACCATGCCCCGCTACAATTAAAAATCTTACAAGACATTAGTGACTGAGCTTTCCTAAGCACTGCCTGCCTGTACTCCTAGGAAACACTCTTTTAAAAATTAATCAGTTACTTCTCTTCTTCAACTACAATCTCCGTCTTTAGTGGGATGATCCAGTGTATGGGCTGCTTTATGTCACCTTGACATAAGCCAGAGTCACTTGGGAAAGACAGGCCTCACCTGAGAAAATGTTCCATTTAGATTGGCTGGTGAGTAAGCCCACAGTGCTTTTTCTTGCTTGATGAAGGATGTTGGAGGGTCCAGTCCTGCATGGGCAGTGCCGCTGCTGCGCTAGTGGTCCTGGGCACTATATGAAAGCAGGCTGAACAAGCAGGGAGAGCAAGCCAGTAAGCTGTGTTCCTCCATGGCCCCTGCAGCAGTCTCTGCTACTGCATCTCTGCCTTGACTTTCCGTCCTGACTTCTCTGGATAGTGGAACACACAAGTTGTAAGCTGAAACAAACCCTATCTTCCCCAAGTTTATTTTGGTCATTGTTTTGCCACAGCGAAAGAAACCCTAAGTGACTTTCAGTGATGATTATGAATTAAGAAATAAAACTGTTGGGTGCAAGAAATGAACTGTTGTTTCATGGGGTGGGGCAGGGCATAAACTTGAGATGGCATTTTTAGTGATTCAGTATAGAATCATAGTGTCCTTTTGAAACCTTGTTTGCATGATATTCAGGTAGGAGTGAGGAGGGTGGAGCTGTTACTGTTCTCCCTCCCATTGTCTTGTGCTTCTCTCTTCTAAATCTGCTCACTTTCTGTCAGCTCCATCCAATTTGACTGTGAAGAAGTGTACTGACATCTGAAGTTTCTGGTTTTAAAGAAAGGTGTGTGTGTGTGTGTGTGTGTGTGTGTGTGTGTGTGTGTGTGTTACCATGTGAGTACAGGGCTACAGAGGCCAGAGGTGGGTATCAGATCCACTGGAACTGAAGTTACAGGAGGTTGTGAGCCTCCTCATGTGGTTGCTGGGAACTGAACTCAGGATGTCTAGAAGAGAAAAGCAGTGCATGCTCTTAAACTGCTGAGCCTTCATCTCTCTAGCCCTTGACATTTCATTTTAAAGTTCTCTGCAGAGATAGAATTATAGGCATTTTAAAGCCATGGTGTTAGTAGGAGTGAGGAACCAAGGGGGAGTAGAAATTCTGAGTTCAGCAGTGCGGTGGAAATGCAGCAAAGTCCTTATCTAGTCTTTTTCACTGGACTGTTCAAATCACCTATCCCCAAGGTAGCTCATAACTTGAGGGTCAGGTCCAGCAGTGAGTAGAAAGTGAGGGATGGGGCCATCATGGCTTTTTGTTTGTTTGTTTGTTTTTTGTTTTTGATTTGTTTTTTAATACACAGGAGGAAAAACCAGATCAAGCAGGTCTTCACATGGGTGTTTGGCATTTAGTTAGGAACACTGCCTCTCAACTCCACAGTGACATCAGCTGGCATTTGAAGCTACTTCTTATTGTGTCCGGTGGGCCATGAGCGCTTGAGGTAGCTCAGTGTTGAAAATGGAGCCTGAAAGCTTGATTTGCTTAGTCTCACTGTGCCACTGCGCACACATATTTAATGGCACTTTAGTTGAGACTGTCTTTCATTCATGAGTTTTAAACTCTAAACAACCTTATGTAAACACATCTTTAGAATTTCTGTATTTGATATATGAAAGATTATTTGAGGGAAAGACTGATGTTTGTGTTCTGCTGCTGCAGAGAGACCCCTACTCATTTAAACAAATAAAGAACACCGGTCCTTTTCTAGTGTACGTTTTTGTTTCTCCTCCAGGGTTTAATAACCTCCTTTGTTTTATCTTCTATGTACCTGTTTGTTTTATATAAATATTTACTAAACATATATTTTCAAATTATAGAAAATAATTTCCAAGTCAGCATTTTTTTTTTGGGTAGGGGGACTTTTTGAGACAGGGCTTTTCTGTGTAGCCCTGGCTGTTCTCAGATTTACTCTGTAGATCAGGTTGTCCTTGAACTCACAGAGGAGTTCTGTGAGTTCTGCCTCTGTCTCCTGAGTACTGAGGATTAAAGGTCTGTGCCGCCACCATTTTTGGGTCTTTAGTTTTGAATTTTGTTCTCTCCGTCCAAATACTTAATTTTGTTTTCCCCTTAAAGTGTATTTTTTCTGGAACATTCTGTGTAGACTCTGCTTTGCAGACTTTGTGGTCTGCACTTGTTGGGGATTCTAAAACACTGCATTGTTACTAACCAAGAAGCCACTTGTTAACATATGAATCTTATCAAGCTAAATGTGGCCTTTATAATGGGGCAGCTCAAATAATGGCATCCTTGAATAGACTCCTGAGTAATTCACACAGATTCTCTCTCTGGTTTTCATATTTCCACCTTTTGCTGTTCCTTTAGGAGAGAAATACAAAGACCCCAAACCTGTGCTTTTTAATTTTGGTGGCTATGTGGCACAGACCTTAGATAAAAACAGAGAAATAGTCAGGCCATAGCTTTCTAGTGAATGCTACATGGTGGAAATGTGAGTGTATCTAGGCTTCTTCTTTTCCCACTTGTAAAATGAGGATAATTGTACCTACCTCCAAGGCTGTAAAGAATTGCAAGATGATGTATACGTTGATGGTATTTTTTTTTTTTTTAAGCCAGGGCATAATAATTTGTGACCCAGCACCTATCAGTTGTCGTCCTGTAACCTCAAACAGAGATGGGAAAAACAGTTTAGATGGTAGAATTGGTTGATGATAAAAGCATGTTCAAATTATCTCAAAGTGTGGTGCTTACATGACACTTGGGTAGTAATAAAGAAATCTTCACAATGTCATGGATGCTGTTGTTTACAGATGAAAATAATGTCTTTTTCCAGAGTGGAGATCGCCACTACTAAGGTAAGAGAGCCACATAGCGCATGTGAAGAAGATGGGCTCTTGTGGGGTGCTTTTTCCTTCAAGGGAAGTTCAGCAAGTACCTCTTCTCCTTTTGCTCCTTTGCCCATTACCAGGCTCATATTGTGCAGATTGCTGCAGGTCTTCTCACCAAATGAGTTTTGTATCTCTAAGTTAATTTTCTGCCAGAATCACTTGAGGCTGATGACTGGTGTTTGTGTAGCCATTAAGCACACTGCCAGGGTATGTCCACTCCTTTCCGCCTCTCCCATTACACAGCTGTCACGGATTTGCAGATCTGCTCCCTTGCTCTGCATTAATTGTAGGGACCAGGGGGTAGGCGGAAGAGGACCTGTGAAGGAGGTGGTCAGGTGGTCATAGATGGCATGGAAGGGAGGCGCAAATCCTGTCACCAGGTGGGTTAGATGTATTATAACTTCATACTTACATAACTAGAAAAGATAGGGAAGGAATTGAATTTTTAAAATTCTGTCGTGGTTAACCTTTCCTTGCTTCATTCCACAGCTTCCAACCAATAATATTCAATAGTTCTGAGCAGTACATATTGGAGGAGTCTTGGGTTAGAGGCTCTCATTAAAGTTGTATATAGCACCCTGCTGAGCTTTACAATTGGTTTTGAAATGAAAATCTGTTAGATTAGAGCAAATATTATCTTAGCTGTGGTGATAAGTAATGTGGAAAAGATTAATGATTTGTCTGTGAAAGCCAGTGAGCATTAAGCCTGCTGCTTCAGTGCCCTGTTTGAAAAGGTTGAGGTGAGAGAGGCATCAGAGAAGGAAGGATAGTGATTCCACAGCTCCTTTCCCTTGATGAAACCAAGGCAGCTTTAAATTTCAATCATTCCCCCAAGGGTAAGGTAGAACCTGCTAGGAAACTGCTGCTTTAAATGACATTGAAGTGTCTCACTTTTTGTCCTGTTTTCAGCGTATTTCCCCCTTCTTTACCTGGGTGCGTGTGGCTCTGTAATCTCTCCGTTAGGGACAGACGCCATAGGATGCATGGGTGAGACATGACCAGCAGCGGCAAAGCCTCACTCCCTCACCCTTTGCACACAGCACATTGAATGTGAAGTCAAACGGTGATAGGGATGCCATTACTTCCGAAGATTTCACTGAGTGGAGCTGCCAAGGGCAATCCTCGCTTTCCTCACCCAGTAACAAGCACCTCTGTTCTTAGAGACAATCTGTTGGAGCAAGGAGAGCAGCATCCATACCATTGGGTGGTGCAGTGGTGCCCTGGCAGAGCAGGATGGGCTTAGGTGAGCACTTAAACACCAGTCTGTATAGCTTAGTGGACTTAGGACAGTGTCCCCACCTTTCTAGCCTTGGGATTTGGGAGTCCAAGTATCCTTATCAAGACTCAAATTACTTCTTTTGTTATGTTTTGTAAAGTGTGCCATCCTGTAAACTGTTGTTCAAAGTTATTTCTGTATCAACAGCACTTTGTCCTCCAGGATTTTGTTAGATGTGTAGTTCATACCCTTTCTGTCATTGACCTACCACATAAATCAGAAGGAGAACATTTTAATGAGACCATAGAATTACTTGATGTCAGAGTTTGAGAAGCTCTTCAATGAGCTACCCTACCTGCTTTTCTGAAATTAGCATCTGTTGTACTTTTTCCTTTGTCTAAAACAAGCCAGAAGGCTGTAAAGAAACCAGGGAAGCCTTCTGATTATGATTGTACTGTCACTGCAGTTCCATGCTACTTGTGTCTACTTCTGCTTCTTCCTGGAGATGCTGTTTATAAATGCAGTTCATCTGTAAAGCCTGCCTCATTCACAGGTCAGCTCTTTGCTTTGCAGGCATTTTAGGAACGACACCTTTCATTTATTGAGTATTTTACTGTGTTCTAGGAACTGAACTAAATTAAAAAAAAATTTACCCCATCCTTCATCATCCTCGTCGTCGTCATCATCATCATCATCGTCATGTGTGTCTGTCCCTGCGTTTGTGTAAGTGTAAGCTAGGGTACAACTTCAAGTTTTGCCACCTACCTCTTTGGAAACATCATTTGTCTTTGGGTTAGAGCTTACCAGTAAGCTAGCCTGGATTTCTGGCAGGCCCCAAGGGTGGTCTTCTCTCTGCCCCTCCACTGCTGGCGCTAAAAGGGTTGTGATGCACTACCACACCTAGCGTTTTTTAATGTGGTTCCTGGGGATTGAACTTAGGTCTTCATGCTTGGCGGGTAAGGACTTCACCAGCTGCTCTCTTTCCCCAGCCCTCCTCTCACTTTCACAAATGAAGTAGGCCCAGAGAACTTAAAAGGGACTTTGTTAGTTCACAGCTCATACTCAGATGTGGTTTGTTTGAATTTAAAGACCAATTGGTGTGCATTTCTTCCCCATAGCCAGTCAGATTTTTTTCTAAGAGCAGACAAGCAGAATGTATGCTTTTTGATAATTTGTGGTGTTTGACTTTAGGATCATCGTTACTTTGGTCTTGTTGCACACAGAAGGATTTGATAGTATCAGGTTAGACCACAGTTCACAGGAATTGAGAGTTCTGGTGTACTTTGCCCCTGTCTGCTCTCTCTGTCCTCTGTTGCCCTTATGTTTCCCATGGGGCTGTGGAGAGCAGATAGGTTTACCCTCCGTATCATCTAATTTGCGGGACATGTTAGCTGTACCACTGTAACCCACCAAGAGTCTGTACAGCATGGGGGCCTTACAGATGAGCCGGCCAGATGGGAACCAGAGGTAGGCCATTTTGTTGTTTTTATTCAGGAAACCTCACTGTTGAGGGACCTGCACATGTGTCTGAGCTGTTTTTGTTCATTTTTGTTTTTGTTGTGTTTTCATTGAGGGTTTCTCTCTGTAGGCTTGACTGTCCTAGAACTTGCTCTGTAGACAAGGCTGGCCTTGAACGTAGAGCCTGGTGTGAAGTGTATTTCAAGTTAGATATTCTTCTTTTTGTTGGGAATAGTTGATCAGATTGAGGCAGCACTGCTGTTGGTTATAAGGCATTTTACCAACAACATGGAAGTTTTAGTACTTTAAAACCTTAAAACACAGAGGTACGCGAAGAGACACGTATTAGTTACTTAGCGTGATTTAGCCACTTCATAGCACCTATTTCAAATATGTAATTTTCTCAATTTAAAATATTCACAAAGAAAATTTGGAAGTTTTAGCATGTCAAATGTGTGCCCTGTAAATCAACTTTTTGGCATAGGCAACAAAAAACACTTCTTTTTGGCAAGGAAAAAAAATACTTGAATGTAAGACCATACATCTATGAGAAAAAAATGTCATTACTTGTGAGAAATAAGGTCAATACAAAATGTAGCTTTAGCATTTTAAGTAAGTGGTAGTTAATGTTGGCGCATCTGCACTCGCTACCCAGGCTTTGGTCTCCAGTATGTGCTGTCACTGTGTAAGGCACTCCATTATTAGGGAAAAGGAAAAATGTTCTAAAGTTTTCATTGTATTCACCAGTTGAAGACATCATAGTGATTGATGTGTCTTTTTTCATTCATTGCTTAACCTTTCCATTTTGCTAAAGTGTATGTGCACCCAACAGAAACTTGAATAAGAGTGTGTGTGTGTTCTTGATAATGCCACTAGAATAGCTGAGGTGACATCACCCCATATTGTTGGATGAATGTTTAAGCCATAATATCAGTAGATAAAATATTATGTAGCCATAATAAAGGCTAGAACATGGAAACACTACATAGGAGAAGGAAGGCACAAAAGGTGTTTGATTTCACTTATATGACCTTGGTGTTTTCTTAGAGCCAGAAGTAGGAGTTGCCACTCAGGAGGGAAGAAAAAGGAAGGGGCAAGGGATGGATGAAAGGAGGGCAGGGGAGGAGAAATGTACCTTGTGGAGGTCAGAGGAAAGCTTTGAGGAATATTGGTTCTTGCCATCTTTGTTTTGAGGTAGCACGTCTCTTTCAGAGGAGCTTAGAATGGCTTTCACATTTTACTTGGACACCTGTCGTGTCTGGCGCCGCTTAGACACTTTAATAAAAGTCAGTCAGCCTGTCTGCGTGAGTGTGTGAGTGTGCACGCTCGTGTGCGCACTTGTACACGCTTGTGTGTAGACTCATGCTAATTCTTAGCAGTGGTTAGCGGTGCAGAGCGGTAGTTGCTTCCCATGCCACTTGGCCTCCTGCTTTTGAATACACTTCTTCCAGTTCTGAGCGGCGTTTGGAGTGCTTCATTGCTGGCCAGCCCTCGTTTCCACATGAGCACCCGTGTGGGGCCTCCAGAGTCCTCGCGGTCCCTCTCAAAAGCACCACAGCTGAGCGCAGAAAGCTGACCTGTTTTTGTCTTAGACTATAGCTTGTTCTTCAGTGGTACCTCTTTTTAAATTTACAATATATTATTTAGCTGTTTTGGACTTATATCTGTAAGTTAATGGCAGTTCTAAATAAAAATTCAGTAGTGTGTGGCACTTTCTGGCTGCAGAGCTGTGAGACAGGAACAAGGATACAAAGTAAAGTTTTGAAGAAAAAGTATTCCTCATGGTTAGCGGCCTTGGCAGGCATAAAATGTTAATATTTGTACAAAAAGACTGATGTTCCCAGCAAAGGCTTTGAAACCCACCTGCATGTCTTACGAGGGCGGGGCAGGGCACAATACTGACTCAGCAAAGGTTCTTAGGGAGCCCCAGCCAGTCTCTGCTGCTGATGGCGGATCCTCTGGAGGGGTGCGCCTGCTGGGAAGTCTTGCTTGCATTCATTTCTTCTTCTGCAGGACCCGGGACCTTGCTTCTCTAACAAGTCTGTAATTTAAGCTGTCCAGGTGCTATCTAGGCAGCTGTGTGGAGGTGTCCGAGGTGCTCCTGGAATGCTTAGAATTCCTCTTTATTTCCTTGTACTAGGGAAGTCTGTGAGTCTTGTCCTTGCCAACATCCCATAAGGACCATCAATCTTCAGGAGACTCCGCTTTCCCTCTCTCTGTTCTGCAGCTTATACACACACTCTGTGTGTAAACTTTATAAGACAATGGTATTTGGGAATTGGAAAACATCTCTTTATAGCTTTCACTATAAATTTTGAGCAGGGTTTGGAGATACTGAATGTCTCTATGCAAAGCATATTAAGAGAATCTTAGCAAAGCATTACATGAAATTTTCTGTATTATAATACTTCTATTTCACACTTGTTTATTATCTAGTCACCAGTGTCTTTGTTTTGAGTTATTTTCTCCACAAACCACGTGATTAGGCTCAGAAAGTGCCACTTCATTGTAACTAATGGCTGCTAAGGTTCTTCTGTACCAAATAATGTGCTCATTGACCTGACCCTTGCTTTGTGGCAAGGTAACAGAATAGCGTCAAAATTGAGGTGCTGTGGGGGGAATTCTAAGTTGCGGCTTTTGGTTTTGGCTTGAAGCGTGGTGTTGTTGGATATTGTTATAGTCTACTCTGTCACTTTCACATCACAACAAAGGTGCCTTCTTAGGTTACTCTTCAATCTTGGCACCCCCACTCCTTTTGGCCTTTCTCCTAGCCGTCCTCAAGACTGTTGTTTGTTTGTTTTTAAATAAACCCTAGTTTGCGCTTTTAAATGGGATATGGACCACTGCCTCCAACCCCAACCCCCATTTGTGTGTGCATGCACATACGAGTGTGTTTGCTTACCTGTCTTGGTTCATGTCCTCTGGGCATGTTGGAGTGTGATTTGGTGTCTTCTTAGTAACTTTGAGAAGGTCTTTGTGTCGTCAGATATTATTTCTTTCCCATTTTCTCTTGTAATTGTGATCGCAGACATGTGAGACAGTTTATTCAGCTGCTTTTGTCTGTTGCTATTCATGTTTTTCCCTCTTGTCTTTATTTAGTTTGGATAATTTCTAAAGATTAGTCATCAAAACATGGACCACCCAGAAATACACACCAGTGCTTATAGGAAAACTAATTGCAGGGGCTGGGAAGGTACATAGGGAATTTCAAAACAATCATAATAAAACAAAGTATTCACAGAAAACGACAAATTTTACAAAAAAAACAAAAAACAAAAAAAACAGTAAGATCAACAACTGATTATTCAACAGAGGATGAAATCTAAAAAGTCAGAGAGATGTCATCTTTAAAATAATTGTCAAATTAGATCCAAACATAATGAAAGGAGAAAAAGATATTTTCATGCAAATAAAACCAGAGGGATCCTCTCACCTGCAGATCTGCATGTAAAAAATATCAAAAGAAACAAAAGCAAATTCCCCAAACCAGCCATCATACAAACAAACAAAGACCTTAAGGGAATGCTAGATAAGCTGGTAGAGGGAATGAAGAAGGGGAAACAGAATTGTGAAATGAATATTGACTGTGGAAAATAACAATTATAATATCATCTGCAGAACCAAAATGGATGGCATATCATAGAGGAACGAAGACAGTGCAGGAGCACAAAGTTTGCTAAATACCTGGAATAGCATTGAAACAGAAATTCAGTTAAGAATGTGATGAAGGACAAAGTCAAGGAAAGGCCATCCGCAAGGTTATATAGCCAAGATCAAGTCTAGTTCACATTGCTGGTTTTCAACTATATAGTATGTGTTTGTTTTTTTATTCTCCATCCATGCTTTATGATTCTCTTTGTCTTGTTGTTTGTTCCCTCAGGGTAATTTTAAATTAATCTGCATGTACCTGGATTTACTACAGATTTCACTCACTGTTTTGGTACTTGGTACTTAATAAAGTTGATGCTTACCTTTTGTAGTTACGGTTCTCATCACATCATTGTCTGACTCTTCAGCAAACCTATTTTATCCCAGTAGCCCTACATTTCACCTTTTTTAGAACCAAAAGATAGAGCTTTTAGCATATTCATTCCTGTTCTCAGTTCAAGGCCTGACTGCAAACTTGTCAAAACCTCCAGAAGTTGTGGTTTCATTGAATACCTGTTTACTTATTGAATGTTTACTTATTGGATGTTTGCAGCATATTCAAAGAAATGTACCTCCTTTGTTACGTGTGATTTGCCTCATTGGAATCCTACTTACAGTTTTGTATTGAAGAGTTTTGTGCTTTTTGTTTATCATGATCATTCTGTGTTACTATAGTAATAATCAAAAGTGTATCACAGTAATGCTTACAGCAGTTACATGTTGCAGGAATGAGAATTTCTTTAAAGATGTTCTTTGATGGGTTTTATTTTTGGAGAAAAGAATTTGCTGTGTACTCAGGCCATCCTGGAATGTGTATCCCTCTTTTGTCAGCCTTCCAAATGCTGGAATTACAGGCATGTATTACTGTGGTTTCTTCACCGTTCTTACTTCCACCACCACTCCTACTTTGTGTTGGTTGGCATTATGTTGGAGAACTCTACTGTTGGGCCGAAAACTCTATTCCAGCCCCAAAGATTCCACCCTGCCTCTTGCTTTTTTTTTTTTTTTTTTTTTTACCCATGAAGGGAATCTGACCCAAGGCCTTGAACATACCAGGCAGGCTTTATCTCACTGAGTTTCACCTCCAACTCTTAAGGTGTTCTTAATGATACCAAGATATAGGCTGAACAGATATGCTAACATTTAATTATTTGTGTCATTGAGTATATCAAGTGTTTGAAAATTCTCCAATAGAAATAATACAGCAAAGAGCATCTTTGAACAATTACATTGAATCAGAAATACCATTTGACCTTTATTCAGTAGTCATGGAGATATGATGACAAAGGCCTTAAATGACAGAGAAGACCATGGAAAGACATGGACTTTATGATCCAAAAGTATTAAAAAAAATACAAAACAAAATTCTGAACAACCTCTTCCTTTAAAATGTATCCGAGATCTATTTAGTTTATTTGAAAGAAACATTTGTTAACTGTCTGCATCTCTTCAAAAGCTTGTGTTATAAACAGCTGAAAAAACAATCTAATCTGGAGAACAGTGGTGACTAGGGCAAGTCCGAAGGAGACTAGACTTAGGTTAGTTCAAGTGCACTACAAAGTAGGGGCTGTCTCTGTTTTTACTTGGAAGCAACCTGACACCCTTGTTTATAATCAGTATTCCACTGACATTAATGGTGCTCTGAGTTAATTACTAATCTAGTCACTAGAAAGCAAAGTCTTGGCTTAATTCTATGACTGTTCTAGACAGGACACATGCTGCTACTCTTCTATGCAGCTAAATCTTGATTGTCTTTGTAACATTTGGATGCAAAGACAGCTGCTTTACTTTGTTGACCTAAAGACTATGTTTTAGGCTATAAAGACAATGGGAATTTTGGGGGTTTTTTGTTTGTTTGTTTGTTTTAAGACAGAGGCACTTGTTAACTAAAATATTTTAATACATTAGCCAAAGTGGCTATAATAGCCAAGAGTAAATTCTTCAGAGTTACATTTGAAATAGTTTATTTAGATCTAATATGGAAAGCCAGGCAGGGTCTTGGCTTGTATTTACTCCTCAAAGAAACAAAACATCCTGCAGTATAGACTCATGTATAGTGAAATGGTCACTTGTAATTCAGAGATAGACTGAGAGATATCAATTCAGCTTTGCCTGTTTTCATTATTTAACATGCTGAGTCTTAGGCCATTGATGGCACCTGACTCCAGGGGATTTCAACAGACCAGGCCTCTTAAGTCCAAAATAAACAAAGCAATGATAAATATTCTCTGGATACATTGGGAAGCAAGGGGACCAGTTTAAAGCTCTGTGTTTGGGGATCCTAACAAGAGGTTCAGGTTTATGTAGGAAAAGACCAGGGGCTGGGGTCTGCATGTGAGAAATGTGCAGAGCTAAGCAGTTGGGTCAAGCTGTGCTTCTGTGAGGTCCTGTTGCTTTGTGGTAGGGTGAGTGCATACAGCAGACAAACTGTTGTTGATTGAGGAGGCACTCTGATTTCCTTAGCTGATTAACATGTCTACGTGCATGCTTTAGTAGGACTCTAACCCACAGTTTAAGGTAGCAGAATGAAAGTAGAGCTGCCACACTCTCATCCCGCTTTGAGTTATTCAGTGGACATCTGGAGACCCAAGGGAATAGTCTGTGATTCCTCACAGAATAGCCTCTATGCCCCTGGATGCTGGGCATTTTTCCTTTCTCTGTAAATCAAGCTAACATGTTTTCCAGTTAGAATTGATGTCACTGTCCTAGCCGGTTCTTTGATGGAGTTATTGAAACTTCCATTAGTTGCAGCGTTTTTCTTAACCTAACCTGAGATGTGCTCAGGACTCATAGGGGTGGCCCTAGGTGCCTTAACCAGGTCTTTAGGACAGCATGTTTGTGACAGCTGGTGTTCAAAAGAGAGCTTAGCTCTGTTGGACCTGCATCTTTCCACTCCATGCACTCAAATCTCGGTTTATTTTGAGCCTCACACACCAGTCCTCATTTTCTTTAGAGATCGTTTCTTCCCTTTCCTTCCTCCTAACCCTCCAGTATTCCCACCTCGATCTCTCTCTTTCAAATTCAGGGCCCTTTTAGAAATCAGTTGTTAATGCATACATGCATGCAGACTCGTGCACATATGTATGTCTGTGTGCTTACATTTCCCTATAATCTTACTTGTGTGTATGTTTTCAGGGCTGTTTGTCACTGGACAACCAGTTGGTGTGCTCTTCCCTTGGGAAAGGGCTCCCTCTTCTTGTTCCCAGCTTTACTCAGTTGCGTGCAGCTCCTTGTACTGGGCTGAGGCTTTTTGTGGGTGTGTCTCCCCTCCCCCCCAGTTTGGCGTTGTTGTCCTCCTTGCTCAGCTCACATTTGGGTAGTCATTTTGATGAGATTTTACCTGTATACCTTCTGATGTTATTAGGAGACACAGTCGCACAGCAAAGTCCCTGCTCCTTTGGCTCTTACATCCTTTGTGCCACCTCTTCCATAGTGTCCGCTGGGCCTTAGGCGTGAGAGCGTTTATGGATGTATCCATTGGACTGGGCTTCACAACTGCACATTGATTGGTTGTAGTGTTCTGTAGTGGTCTCTTGCCGGTTAACGAGAAGTTTTCTTGATGAGGGCTGAAGACCACACTTGTCTGTGAATAAAAGGACAAATCTTTGTAGATTGTTGTTATAGAGTATGCTGGTTAGTATGCTAATGGTTGTAGTTTCTCCTCTAATAACCCAAGATTTCACTTAACTCATCTGTTAGCTAGATTTCTCATGGTATCCTTCTTGTTAAGTGGATCTTACCTCCAATTAGGGAGCTGTTGGTTACTGCCAAAATGTGTGTGCCACTATTGCACCCATAAGGTTATGCTGATTAATAATGTGGGTCCAGGTATCATAGCTTGATGGGACCCTTGGTGGCCTCTTTTGGAAGTTTGCATTGTGCATTCTGGTACCATGAGATCGTTAGTCCTCAGGGCCTGTGGGCTTTACTTCTGAAGTACATAGTATCTTCAGCAGTAGGGACTTAACTTCCAACCCTGGCAGAGGGTAGCCAAGGGCGCTAGAATAGACTATGTGTTTTGGGAGTCTCTTAGATCTGGCCAACAACTCAAAGGAGGGCTTCTCATGCCTGGTACTGGGGGTTTCAGTAGGCAGTTTTCTTTGGCTTTTGGAGGGAGCACTGTCATCCAAGATGAGAAAAGTTCACTAAAACTATAAATGTATATTTCTACAATGAAATATGCCACATTTTGTTTTTCTTTGGCAATACTCATAGCTAATCGAGCTCTATTTACATTCAGTGACTGTGCCTTGAGTGGAAACTTTTTTAGGCTTTTTATGTTCTCTGTTCTCTCTAGAAGCATTTCAGACATGGTTCAGTTAATCACCAGACACGATTTCTGTGGCATTTTCCTAGTGGCACCTGGCAAAATAATTAAAATGTATTGCTTTGCTGTTGAAGCAAGCAGAGTTAATACCTTTGTCCAGAAAGCTACTTTTTATTATTTCAAAATGAATATTGTTTGGTAAATGACTTAAAATTTAAAAGAATAGCTTCTAATGGAAGAATATTATTTTGTGTATCAGTTTTCTGGCCTTTGTTCTCTTGGAACTGAAAAACCATTAATAAAACAAAGTTGAACTTCTGGGAAAACAAGAATTTCCTCCCAAGTTTTTATTTGTTGTTTTTGTACTGGTTTGAATTTACCTGTGATGTTTTGAATGTTGTTATTTTTTGATGGAACTCAAATGTTCCAAGTTACTCTCCAATATTTTTATTTAGTAGAGAGGTATTGTGTTGTCTCTGTGTAAGCATAAGATGTTTATGTGTAAGAATAATCTAGACTTGGGGTGGCTGTGGAGTCCAATATGACTGGCCTAATAGATTTTGGCTAAATTGGTTTCCTGAAGCAGTATCTTACAGTGGGATGTGTACCTTTTTGAACCCTTGGTAGCCAGTTGGTTAGAAAACCATATTTATACTTATTTCTTCATGTATCCAGAGGACCATCAAGGGAATTTTTGTGAAGCCAGCAGAGGGTATATGTCTAGTGTTTGTAAGAGCAACTTGAAAGCAAGACTATTTTTTAAGGGTTTTTCACCCAAAGTCCCCCAAAGTAAATATCTTTAAAAAAAAAATTGTGGTTTGAAAACTATTGTGAAGTAAAATCAGAAGAAAATATTTTTTAACGGATTTGTTGTCAAAAGCTGACAATTGATCATCTCCCCAAGTGGGAACTTGAGTTATATGAAAAACTATCAGCTTCTAAAGATTGGTTTCCAAAATGTAGTGTCTCCACTAGGCATTTAAATGTGATCTATCCATTTTTATCTTAAAAATTACTTTATATGTGTCTCTGTGTGTTTGTATATGTGCACCATACCATACACAGTGCCCGAGGAAGGCAGTATTGGGCATTGGATCCCATGGGGTTGGAGTTAAAGATGGTTCTGGGTGCTGGGAACTAAACCACTGAGCCATCCCTCCAGGCTCCTTTAAATGTAGAGAACAGGATCTTACTGTGTACCCCTGGCCAGCCTGGAATTCATTATGTAGACTAGGTTGACTTCAAACTCATAGAAATCCACCTGCCTCTCCCTGGTGCTAGGATTAAAGGTGTGTGCCAGTCGGGCACGGTGCCTGTAATCCAAGCACTCAGAGCTACACAGAGAAACCCTTTTTGGGGGTGGGTTAGGGTTGGGAGTGTGTGTGTGCCACCATTCCTGGTCTGTGACCTAGGCATTCTTAAGAGAGGAATGGGCAGCCCTGCTAGGCCACAGAGGAGGACTTTGCAGCCAGTCCTGAAGATACCTGATAAAACAGGGTCAGATGAAAGGGGAGGAGGTCCTCCCCAATCAGTGTACTTGGAAAGGGGCAGGGAGGAGATGAGGGAGGGAGGGAATGAGGGAGCGGATACAGCTGGGACATAGAGTTAATAAAATGTAACTAACAATAAAAATTTAAAAAAGAAAAAAATATTTATAAAAAATTAAAAAAAAGAGGAATGGAAGTGAACAAAAATTATAGCCTATTCATCAAAGTGGTACTTATTTTACATTTATAATATTTAATTAAAGACAACTGCTTTTAACCACTTTATAGTGACGACTGTGCTTCAATTCAGGTTGTGAATTTGAAGTTAAAACTGTATAAGGAACAAGAAGTTAACAAGGCATGTTACAATTCCAAATGTTATGGTTGTCTGTGCCCCCCCCCCCCCCCCCCTTACATGTTGTGTGTATAGCCTCAGGTATCATTTCAGGAGCCTTGACCCATCTCTCTCAAGTCAGAACTTCTCATTGACCTGGACCTCACGGTTGGGCTGGGCTGGCTGGCCAGGGAGCCTCAGGAGTTTGCCTTTGTCTGTCTCCCAGTGCTGAGATTATCGGTGGGTGCCATCATGATATACTCTAGGGATTGAGTTCTGTCCTCATGCTTGTGAGGCAATATCCAGAGCCCAAGAATCTTATAGTCCTCAAGGAAATTAAATTCACTAGTAGAACTTCTTACTTGTTATTGTTTATGCTAAATTTGTGCTTCCAACCCAACACTGAGGTAGTCTTAACCTTTCCCCTCCAGCGTTGTGGAGTTTCTCACACAGAGGAATTTAACCCTCTGTGAAGCTTACAAAAGCTTTAAAGAACTCACTTCCCAGTAATGCTCATGTCAAGCAGTGTTTGCTTTCTGGGGCTATGTTTCATTTGACCAGCTAGTGCTGGTTACTTTGTGGTGGTAATGCTTGCTATGCAATTGCTTTCTCTGTTAGGACTGAGTGCACCTCTTTTTCAGCTAAAATCAAGCAAGGGCTTGTCTGCAGAATCTTGTGTGAAAAGAAGAGAATGAGTGATGATAGTAGGCAGGGTTGAAGAAGTGCCCCCATATGTATCGTTGGAAAAGCTTTTAGTATATTTATACACTGAGGGTAAACAACCAACCCATAGAAATGGAAGAGTTGCTGGTTGGCTTGAATTGGCCCAAGACTTCTCATTCAAGTCTTTCTAACAGATTTTAGAAGCCAAGATTAGTAGCAGATATTAGAATTGATCTAGTTTTGAGGCCATGGAACAGAATAAAAGGTTGTAAGAGTAGTGGGGACTGATGACAGTAGTTGGAATAGTGGACCATAGGCATTTGGGCTCAGTGTGCATAAAGAATGCAGGACTAGCAAGAATGAATCACTAGAGGTCTGTGAAAGAAAGGTGGGAACAGCTGGGAATAAGTAAAGGAAAGAGCTGTGGCCTGTGGGAGGAAAATAGGGTATTTGCTAGAGGAGAGAGTTTGTAAGGTTTCTGAGGAATCAGGTTATTGTCTTCAGAATTGTTAGCTGAAGTGGAATAAGGATAAATGTCATTAGAAATGAGGTGAAGGTCTTTGATGACTTTTGTCTTAGGAGATCATCTGTAGGATAAAGAGGAGCTGAGTAGCTCCCACCAATTGAATTTGCTGTGATTGGACAGAAAGTCAAATCAGACCCTAAATAAAGTTTACTTGTTCCTAGAATTATTTAAATAGAAAAGGCTACTTTTGTGGAAACAGTGCATTTTCATGGGATCTCCTGTGGGTTGTAAGAGAACATCAAGCAGTTGGAGCTAGCATCAGGAGAGCAGCACAGAAGCAGACATGACTCGTGACACAGGAGGGCACTCTCCTTGCTCTGCACCTAGTCCTTTTTTAATCCCTCTTCAGCCAGAGGAATGATGACTGCTCACAGATTGTATAATCTTCACAAGGTTGTGGCTCACAAACAAATGACCCGTAAGAGTCTCAAAGGGGAGACCATGTTGGAAAAATAGTGAATTTTATATGATTCTTCTTACTGGTTTTTCAAGTAATTTTCTATTCTCTACAGGGATTGTTGGCCTTAAAAAAAGTCATTTTTCTCTATCTCCTTTAAAAAGGGCATAGAGCAGAAAATGGTGAGAAATTCTTGATTTAGCCACCCACTCATACAGTTTATTACTTCCAAAATTAGTTTTATTTTTCTCAGCAATTTGAGTACTTAAACCCAGAGTACATGTATATTCTGAGAGGCCGATTCAGACACTGCCAAAAATAGGAATTTGAATTTTCTTCATTGCCAAAGGTCACATTTTGCTTAGACAGAATTCCAGTATATTCATGGAATATACAGATTAGAAGCAGTCCCAGGCATCATTTTAAATGTTACAAAAGACATCACATTATTTGTGCTTTTGATTTTTACACCTTTTACTCAGATTAAAAATTTCTATTAAATACACATACTTAATGGTTGCTTTACATTTGATCAGTGTTGTGAAATGTTAACCTTTGGAGTTCATAAATATAAGTCAGCATTTCTTGGTGGTGTTTGGACTCTGAAGCATGGAGTTATGCACACACACTGAGGTTCTCTTTCTCTGCTGAACTCTGAGTTATGGTGTGCAGCTGCAGGCTAGTAAGAATTAAAGTGCTGTTGGCTGGAGGACAGCTTCCACTGTGACATCTTAAACCTCCCGTTATGTTCGCTTACTTTGCAGTCTCATTTTCAAAACATAATCAGAGTCTAGGTACTCTTCTTTGAGCCTCTTCTTAGCAAAGATTCCTCCCTTCTGCTGTTCCAGTTCTGCTTTTTCAGGCCTGGTTTCTAAGCAACCATGGCAATACGTGTGTGGTTAGGCATATATATATATATATATATTAGTAACTGTTTGGCTTGGTATTAAAACTCATAAAAATCGCCTTGACAAAAGGGCAGGGTGATGCCCACATTCTTGGTTATCAATATCTGTGTTTAGATAGATAATGTTTTAAGTTTATATTGCTTATAACTAATATGTTGAAATTCCTTGTTACTATATTTCTCTTATTGTAAAAGTATACAGATTTTCTCCTTTAGCAGTGTTAATGGTTTGGTAAAATAATCTGGTCACATAAGTATATAAACAACAACAGTTTCTGACATTACAGACCCATGTTTTAACTTTCTTGAAATACATAGTTCAGTGTAAAAATTTTGGAATGCTCGCTAGTGAAAACAATCATTTATTGAAAATTACCTAAACAGAACAAAGTCTCTCTCTGGCAATTGTCCTAAGGACAGGCAGCAAATGGAGAAATTCTCAGTAGAGAAAGTCTATTAAATCTTAATGAGAACAGCAAGAGCCTGGGCATCTGAACTGCAGCCTCCTCTCACCAGCTTCAAGCTGTGGAAGGTCTGTTTCAGGAGATGCATGGGCACACTAGACTCCTCCTGAGAGACTCTAAGTCTAGGAATACCACCGGCTCCAGGAGGACAGGCCAGAAGCATCTCTTGTCATTAGCTCTGCACTGTATATGCCCCATTCTGGACTGGTTTAGACTCCTCACTAATAGGAATGGGGCTTTCTTGACTGAGGTGCTTGCCATGGGACCACCCTCTGTCCCACAGTGAACAGGCTAAAAGTACGTAGGCATCTGATTGCTACTGCCCTGTGTGCTCATAATGCAGAGGCTGTACACCAAGGGGCTGTCAAGGGAAAAGCAGACAACAGAAACAGTTTTGAGACAGTGCAGATGTGCCACACTTAGACCAGACACCAACTGTAAATGTTGCAAAGTGACATCTTTATAAATAAGTTAAAAACTAAGTTTAATCAGTGATTTATGAAATACAGAACATCAATAATGACATTATTAAAATGAGCCAAATAGAAATACTTTAAAATCTAAAGCTTGTAAACTGTCTCATAAGGTATCCAGAGAATGTAAAATCATAATCGATCTTCTTTATAATATATTATAACCTTTTCTCTCTTGGACAGACAAGTTTGTTTTTTCTTTTCATTTAGCTTTGTATGCATTATATGACAGATTAAGTCTTTTCAGAGCTTTAAAAAATAGAATATTCTTAAGTAAGGAGAAGGCTCCAAATTCTGAGTGTATAGTGTCCTGCTGTCTCAGTCTCAGCACATTTTCCCTTCCGCCTTCCCTCTCCCCTTCTCTTCCTCCCCCTTCCCCTTACTCAGTCTTTTAGTGAATAGAAAACATAAGTAGCCTATTTCTACTTTACAACATAAAATGACAGAGATAGAGTATTTTTAGTGTTTGAGTGATAGCCAAACCTTGGTTGGAGTACTCATGTTATAAACTTTCTGGTGTTGTCTGACACAGCTAGGGATCAAGTGTCCCATCTTTTTTCTAAATTTATTTTTAATCAATCAATCAATCAATCAATCAATCAATCAATCAATCAATGTGCGGTAGCTGCACCTCTGTAGATACCATCTAAATGTTAAACAAAACATGTTTTCATCTTGGGTTTTTCAAGTTGCACTGTATAACATTCTGAGCAGGGTGAATACAGTTGGTATATTCTGGCCAATTAAAGAGGATAAGCTTACCCACAGTGCAGGGTAAACTATGAGCATGACCTAAAGGCCAGCCCCCACAACTATATCCTACTCTGGTGCACAGATTTTATCAAACGCGTTCACCCTAAATATGACAAGAAACAAACCTTGCTTCTTTAAGCTGCTCCAGTATTCATTTGCCCTCAGGAATTTAGAGTATATCATACATAGCTAAACCTACACAGTTATACAATTTTAACTTTTTTGTATTAAGAAGACTGTATTGTACTTGTTTAATAAGCATCATAGGCACCATCCACACTGTTTTAAAGGTGGATACTTGGGTAACTGCTTAACATTTAAAAAAATGAATATAGGTGTTGTGTATGTCTTTGTGAAGATGTCACATCCCTAGAACTGGAGTTATAGACATTTGTGAGCTGCCAGGTAGGTACTGGGAGTCAAACTCAGGTCCTTTGGAAGAGTAGCTAGTACTCTTAATCACTGAGACATCTCCAGCCCCTTTGGAATAACAATTTTGATAACAATTTTCTTCACAATCCAGGCTGACAGTGAAGTTGGTTGACACTGATAATAAAATTGAAAGGCCACAGTAGACAGGTATAAGAGATATTTAATTTTAGTGGTGATAAAGGAAGCAACCATATCCAGACCATTGTGGCACTGTCATTAGGATGGACCCAGGTAGGGTTCCCATAGGGGGCATAGGCTACTGCTGACTCGGCTTAATTAGAAAGAGGGCTCCTTGAGTCCCTTTAAGAATCACATCCTTGTCATTTTTTTCTTAGGGGAGGATGTGCGGCTTCTCCTAGTCATTCTGGAGACTAGCCATGTGACTGTGCAAATGGACCATGGGTAGCACTTTGTCTTTTATTCCAGCACTCAAGGGCCAACCTGATCTATATAGGAGTATGAAACCAACCAAATCAAAGGAATATGTGAATAACTGACAAGCACTTGTCACTCAGTTATTTAACGTTTATTGCTACCATTGGGTGAATCAAAAACAGGGTGCCTATGTATCTTTACTCCTGTCTTAAAGGGAGTGGCTTTTCCTTCAATGTTCTTGATTGTATTAGCTCTGTGAGAGGGCAGGAGATACTGTATAACATTCAGTATGTGCAGGATAAAAGAAAGGTTGGGGAATAAAAGCAAAGAGTCCACACAGCAGAGTAGTGTTCTGGAGCAGCTCAGGGGCAAAACACTGGATTCTAAAGGGATTAGTCAGTGCATCCAAGAGCTTTGGGTTTTGCACGTCATTCTGTCCTTTTCTCCCATTGCTGTTTTGAAGATTTACAAAGACTGTCTACTGTGGCTCCCTCAGAGGAGCACTCTGTTAGCATGTGTCTCTCTCTAACCTAGTGATGGCACATTCTGCTTTTTCTTACAGAGACAGGCTGAGGTGGTAACAGTATAGCTGTTTGATTGCCATCAAAGTGGAGAAACAGTAAATTTAAACCAATCTTTCCAACTGAAACTTAAGCAAAAGTACCATTTTTAATTAGGACTGGAAAGAATGTATCAAGAAATTGTAAAGATGGGATATTTTCAAATGGCAGAGGTAAACCTAGGCTGTAAGGATGGATGGTCTTCTAAAACAGTCTCCAAAGATACTCATCTAAGAGAGGTCAATTGAAAATCATTTCCCCATCTGATGTTTTAATTAAGTCATTCCAGCCTGATTTACAAGATGCAGAGCTGTCAGAGGTTCCTCTGTGATGTCCGTAGACCTTCATAGGCATTTGCCTTTGACAGATAACATTAGTTTTCAGTGTGCCGCATGTCACCCTAGATGGTAGAGGCCTGGAAAGCCAGGCAGGCCATGGATGGGCTGGATGCCCTCGTTGTACGCTCCTTGGGATTACACCGTCTCTTGAAGCTGTCAGATCACATTCCGGTTTAAGCCAGGTTCATTTGAAGCTCAGGCTGCCAAGTGAGAGCTGGCTGGATTTGCCAGAAGTAAAGCTACAGAGCTTACAGTGACAAGTTTGGGGTAGGTTGGAAATAAGACCTCTGTCAGGTTTCTCAGTCTGGGATCAACAGGCACTGTGGTTAGGTCTCTGATTTTCGCAAAGAGTTTGCCAATTGCATACTCCTTTCTATTGCTTTGTATATTGTTAAACCATAAATTTTTAAAAGAGCGTATGAGATTTGCCTTTACAAGTATACTATTTCTTTGAGATAATATGAAATGGGGTAGTTTTAGAAGCATATAGAGATTATTTAGAAAGAATGTCATGATCTAACAGTTTGTAGAACCTCAGGGTTTTGTCTGATAATGGTTTCTAGTAAGTCGAAGGTTGAAATCTAGAACCAGCTTCAGAATATATTCAGACAATGCAGTAACTTAAATGGTCTCTCCACTCTTTACATTTTTCATACTTTTTTCCCATACTGTTGGTTTGATTTTTGAGACAGGTTTGTGTGTGTGCGTGCGTGCATGTAGTCCGGGCTGTCGTGGAACTCACTCTGTAGATCAGGCTGGCCTTGAACTTACTTGCCTCTGCTTTCTGAGTGCTAGGATTAAGGTTGTGCACCATTACCTAGCTTCATTCACTCACATTTTTATCCTTGCTTTGTTAATAATTTTTTTTTAGCATTCTTAATGTTTTGCTTCAGAAGGTGCAAAAAGAGTGTGATAAATTTATAACGTAAAATTATTCTTAGAAGTGTAAATTGAGTACATTAAACATGTGTATTTTAGCACAGATATGGAAAACAGAACATCGAAGAAAAGCTAGTTTTAGTGTGCAACGTGCAGTTTTATAAAATGTCTACATTACAATAGAGTGCACAGGTAATTCAGGAATAAGCGTGTGGCTTACTGGGGTGACATCCAAAGTCACGGTATTGATTGTTCTAAAGCAAGGCCACATCAGGGAAGATAACCGCACCTTTCTGGCAATGCACATTGCAAATATGGCAGACATCAGACTTCGTTCTGGCTTCTATGGTGTTTGTTAAATGATAGTTGTCATATTCTCTGTTTTGTTTTTAAATAGTATTGAAGACCATTCATATGTAAAAACTAACAAAAACTCAGTAATCATTATTTTACTTTAGAGAAAACACTGTTCCTCTTCATTTTCTGACTTGGAGATTATCAGTCTTGTTCGGTACATTTCTGTTGAGACTTTTGAGAAAAAAGTGGACATACAAATTCTAGAAAGAAAACCTAAAACTTATTTTTTGTGAAGAGTTAGTATATTAAAGGCAGATCTTGGTAAGCCTGTGTTTTCTACTGTTCTCATTGTCTGTACATGCACATTTGCCTCTACAGAACATTATGGTGGCTAGCATTACAGAGAATGTTGAAGTGACTGCTTTGTTAGACTCGTCTTTATAGAAAAACCAAATCAACAGAAATGTTAATATGCTTTATCATTTTTAATTCTGGAAAAATTAATTTGATATGAATTTATCAGCTCAATAGAGGATGTTGCGACTTGCTTTTAGAATACTTTGCTATGCAAAACTGAAATCCCATTAAACAGTTCCCCATTCTCTCCTCCCAGGATCCTGACAGCAATCATTCCTACTTTTTTCTATTCTAGCTACCACATATAAACAGAATCATTCACTATTTGTCTTTTTTTGGAGAGAGAGAGAGAGAGAGAGAGAGAGAGAGAGAGAGTGAGTGTATGTGTGAGATGGGCTTATTTCACGTAACATAATGTCCTTAAAGTTCAGTCATACAATAGAATCCTTTTTTTCCTTTTAGAGTTGTTCGACATTCCATTATATGTCTGTAACAATTTTTATTTTATCTGTTATTGGCTGTTCAAGTTGCTTTCATCCAACCCAAAAGAACAAAGCAGCAAACCCCACCAAGCTGCTCCCACATATCCTCCTCACAGGTTCAGCAGTTGTTTGTTTTACTGGTTCCGTGTTCTGTGTATACGCTTGCTTGCATGCATGCCGCACACTCCCTGACCTGTCGTTATGGATGGTTGTGAACTACCAAGTGAACTGGGGTCCTCTGCAAGAGCAGCAAGTACTCTTAAACAGCAAGACAGAACTCCACCCTCACTGTGTTCTCTTTCTTTAAAAGGTGGATGGTGCCTTTGATAATGTTTTTAGATTAAAAATTAACCCCAAACCCAAACTAAGACACTGTTATAGATAATGCTAGAAGTTATTTGCCTCAGAATCTGCTGAACATATTTTGTGAAATCTTTTGGTTTGTCAAACAAGTAGTTTTTCATGTGTAGATAGTTGCAGGCAGCTTAACAAAAACTAGTATAGTAAAAATCCATTTTGAAGCCTGCAGTGGGCCCCTCGCTTTACAGTTCATGCTGGCATAAGCCGGATTTGCTCCTCTGACTGTGTGTTTCTGCAGTGAATGGGCTGCAGGGCCTCGTAGGCTAGCTTAGGACACTGTTCTAAGCTTACCATAAACCTGCTTTGTACAACAAACAGTGATACAGTCCTGTTTGTGATAGTTACTCCATGGGTGTGATTGGTTATATTAAAAATTATTGCTGCAGTTTTAATTTGAGTGAAAGCAGGACTGATCAACACTTTCTGTTGGCTTTGTGGGGTGACATGTCTCCTGTCTGAACTAAGTGGCATTGATCTTTGGCTGTCTTGCAGAACTTGAGCACTTGAGTGCACTCGCCTCAGTTCACTCCTGACTCCTTAATGACAGAGCCAGGACTTTGCTGAAGAGGATGCAAGTTTTCTTCTCATTCTCTGTTTTAGTTTTCAAGAAGAAAGATGAGTAGAATTTATCAAATTGATAAATTCAAATTAGAGAACCTGGGAATGTGGCACAGCGTCCTTGCCATGCTTGCTCTTTCCCTTAAGCGTGCACTGCAACATTTTTTTACACATACAGCCAAGTGAACCTGGAATCATCCACAAGATGGGAGCTTTGGGGCTGGTTGTGTTTGGGAGATTTTCTTTTAATGGCATTTGAAGATGTAAAAGTAATTACTCTTTCTTTTCTGGGCTTATTATTTAGATGTAGATGATTTGTGCTGAGACAGTGGAAGGGTGGGGTGGGCAGGGAGTTGCCCTGTTCAGCCGCCGTCTCTGCTCTGTCCAGTAGTTTCATAGCATTTTGAATCTATTACTTAAACTTGACACACCTTTACTGAAAGCCTATTCAGTTCTATTTAGCTGATGCTTCTTCTGCCTGTGTTCCTTGCCTGCAAATGTAAACTGGGGAAAAAAAGAATCCTCCATACTTACTGTCTCACCTTAGAAATTCTAACATTTCTGTGTGTGTAATCTGCTCTGGAAGAAGCAATGGAATGTGTAGCCTTGACCCTGTGGAGGTGCTTCAACAGTGTCCCATGGTCGTTGTTGGTTTGTCAGTAGCCTCCACTGAATACGGCTGCAGGTATCAACATGGGGCCATTTTAGATGCTTTTCTTTCTGAAAGTGAGATTTTGGTACTTTTATCATGACCTGTTTCTACAACAAATACTTAAGTAAAAAATTTTGAACTTTATATGCATGTGATTCATAGCTATATGAGAACAATGAGTTTTTCTTTTTACATGAAGAAATCTGCACAAAGGGAAAATTCAGAAACATTAGCAAAATGAAGAGAAGATTCTTACTCAGAAGTGTATACCATAGATGTATGTCTAATCATCGGGGTTCGTGCAGGGTTAGATGGCTGACATCTGAGCTTCTCAGGGTTCAAAGCAAAACCAGTTTAATGGTGTGACCATCATATGCGCTCTAAAGTAGGTAGATGAGTAGTTTTTTGTTTGTTTGCTTTTTAAACAGCAAGTGGTGTGCTTTCCATGGCTGTTTATACCGTCCCTCATCAGGAGCCACGGGCCTTGTATGTGAAAGCTATGAGCTGATGGTGAGGGCTGTTTTCTCCTTAGCTAGAATTACTGCCAGCACTGTATCTCTGACACAAGATTTAAGCTCTGTGCTGTATTGAGTAGGAGTGAGAGATCCTGAGAGTTCAGCCTGTGACACAGTCATTTATTCTGGGTACTGTTGACAGCAAGAGGAATTTGCCTGTGTAACACACCACCAATATTTTAATGATAATTCCAGGTGGGTAAGCATCCACCTTTCCCTCTTCCATTCAAAGTACCTTGTCCATGCTCGCAAATAAAATAAAAATGTATAGTCCCAAATACATTCGTTCCACCAAGTTTTGCTTGTTTTAAGTGAAATTAAGATTATCAGAATTGAATTAACTAGGTATAAGGATACTTAGTATCTAAAGACATCTGATAACTTGTTTTCTCTTTCATAGTGAACTATAAATGTTAAGATGCTTTTCTTTCTCAAAGTGAGATTTTGATACTTTCATCATGACCTGTTTCTGCAACAAATATAGAAAATTTAAACTTTATGTGATTCATAGGTATATTAATTATTTAATGCATTTGTTTAGAAGCTTGAGTTGCAGACAGTTAGAACCGAAGTAAGATCAGCATCGCAGGCCTAGAGCCAAAGCATGAAGTTTAGAGTTGTAGTCAGGCTATCAGTTACGTAATTCATAAGCGCTTAAGAACAGGTTCTTTTTTGCCTGGAGACCACAGCTGTTGCAAACTAGACTTTGTTGTCAGTAAGCAAGTATTGCTTTAGTTCGGTTACTACGCTCACATACTCAGATGTATAAGGTTGTAGTGGAATTTAATGGTCCTGATGGAAAGTTAGATTATCTCCTGTCCGTACATCGTAGACTAGCCAGGGTCAAGATCAGAATCCCTAGCAGTGGCCTAGTTTGAGAATAATCTTGAAAATGTATTTTTTTCTCTGAGATGAAAATGTGCCTGTATGTATGTACAACATTGTAGAGCAATTATTCAGCTTCTGTGCAGAACTTCCTGTGCACAGGACACCGTGCTGCTGTTGCTCCCATCTTTTTGCTGCTCTTCTCAGTGCCGTGCTTTTTCTAGGCCTTCATCATCTGGTCTGGACTTGTGGCTTATGGTTGGTTGTTTTTGAGATTGCTACTTAATCACAACATTTCTCCCTCATTTTCCTACCACCAAACCTTCCCACACACCCATTTCTACTCTCCTTCAAATTTATGGCCCCTTCATCATCAGCTGTTAATGCATGCATACATACATTTGTAAATACATATGTACTTCCCCAGATAGTCAGTACAAGTTACTTGCATGTTTTTTCAGGGCTGCCCATTTGGCCCAGAGTGACCATCTGGTGTGCTGCTCGCTGGTGAGCTCCCCTCCCCTGCTCTCGGCTTTGTTCAGTTGCCGGTGGTTCTTTGTGTACAGTTGAGGCCTCCTGGACTTTCCCTGTCCAGTTTGGCCAAGTTCATTTTTGCCCTTATTCAGCTCCCATTTGGCTAGTCATGTGATGAAACTTCGCTTATATATTGCCTATACACCTTCTGATGTTACTAGGAGACATAGTCTAAAAGCAAACCCCCTGATCCTCTGGCCCTTACATCCTCTCTGT
Source organism: Psammomys obesus (assembly GCF_907164565.1). Lineage (NCBI taxonomy): Eukaryota > Metazoa > Chordata > Mammalia > Rodentia > Muridae > Psammomys > Psammomys obesus. The sequence continues at coordinate 4,110,086 of NW_026590405.1, read as the reverse complement.
ACCACCTTCCACTGGGCCCTAGGCGTGAGAGCATTTGTAGATGTATCCATCGGGACTGGGCTTCACCACTGCACATTGATTGGTTGTTTTCTGAAGTTTTTTTATTTTTATTATTATTATTATTTTTTTTTTTGGTCTGTTAACAAAGAAGTTTCTCTGATGAAGGGTGAAGACTACTACATTTATCTGTGTGTATAAAGACAGATGCTTGTAGATTGTTGTTAGAATCATGCTGGTTTAGTAAGCTAGTGGTTGTAGACTCTCTTTCAATAACCATCATTTCACTAACACTGATATTTGTCTTTAAACCAATAAAATGTGAATGAGAAGTTCATGCATTTAAGACCAGAAACATTAAGAGCCAAGGTGTATTCCAGTGTGTCTCCCTTTCCCTCGAGACCAGGGCATTCTGATCAGGGCCACTTATTCACCTGGCTTGGACTGCGGGTTATAGGGCAGGTCCTGTCTACCCTCAGGAGATCTATGATATGAGCATAAGTGACAAACTTGTTATGAAGCCTCAATATTTTTTAGGGTCATTTGTTGAATTATCTTAGACTGACTGCTGTAAAAACCTTGAGGTTCTTAGATACTCAACACCTAGAGGACTTTCTTTTGGTATTTACTGTTAGTCATTAAAGCGTATTCAGTACCGCCTACTGCAGTTTGGGTCCTGAACATTGACTAGGAGTGGCAAGGGAATGGGGAAAGGAGAGACCCAGGAAAGCTGAGGTTGGGGGGAGGGGTGTGCCACCTCTGATAGGAAGGGTTCCTTCTCCTGGCAGCACTGGAACTGCAGAGTGTTTTTTAGCTACAGCACATGGGGAGGGCTTAGCTCCTCTCTGGAGAGAGCAGTCTTAGACTAAAACACTGGCTTCTTGTCCGTGTATACTTCTCCTTCGACAGAAGGCTTTTGTAACTTCAAGCCTGGCCCATCTTATCCTCGCGGTGATTTACTCAGTAGACATGATAACCATTCCCATAGAGAAGACTGAAACAGGAGACGCTCAGTGGTCACACAGCTATTGAGAGGAAGGACCAGGCTTTGCACCCTGGCATCCATATCCTACATACCATTTCAAGGCAGAAGGGTGTGGGAAAACCAGTTTTCACCACAATTGTAAGTACAGAATGTTCAGCTGAGAGAAAACAGGCTTTTCTAGATCTTGTGCTACTGCCTCTCTGTAACTACCATAGAATTCTTTCTTATTAGGTACTTGCTGGGATTATGAATTTCATAGACCATGTATTCTGCCATCTTAGTGTCACTGGTAAAACACCGTCAGCCAGCCCTGATAACTGTGAAAATGATAGCCTTCTCTTTAAAACAAAACAAAACAAACAAACAAACAAACAAACAAAACTCAGTGCACCCATAGATACACAGTAAGAAATAAAACTGTCACTCGTTTCTAAAAAGAGAATGGAGGTGATTGTTAGTAAACATATCATTTCATCCTTTAAAACAATTTCTTTTAGTTTAAATCAGAAAGTGCCGTATTTATTTCTGGGGAAAAGCTTGTTCTTCTTAAGGTCTACCATGCTTGGTCGTCCTTGAATAGTAATTTGTACTCGGCTTTTCACAAGTTCAAGTGGAAGTCTATCTGAGAAGTAGGCCGTCCACTTCCTATGACATAGGCAGTGGTCAGTGACAGGCACTCCATGAGATGCAATGGCTGGACGTGTTTGTGGCACTGCTGAGGATGAGGAGACTGAGAACTGTGTAGACAGGGAAGATTTTTAAATCGAGGACTCATCTTGGAGAGAGAGAAATGACGAATAAAGAGGAGGTGCTAGTGAGCAGGTGCTGGGGCTCTGTTACCTGCTGCCACCATCCTCCCTCTCCCTAGAATGAGAAGCTCTTGTGGGAATTACTTTGTCATTTTGTCTTGTCACTTCTGCATGGCCAAATGAAGGGCTAAGCTAGATGTGTTGGCACGTGTCTGTATTCCAGCATTTTGGAGGCTAAGTCAAGACAGTTACTGTTGAGTTCAAGACTACACATTGTTCTGAGCCATCCTGGGATCAGAATGGAAAATCAGTAACATAAGGACAGTTATAAATACAATAACAGTTGTAAATACAATTATACAGTTATAAGTACAATGATACAGAAAGAGGACTAACCTCTTCTTTCTAACTTACGCTCACATGGTTTCCTAATTCCCTTAGGGAATACCTTTGTGGTGCATTTGAAACCTTTGGCTTGGGCTGACAAAAAAAAAAAAAAATCTTTCAGGTTCCAACCTCTGCAACTGTTAGGTTTGTGTTACACGTGTGCCGTTTTAGTGGTTAATGGCAGACACCAAGGACTAAAGGCTTTTGGGAAGTCAGCACTAGTGGCTCCAGGATCAGCTATGCAAAACCAAAGGATAATTTCTTTGGAGGGTTTACACATAGAGGCAAGTGCTGCACACTGAGCCACATTCTCAGCACCAAACAGAAGTCTCAAAACACAGCTGTTTTTAGACTTTTACTTGATTGTGTTACCCTCTTTACTAACTTTTCCACTCTGTAGTTGGGTCTCGTATTGTGCTGCATGTATATAAACATACATTATCAAATGCACATTTTGTTGAGATTAAGTTAATGATCTAACAGTCAAAACTTGTATTTTCAATTTTTAAAAAAAATTGGTACATATTGTGCCTAAACCAAGAGGTGTGTCTCTAGTGACTGTTACAATAATGCTAATGGACTGTTAGATGTTTGCTCTAATGTTAGATGTTAATTTATGCCTTGTAAATGAGAAACTGTATAGTCTGCACAATAAATGCCATATAAGGAGCAAGCTTCCTGCCGACACCTGTGCTGGTTCACACTCCGAGCAGTCTCCCGCCTGGTGGGAAGAATTTCTGGCCTGTATAATTTCCGTGATAAGCCAGATTATAAAATACATTTAATTACCAATAACAACAAATCCTGTCATGCCTTGTTGACTGTTTTTGAGAACAGGCTTTAGGAGCCAATCTGATGCTATCTCTGTTCTCCAATACAAGTTGGCAGAACAAGTTCCATTGTTCTGCCACAATACAAGTTCCATGGTGTTCGAATGGAAGCATACAGACTGCAACTTTGGAGATCTTTTAAGTCCTGTCAGGACCAGTTTTACCCATATTGAATAGTTAGGAAGACTTTTTTTGAGCTGCCCTCCCTCCCCTGTTTTGTAAGTTCAAGAATAGATTGTAAAAGCTAGACATTTGCTTATTGACAGGGATACTTAATGTTTGTGCTGTAAGTAGAAGCAGTCTTACTTCCTATAAATAAATTTTATTGCAATTTAAAATCCATTAGTGTCTTATGAAAACTAATAGTCTTAAAATTCATGTATTCACCAGAATCCAGTAAGTTAAACTCAACAAATTTAGGTTGTTTATTATATGGCAGGCATTGTGTTAGGGGCTGGATCTACTGTGCTTAAGACATTCAATTTATTTATCTATCAGGCAAGTGTCTTGAGTGTCATATTTGGCCGAACTGAGTTTCTAACCTGGGGCTTGATGTTTCCGCCCTCCATGGGTAATGTGAAGACTTCTCAAGGAAGTGGTGCTTGTGTGCAGCTGTGAAAGATGGGTACCAGTGTTTAGCCTGGATTAGATTTCCAATATGCCATGTCAGAGTTTTCTGTGGAAAAAGCATAGAGTATTTGGAAAATCAGCAAAGCCGTAGAATACCTTAAGATGGGGACAGGCAAGGAGGATCAGTGGCTTAAGATGAGAAGACAGTCAGTCACCATTTTCCCTCAAATTATATTATTTGTGTGTGTGGTGTGAGATATATTAGTAGGAAATGCTGGTGCTACTAAGTTTGTGTGTCATGGTACATGTTTGTAGGTTGGAAGACAACTTTTAGGTTACCTTCTCTGCCTCTTGGAGCTAGCAGGTTTTTACCCCAGCATCTGGCTCCTGAGTCTTTATTGGTAAGATAGAGCAGTTGGGATTTTCATCATTGTTTTTAAACAACAGGAGAATATGGAGACATGTGCCTAGGCTTCTGTGTTCAGCCTCCAGGTGAATGTGGTTGCCGGTTCCCAGAGACAGTAGAAAGAGCAGAGAACAGGGTTTATTTTTTAGTTCCTGAGGAGTGCACACATGGGAACCTGCTATGTCCTGATGGCTTGGTCCTGGAAACCTGATTGGGGCAACGTGGAATGAAGAAATGCTAAACCACAAGGAAATAGGAGTGCCTATAAGGACACACTGAATTGTTAGTGGTTCAGAATAGTAATTGGCAGGTATTTTAAATGTGATTCAGTGTTGGCATTTTGTTTTATATTTATTTCTTGTGTGTTGGTCTCTTGCCTGCATGCGTATCTGTGCACCCTGTGTGTGCCTGGGGTCACCTGCTGAGGCTAGAAGAGGGTGTTGATCCCATGGAACCAGAGTTAGAAATGTGTGTGAGCTGCCATGTAGGTGTAGGAATTGTACCAGGCCCTTTAGAATTGGAACAAAAGCTCCTAAGTGCTCATTTCTCCAGCCCTGACTTTTTAGAGAGAGAGAGGTGGAAGGTAGTGATAGGGAGGGAGAGGGAACAAAAAGAGAGAATCTCAGTCATTTGGCCACTTGTGCAGTTCACATTTCTTGAGCCCCATTTTTGTCTTGGGACCTGTAAGCTGTGAAAGACGTGTGTGTGTGTGTGTGTGTGTGTGTGTGTGTGTGTGTGTGTGTTGGTCATAAACTTACAACTATTTTGATGAGACAGTGTCTTGTAGCTGTTTTATTTAGCTTAGTTTATTTAGTTGACCATTTAATAAAAATCCATCTTTTAAAAGAATCATATAAAAAACATTATTTTAAAAAAATTTTAGTGATGTTTTGGCCTAGGCTTAAAATGGGGCAGGGGTGCAGTTTTACTGAGACTCCCCTTGCTGTGTATTTGATTTTCAGGGTTTGTTCAGCTTCTCTCCTCATCTTCCCATCAAGGCTTGTACAGAACTTGCATTATGTGCAATTTTTACTATTTTACTATTAAGTACTGTGGTACTTATGCGTGGGTGTGGTAGGCTGTGGACTAACAGGCTGCTGTGCAATGAGAATGTGACATTATATATCATGTCTTTAAAAATAAGCTTTTTCTTTCTTCCCAGTTGATCTCCTTTTAGAAACTCATCCTGTTTAGATAGTGAGAATTGCTGATACACCATTAACAGTACCAGTAAAGTGTGGATAGTTATTTCTGATTCTTTTCTTAATGTATGGTGTAATGGATTAGCTTTGGAGATTTCTAACTTTCCCTTTTATTTTAGAATTTTAGAAAAATAAATGAACCAAACTTTTAGGCCCTGATCAGAAGAAGCAGCTGTCACCGCACTGCCTCCCAGGAAGAGCTCTAGAAGCAGCCTCTTGCCTTGTTGGAGGATTTCCCTCACTACCTGACTCTAGCCCTTCACCTTCTGGGATTTTTGAGTCTTGGTTGCTTCAGCCCCACTCTCTCTTGGTGTTAGGCAGAGAGTAAGTGCTGGTTGATATGGGTGTGCAGAGTAATGATTCTTTGAGGCAGCCATGGGGACAGCAGAAAGAGAATACTCTGATCTGGTGGGACACAGACATCATTTAATTATTATAGTTTCTTGTGCTTGGTGAAGTTTGTATTTCTCTGTCTCAAGGAATTGAGGAATGTACTAGATTCCATTTCAATATCTACTAGATTCTATCTAATACCTTTTCAGGTTTCATAACATTCCCAGTCATGTGGGACACGGTTATGGGAAAGACAAAGTAATCTTTGACATAAGAGTACTAATGAGATGGCATAAAAACTTTTATATTTTATTTGATAAAATAGAGCAATATTTTATTCTATTTATATAGCACCTTTTCTTGATACTTGCTATACAGTAATATTGAGATAAATAAATCATTTTAAAAATGTGGAAACATTGAGTGAGAAGTGGCTAGGGAAAATACACAGAACAGAAACAGTGCTTGAAATGGGTGGGGCTTCACCTGGAGGGCTCTTTGTTGATTAGTCTGGCGCGTCCCATCTATACTGTGGACCGTGGACTGGACCATGAGCTGTGTTTGTCAACTTGAATTGCTCTGCTCTTTACTTGTTGTTAACTTGGAATTTTCCTTAGAAAGTAAGTAGTGTCGTTGATGTTTTAGAGCTTTCCTGAGGATTAGTGAGAGTGAGTTATGTAGTCATTCCCTGTGTCGTACACACCAGCTCTTACTCTAGGGTTAGGTCACGATGTAGTAGTTCTCACAAGACTAAAGAACATGGTAGTTGTGGCTTCTCTCCTTCCAAGGTAAGGCCATGTGGAATCCTAAGGATCATTTCATTTCTTCAAATTAATTAATGTACTCTCATTAATTATATTCATATTGGTATACCCATCATCAACTTAAGAGATCAAAGAGATCATGACCTGGGAACCAGCCTCCTGTGCCTTTAAGTCTGTTTTAAACTAAATGCAGCCTCATTTTCTTCACCCCATTTCCTTCATCTGTTTTTTTTCTCCTCTTCTTCTTCTTCTTCTTCTTCTTCTTCTTCTTCTTCTTCTTCTTCTTTCTTCTTTCTTTTTTTTTTTGCTGTTCTGTTCATTTTTTTTGTATTTATCCTCATTCCTGATAATAAACATGTGCTCACTGTTTCTTGCTATTTTAGAGGATCGATCTCTCTCTCTCTCTCTCTCTCTCTCTCTCTCTCTCTCTCTCTCGACAGGCTTTCTCTACATAGCCCTGGCTGTCCTTGACTCACTTCGTAGACCAGGCTGGCCTCAAACTCACAGAGCTGCCTGCCTCTGCCTCCTGAGTGGTGGGTCTAAAGGCGTGCACCATCACACCCGGGGATTCCTGCTATTTTAAACGTTTTTTTGTTTTGTTTAGTTTAGTTTAGTTTAGTTTTGTTTAATGTACTATTTTTTGTGATGCCATTTTTCTGCTGACTGCTCACCTATTGGTGTCAGTCATTTTTATTATTTATTTTCCTTTCTACTGATTACTCTTGAAGTGCATCTTTGGGTTTTCAAAGTTCAGTATTGAAATCAGTGCCTACCATCATCAGAACAACAAAGGGCCTTAATATGCAAATTTAAACTTTAATTTAAATCATTCTCTAGAAATCATGCATGTAATTGTATTTTTGTTTTTTAGTCGGTGATGTACTTACAAGCTTTTTAAAAATTACCCGCATTAGCCTTTGCTGCTGTCGCATGTCACTTTGACACTAACATAAGCGTTTTCTAGTGACTGCTCTGACCGTAAGCTCCTTAATTAAACAAGTTTTCTTACCCTCTTTTCTTTTTAGATTTTCAGAAGAAACAACCAGACGATGATTCCACCCCGAGTACAAGTAACAGCCAATCAGATTTGTTTTCTGAAGAGACCACCAGTGACAACAGCAATACCTCCATAACCACGCCAGCTCTTAGTCCCAGCCAGCAGTCGCTCCCGACAGAACTGAATGTAGCTTCCGCGAGTACAGAGGAATGTAAGTCACAAGAGTCATAGCGCAGCCTGGGAACTTTATCGTGAGTGCCTTGGTCATGCGTGCTTATCCTCAGATTCTCATTCTAAGATAGTGTTTGGGTATGGAATTCTGGTCTCAGCAAGCTAGAGAGTGCCAGCCATTCCAGAGAAGGTAAGGTCTTTTTAGGAAATAGCCTTTTACATTTTCTATATGAACATAACGTTTTTGAACCAATCTGGAACAGCTCTGGCTTCACATTAGCATCCATGAGGATATTAAATTTTTTTTATTACATTTTTAAAAGGTTTGTGTATTGAGGTATACTTGCCATGGTGTATGTGGAGGATAGAAGACAATTTGAAGGAGTCAGTTCTCTGCTTCTACGATGTGGATTCCATGGAAGGAACTCAGGTCATCAGGCTTGGTGACAAGTGCCTTTACCTGCTAAGATGTCTGACCAGTTCTCTGTTGAGGATTTAAAGAACAGTTTTAGTTTTTATATCTTCCTTGAGCATAATTTAATTTGTCTAAGGAGAAAGAAGCACAATGACTCTGCTTTTTAAGTCTGTAGAGAATTCTAATGTACATCAAGCATTTAGAATTATCAATTTTAGGAACTTAAACTTGATGTAGGGGCCTTAGATTGACCTTTTGCCTCTGCTAACTGGTCTTGATTAAGTGTCCAACTTAGGTAATAAAGACACAGGCCCTGTGAAGAAAGTAGGAGATAATTTCTTGTATTGTTTAATATTTTAGAGAGAGAGAGAGAGAGAGAGTAGAATATGAGAATGTGAAGATGTAAGTGAGCAGGCATGTGCTGTCTCTCTCCTGTTGGGCTGTGAGGCCTGGGCATTGAACCCAGTTAGTCAAGCCCGCTTTTTACAAGTGCCTCTATCTACTGAACCATACCACTGGTTCTCTTGTTACTCCTTTGTATGTGATATGGGAATACTTTCTCCTTAACCTTTATAATGCTAGTAATGCTAGAACTTTTTTAGGGGGGAACACAGTGTAACTGATAATATTTGTTCAAAATTAGAAAGATATTATGACATAGTTTTTGCCTTGTGCTTTACTTAAGGTTGGAATGTAGTATTTCAAATTTAATGGCTATTTAGAAATGTAAAGTTAACTAGTCTACTAATTTTGAGAAGGTTAGCAAGAGACAAATATTATTTAAAGTTTTCTTGAGTTATTGTATTCCGTTATATTGAGAATGTAAAACAAAGATCTTTAAAGAATTTTTGTTTAGCGGGGGTTTAATATGTTTGTTACTTTAAATCAGAGGATGGCAAACAGAAGTGACCATCCCCCTTCTTCCTCCCCAGAGCAATGGGTTCCTAAGAGACCTAGAATACTGTAAATATCTTACATTGCACAGGACACTCTTTACACAGAAGTGATCCAGCCCGATCCTGTCAGGATGCTAGGATTAGCCTGACACATAGCCGCGGGCCAGCCTTTCTCGTAAATGTTGTTGAAGGGCACTGCCTTTCTCAGACCTGGTATTGAAGACAGAATGTTGTGAAGGGACACTTCTCACATGCAGCATGAGCTGTGGAGAAGAGCTGCCTGGAACTTCTCTTTGGCTAATGACTCCTTCAGGCCATTCATGAAGGACGAAGCTGGAAAAGGTAATGACTAGCTGGAGAAGCCTGAATGTCCAGCCAAGCCGTCAGGACTTTGAACAAGAGCTGTTGTTCTACTGAAGAGAAAGTGACGGGGTCACTGTTCTTCTGAAGAAGCAATCTGACAGCATTGCGAACAGGGATGGCTTACACTGAAAGAGAGCATTCCAGAGGAAGAGATCTTAATATTATAACTTGTTTAATGCAGCTAGATAGGGTATGCAGATCACGTAAGAGAAATATGCTAATGGTATGTCAGGGAAGTGGAGTTACAGACATGTGCTTATTGAGGGGCTGATGAAAATGAAAGCTGTGACCCTTCATGTTAGGAAAGTATGCACCCTCCACCTACACCTGATTTTATCTAGATTCATTTAAAACTCTATAGTCTTATGGGAAGGTTGGAGCTGGTCAGGATCATGCATGTACCAAAACCAGGCTACAACAAACAAGTTAGCCAAAATGCATGGGAGATGAGCTCATCATCTTAAAAAAATTTTTTTGTTGTTGTTGTTGTTCATGACAATCCAGTGAGGTATTAAAATTTTTGTTCAAAGAAACAAAATAATTTGTCTGTGGCCACGAAACTAGTAGGTACTAAACCAAGATTCAGAGGGCCTTTTTTTTTTTTTTTTTTTTTTTTTCAGTCAGTTGATTCACTTTGTAAAATACACCTGTCACAAAGGAGATTCATGAGGGTTCTCTTCTGTGGAAACCCATGTAATAAGAATTTATCACAAAGGGTTTGTGAGTAGACAGGTCTGTATGATTGCTGACATTTTATCTGGAGGTAGACCTTTTAGGAAAGCTGACCTAGAACCAGGGGTTCATGTAGCAGTTGGAGACCATGGGCTCTGAACAGGCCCATATTGACAGAACCAGGCTGTGAGGCGGAGAGTCTACAGCCTACAGCCATTTGGAAAGCTTCTCCAGATGGGCTTTTCTGGCATCCCAGGTTGAAAGCAGCTGTTCTGCAGAGGGGAGATGAGTGCTGGGCTTGGGGTCAGTGTGAAATTGCTAAAGGATGGCTATTTTAGAATGCCAGCGAGACACTGATTGACAAGTAGTGGAGACCCAGGTAAGGTGGCATAGGCTTTTGCTGCTGCACCTTTCGAAATTTTTCCCTCTAACTTGCCTAGGAATAAGGGAGGGAGACAAGCAGACTGCTGGTACTTATAAGGACCATAGTTTCAGTTCTTGCTACTTCCCAGCTTTAAGTAGAAAGCAATGGCACTTGAGTTTATAGGAAATGAGCCTGTGATTCCAGAGCTAATCACCAGATAACTTGTGGTATTCGTTGAGTATCCTTTACTTAGTTGCATAGATCTGGAAGTATTGTGAGTTTTAAATTTAATTTTCTAATAAAGAGAATAAGTGTTGCTTAAATCTACCTTCAACTTCTTATTATTAACAATCAACTAAAAGATAGAAATGCCTGTGTTTAGCAAGACAGAGATAAAACTGTCAGAACGATTGAACAATCACTTAAATGCTTAAGTGACATTTGTCTGTTGGGGCACACATAGCTCTCCTTTCCGAACTGTGTGATTATTGAAGAGAACGTGAACGTTGAACCTTTTCAACAAGGCGCTGTAAACAAAACTCAGATAAAGTGAGAGGACTTGTCATAGCAGTCCTAATGCAGGACAGTAGGTGAGTCACCAGGCACCTGACGCTATTCCAAATGTGTACAACAAGCTAAGCCACTTCGCCTTCATATTTCTCTGTAAAATAGGTGCTTTTTGTCTATGTCACATATGTAGAAACTGAAGCATGGATGGTTCCATATCTTACTTGGGATCGTAGAGCTGTCTGCTTGAAAAGGCCTGGCTCTCCACAACATAGCTGCTGGTCTAGACTGTGTTTATCGCAAAAAAAAAAAGAAAAAGAAACTGATGGAAGTTAGGCTAGACAGCAGCTGCTTTCTGCCTTTTCTGCTGCCTATTTATTGTTTCTGCAGGCTTTTCTTAAGGTGATAAAATGTGATTTGAAAGATGGGCCTAGTGGTGCATACACTCAGAAAGGCAGATGCAGGTAGATCTCTGAGTTCGATGCCAGCCTTGTCTACACAGCCCAGCCAAGGCACAGAAAAACCCTGCCTTGAAAAACACACACACACACACACACACACACACACACACACACACACACACACTGATTTGAAACGTTTTCCCTCTGTTTCGCTGATGCCCATTTGACTATACAGATTACGTATACTGGTTATAGACAGCATGGTGTCTCAGCTCCTGCATACAGGGTGTAGTACAGACAAGGCTGACCGGCACAGCTGGCCTTTCAAACACTACTTTGTACTGAGCATGCTTAAAATTCTCTCTAGTAAGTCTTGAAACAAGCAATTATTGTCAAGCATGGTTATCCAGTTGTGTTATCGGCTTTTAGGAGGTATTTGTACTACGCAGCTACCCCCTGTGCCCCGCCCATCCTTCTCCACATGTGTGTTCTGCATTTGCTTACATTTTCTAAGTCTTACAGTGTTTTGTAGCTATTATATGACTGGATTGCTTTCTTGTTCTGCAAGTTTCTTATTGGCATAGAAACACTGCTGATTTTTTAAATTGGTCTTATATCATGAACATTTTGAATTTATCATTTCTAATTGTTTTGAGTCAAGTCTTGAGGTCTTTCTATTTATGAAGTCAAGTCATTTACAGACAGGGATAATTTTACTTCCTCTTTAGTTTAGATGGCCTTTCCTTCTTTTGGGCTCATATAGAGTGCTGTAAGAGATGGTAAAAAGAGGGCTGGAGAGACGACTCAGAGGTTAAGAGCATTGGCTGCTCTTCCAAAGGTTCTGAGTTCAATTCCCAGCAACCACATGGTGGCTCACAACCATCTATAATGAGATCTGGTGCCCTCTCCTGGCAATGCACATGTACATGAAGGCATAATGCTGTATACATAAATAAACAAAAAGATAGTTTAGAGGAGAGCTTTGTCTTATTTCAGATCCTAGGGAAATTGATTAGACTTTTCCTCATTGGTTGTGTTGCTTGCTGTGTGTATGGCACGTGTGACTTGTGTGTTACGATATCATCTTACTATATTCCTAATTAATCGGAGCTTTTATTGTGGACAATTTTTGTTTGCATTTTGAGAGTCTCATTCTCTTAACCCAGTTGGCCTGATGCTCACAACGGCCCTCCACTTTCAGTCCCTTGAAAGCTGGGATTATGGGAGTGAGCCACTGTGTTATAGTAGGATGTTGAATTTTATTAACTTTCTTCTTTGTCTACTGTCCCTCTTTCTGCTGGTGTGATGCACGCACTCATTGGCTTGCCAATCTTGAACCATTTTGTATCCAGGGACTGGGTTTCGGTCATGGCTTATAACTGTTTCAGTATGTTGTTGGGTTGTGGTTGCTATTACTAAGAAGATTTATTGGTTCTCATTGGAGATAGTAGTCAGTAATTTTCTTTTTGTGTATGTGTCCTTGTTTGGTTTTGGTGTTGAGGTAATATCTTATACATGAGTTTGAGAGAATTCCTTCCCCTTTAAGTTTTTGGAGTAAGTTAAGAATGTTTGGTGTTAGCAGGGTGGTGGTGGCAGCATATAGCTTTAATCTCAGCACTTTTGGGAGGCAGAGGCAGGTGGATCTCTGTGAGTTTGAGGCCAGCCTGGTCTACAAAGTGCTCTCTAAGACAGCCAAGACTACACAGAGAAACCCTGCCTGGAAAACTGAAAACAAAAAAGAATGCTTGGTGTTATCTTCTTTAGATAGAGGTTTGATAAATTGATCTGTGATGCTATTCAGTTCTATGCTGTTACTAAGTTTTGCTACCTCATTGTTGGTCAGCCTAAGATACTCTATTTTATCCATCTCTCCTTAGATTTTTCAGATTGCAGGTGACTAGTTATATGTAAAGTTCCGAGTGATCCTTTGTATTTTTGTGCCATCATTTTGTTGTCTCTTCTTTTATTTATTTGAATTTAATTTTCCCCCTTATTTTTACTATTGTTATTTTGTTTACTTTCTTGTGCTTATTTTTTTTTTCAAGTATTAATTTTGCTTGTTTCTTTGTTTCTGCTTTGGTTCCTCCTTTCCTTAAAGATTTCCTGATTGGTTTGTTGCTTTTCTAGTTCCTTAAGTTATCTTGTTAGGTTGTTTGTTTGAATCAAGTTTTCCTCTGGTTTGGGTTTTGGGTTTGCTTTGTTGTGTGACAAGATCTTATTGTATTGCTGTTCTTCCTAGTTTTATTTGAACTTGACTGACAGAAGCCAGCATTATCTGAAAGGAGGGAACCTCAGTTGAGAAATACCTCCATAAGACCCAGCTGTAGGGCATTTTTTTAGTGTTTGGTGTGGGGAGGGCCCAGCCTATTATAGGTAGTGAGCCCATCGTAGGTGGGGCCATCCCTGGGCTGGTGGTCCTGGCTTCTATAAGAAAGCAGGCCGAGCAGCCAAGCAAGCAGCACTCGTCCGTGTCTTCTGCTTTAGCTCCTTCCTCCAGGTTCCTGCTTGCTTGAGTTCCTGTCCTAGTTTCTTTGAATAATGGACTACAGTGTGGATATGTAAGCCAAATAAAAAATTTGGTCATGGTGTTTTATAGCAATAATAACTCTGAGACAAGTTGCTTAGGCTGGTACCAAACTCTTGAATTTTCCTTTAATATATGACATTAATTCCCAAAATGATGCTATGAGAACATTCTTGAGTTGTGCCTAAATTATTTTGGTTGTGGAAGATGCCCTTTGCTTCCTTGGAAGCAGATTTCCGGTGATCCCTTAGCTCACCAGAGATTTGAAAAATGTGGTTGAGGTATGTTGACAAATCTCACCAGTGAGCCTGGGCTTGTCTCATATTTGCAATTCTCCTACTTCCACCTCCTGAGTGTTAGAACTGTAGAGGTAAATCATTATTCCTAGGTTGCAGTGCCTTTTTATATGTACTTTATAGCCTGTTGTTGGATCTGGCAAAGTCTGAGCTGCTGTCTGCAAAGTGAGTATCATTGCCACCAAGTAGATAAGCTTTTTATTTGATTTTCCAATTAAATTTGTAGTAATCTGTAAAGGGAGCCAGTTTTCCCCATTGTAGACTGTCTTCTGTAGGAGGGCAGATATTGGACAAAACAGGATAGCAGCTTCCAGTAAAGTGTTTGGAAAATATTACCTATTAAAAATATTTTATGGTTTCCTGCTGGGCTGGTTTTAAGTGAAATATGGAGGGGCAATTTATTTACTGTTCTCTCTGTGTGTGCTTTTCTCTTCCCTTTTCTCTAATGAAGCTTGAAGCATCAAGCCGTTTATCAGAGATAATTATACAACAGATGGAGCTTTTCTGATATATAATAGTCTCAAAGTGGAAGATTCTCTCCTGTAATAAAAAATGCCCAAACTTTAAATGTCTCTTAATTTTAATTTAAAGTTTTTTTCTCTTGTACATTTGTTTATTAATTCTAAGGCTGGTTCTACAGATAATGTTGCTTTCATTAAGGCCTTGTTCTGAAAGATTGATACTTTGCAGAGCAGTTTGGGAAGGTCCGTTATATATTTTATTAAATCAAATAGCTATAAGTTAATTCTTGTCTGGATGCAGGGCTTGAGTGTTTGCTTGTATAAAGTATTTCTGCTCTACCTTGTTCAAGTAGCTGAGGTGTCTTTGACCTTTAACGTGTCAAAAGTAAGAGTCCAACTAAAGCAAAATTATCACTTTCTTTGCCTGCTGCTCTTTGTCCCTCTTCCTCAACTTCAGAACCTCTCTTCAGGGAGTCACATGAAATATGATAGCATTTTCAAACTTGGGGTTAACAGCAGTGACTAATTTGCCTGCTCATGTTCTTTGATTATTTAGCCCCCCACATGTGTCAGAATGCCTTATATATTCTTATAATAAGTCTTTGTTAAATAAAAAAAATGGAAATTGGAGAAGAGATTAAGTCTTAAATTTTATATTTTGTGTTGTTCCATTTTATCCTGCCCAGGAGTCCTTCCTTTGTCTACCTGACTATGCTGCGTGTGCTGCCTGCCTGTTGACACCATAGTCTCGGGCCTCAGGTTGGCTGCCATGGCTTGCAATGCTTATGCCAAAGTAGATGTTGGTGCGTTTACTGATAGCCACAGAACCCTAGTAACAGTTTTCTTGACAATTCTACTGCAGCTATATATTTCCTATGCCATTATTCATGGTAATCTCTTGTTGGACCTCATTTATGCATTAACCTTTATTGTAAACATGGATAGTAAAAACGAAGTGATACAGAGTTTGATACTGTTTGCAGGTCCAAGTATCTTTGGAGGGCCTTGAAGGATGTGCAGCCCCTGCAGATAAGAGGACTGCTACAACATCATTCATTTTATCTAGGTTTCTAAATTAGTGAAAAAAATTACATGTGATTCTTAATTTTAAAACCTTTCTTCTGTTGAGCATGATGGCACTAGCCTTAAATCCCAGCATTTGGGATGCAGATGCACTTGGATTGCTGTGAGTTCAAGGCCAGCCTGGTCTACAAAGTGAGTCCAGAACAGCCAAGGCTACACAGAGAAACCCTGTTTAAATTTTTTTTCTTCTATTAAAAGTATCCCAAACTTTAAAGTATATTATTACACCAAGTATACAAACTAAAAGTGACTGTGTGTATGTGTGGGTGCTTGCATGGTGGGTGGGCTCATGCATACATGCAGCTGAGTGTTTGGGTAGCGTGTTGGGGAGGCCCAGGCAGGGCTGACTCCAGGGGTCTTCAGCTCTCTGTTTTTTTCTGGTTGAGAGTTACGATACTTGAGAGGCCTGGATCCAGAGCTCACCTGTTCTGCTGCTAGTCTCTCTAGGCAGCCTGATTGAAGATTCTGTCGTCCTCCTGCATGCTGGGATTATAGGCAGGCTCTCATGTTTATACAGCAAGTAGCTTACCACTGAACCAGCCACCTCCCCAGCCCTGAATTTTAAGTTATATGTAGTATTGTTTATAGTTCCTAATTTTCATTTGTTTATGATCCTGCCAGATGAATTTGCCAGTGTTAGTGGTGTTAGAAAAGGAAAATTTCTCATTGACTCACCACTTCCAGTGTTGTATCCAGAATCTTTTTTTAAGTAATGTTTATTCTTTTAAAATTGCATGTATGTATGTGGTGTGTTTTGATCATGTCCAGTTCTTATTCACCCTTCCCCCAATTCCTCCCACCTCCCAACACATTGCCCGTTCAGTTTCATGTCTTCTTTTAGATTCTGATTCTTGTGTTAGAGGTCCTCCTCTAAATCTAGCCCCCAGTGTGGCTAATGTACCTGCTCTTGCTAGAACAGGTGCTTGCTTTTCTTTGCCTAGGATTCACCGGGCACTCATAGAAACATTCCATTCATGCTCTCTGAGCCCCAGCTCAAAATCATTTTGTTACCCTGACTGTTTCCATTAAGGAACTCCTGGACTACTTATCTATGACACTCACTCTCAAACTGTCTCTTACTGTTACCTTTTAGACTTGGGTTCTCATTCTTGCCTACCAGCTTAGACTCCAGGCTCCAAACAAGCAAAGCCTCTGTTTTACACTGCTCTCTTTGACCTTGGGTCGCTTGGCATGGTGCTGGTGCAGTGCCTAGACAGTTCTTACTACAAATATGTAGGCACACTTTAGTGTTTTGCTTTGCGTTTTTACTTTTTAGAACTGCAATAAATTGCTGGGTGATGTGGTACACACCTTTAGTCTTAGCATTTGGGAGGCAGAGATAGGCAGATCTCTGAGTTTGAGGCCAGCTCGGTCTACAGTTAGTTCTAGGACATCCAGGGCTTCAGAGAAACCCTGTCTCCCCCCCCCCCAGTACTTTATATGTTTTGATGCATTAAAGATCTCATTTAATTTATAATAATACATTGAATGTTTAATGATATAATTCAGTAATCTAAAGGCGTAAAATTTAGAAGTTTGTGTTCTTGTGACAGTTCTTTTCAGAGTTTTGATGTAACAGATGTCTCTGTATGCATGTCTCATCCAGTGTAGGTAGCCACCTGCCTCTTGTCAAGGAACTTTCAACTCATGGGTCTTTCTTTTATCTTCTGAATTTCCCTTTTTAAGATTTTCTTTTCCTCTGAGAGAGAAGACTAGTTAATTGCTAACACTTACTGTCCAGGGTCTCTAAGGCCTGAGACCTAAAGGTTTGTTTTCATAGTCTTCCCTGACAGCTGTGAGATTGTATAGTTACTGCTGGCCTGACTGGGTTTTGAAGAGCTCTTGAGAGAGATTCAAAAGACGTTCTTACTAGATTAAGCGTTCTGCCCTTGTCGGAAGGTAAAGGCCACAGTGGACAAGGACGTCGCGCCACACCAGTTTAGCATTTCAGTTGTCATGTTTTTGTTTGGTGTGGGTAAAGGAAATTGGTGACACTGATGACTTTAAAGTAAACCCAGCTTTGTTTATGGCAAAATGTTTGGCTGCAAAGTCATAAGAGGGGCGGCCACCTAGAAGTAGTCTTAGAAGTAGTCATTCTAACTTTGCGGAGATAGTACTGTGTTTATGCAGTTCTCTGAAAATTGAGAGCGACCAGGACCCCCTCCTTGAAAAAGCCAACCATATAACTATATTTTATATTCATTTCCTTTATTGTTTCATAAGCCATTTCATGTTTCAGTCTATCACTAGGGTGCCACTTTAGTAAAGGAATTTTAAAGTTTCAGAATATCAGTACAACCCTTTGACACATAATTCAAATTGTGACAATCCCAGTCACTCATGGCAAAGAGAAATTCCCTAAGACCTGGCAGTGTAGATTGCGTGTAGGGTCTTTCATTCAGTAACTCTTTAAAAAAATTATTTATTTATTTTGTATATAGTATTCTGCCTGCACGCCAGAAGAGGCCACCAGATCTCGTTATGGATAGTTGTGAGCCACCATGTGGTTGCTGGGGATTGATTCGGGACCTCTGGAAAAGCAGCCATTGTTCTTAACCTCTGAGTCACCTCTCTAACCCTCAGTAACACTCTTAACTCAGGGCTAGTATAGGGCTTTGGAGGGACTGAGCAGTGACATAGAAAAGGCTCTGTCCTTGGTCCCTTTTAAAACTGCATGGGACAGCACCTTTGGCCTGGATAGATGTCTTCTTTGATTCTTCCTGAGGCTTCTTATAAAGAGTACAACACAAGTCACATCCTTTTCTGAGGAGGGCAGAGCAGGTCCTTGCAATTTTCAATGCAGACAAGATTTATAAGAATGGTCTTACCACCTTTGTTTTATTTTATTTACTTTTATGTTATGTTTAGGCGTGTTATGTCTGTATATACATGTACACCATGTACATGGAGTATCCAAGGAGGCCAAAAGAAGGCGTCAGATCCCCCTAGTACTTGTTAAACAGTTCTGAGCAGCCACTATGTGAATGCTGGGAACCAAACCCAGCTCCTCTGCAAGAACAGCAAGTGCTCTTAACCTCCGAGCAATTTTTCCAGATATATGTGTGTGTGTGTGTGTGTGTGTATTTTTTTTTTTAAAGGAAAACATTGAGGCAGAAGTAGGTAGATCTCTTGAGTTAGAGGCCAGCCTGGTATACACCAGTGAGTTTCAGGACAGCCATATCTACACAGAGAAACCCTGTCTTGAAAACAAACGAAAGAGAGAGAGAGGGAGGGAGGGGGAAGGGAGGTAAAAAAAGAAACAAAAAATCCTCCAATGCTGAGTATCCCCATTGGTGATATGAAAATCATGCTTTCGTTGATGATAGAAATGCAAATATTCAGATCCCATTTGGGTTTAGTTAAATAGAATCAAAGCCTAAATTAGATGGGTGACAGCCCCTGATTTCATACCCATATTAAATGTAGTTTGTCATGAGGCAACAAAAGCAGTGTGTAAAATTAGAGGGGTTTTTTTGTTGTTGTTTTGTTTGTTTGTTTATTTGTTTTTGCTTTTCTCAAAGGGACTCTGGTTTTGATTCCCAGGATGACATCTCAGTTCTCAGCATTTTGTCCTTAGTTCTTATCCTGAGGAACTAGTACTGAGCACATTTAGCTGCTTACCTGGAATGAGTTGAGTTCCATGAAACGCTGAAGCTATTTACATAAACAGCAAAAACCAGAACGCCCTGGTTGAGGGTGGTGACTGTGGCTTCATGTCAGTTGACTTTATTTACTTACATGTTAACATGTTTTGAGAATGGATTAGTCTCTGCCAAGAGTAATGAGAGAGGGTTGGCTTGGGAGGAGTGTGGGAGAATTGGGAAATCTGTCACCCTTAAGGGTTCACTGTTGTGTCTGGTACCGGGAGTTCTGAGCTGTGGTCTGAGAACCTGTTGAGTCCTCTCAGGCTCTGTGAAGTGAGCGTCACACAGTGTGAGGATGCATTGCGTCTGCGAATGCCGCCGCGGGCGTGCTGTAGGTGCAGGCGCAAACCCGAGCGCCATCTAACCCTGGGGCGCTTAGTTTACCACAGTTATGTTTCATAAAGAATAGTTTTCTTAAGATTCCTTCATTTAACTAAAACATTAGTACTTTCGTGTTTTTAAATTTCAGATAGGTAAAAGTATCATGTAAGCATAGCATAGTACATGTAAACCAAAGGTTTTTTTGTGATCCTCAGTCATTTCAAATATAAAAAGATGACTTGAAGACTGAAAATTTAGGAACTGCCATGCTAGATTAACATGAAAATGTGGTTTAAAAACAACTGTTTTAATTGATGTGACTTTAAATTATTTCACAGTGTTTATCTAGTGTTGTAGTTCTTAGGGTGGTGGGACGTAATAGCT
The DNA here is from genome assembly GCF_907164565.1 of Psammomys obesus. NCBI lineage: Eukaryota > Metazoa > Chordata > Mammalia > Rodentia > Muridae > Psammomys > Psammomys obesus. The sequence goes on along the minus strand of NW_026590405.1, from coordinate 4,090,364 downwards.
GTGGCGTTTAATATGCCAGTAGTAAGGCCTGGCTCATTGTGAAAATCTACACTATTCAGATCTAAATTAGGGACTTATCAGAGGTCATACTGTAAGGATCAGAACTTCCCACAGAGAAAGCAGCACTTAAATTCTGTAACAAGTCTTTTAAGTAGTTTAATTTAGGAGTTTCATTTGGATAAATGTGAGGGCCATCATCTGTGCTGGTTTTCTGTAAACTTAGATTCTCACCCTTTATATCTTCATGTTTACTTGTTTTTAATCAATAGAGCTTTTCAAACTCAGTTATGTAGATAGATTAGACATGTCCCTTCTGATTATACTAGCTTGTGAATTGTAGGTGTGGGGTGATTGGGGGTGGGGAGGGGTGACTTGTTTCTCCCGCAGCCCTGTCTGCCCTTGGTTGATATTGCTATCAGTGCTTGGCTATTTAAAATCCCCACATGTTGAAGGCTTGCAGAGAGGGACTACTTATTACTCAAGAAATAGATTATTTGAATATTTTTATTTTTAACATGATTACTGCAAGATACAAGTTTATGTTTGTATTGCTCAGCACACCCCCAACACACACACACCCCCAACACACACACACACACACACACACACACACACACACACACACACACACTTTTTTTGAAAAGCTTCATCAGCAAACTCAATTCTGAATCTCCCAAGAGGAGCGAATTATGGCTGTTGGTTCTCTCTGAGGTCACCTTTGGAATGGTGGCCTGGAAGAGTGAGCTACTGCAGAGTACACAGCATGTGGATTCTGATGAAGTGAAATCGACCGGCTGGTTAGAAATGGATGATACGTTCCTAATAAGCCCACAGTGCCTTTCGTTGGGAATTAATTAGATACTGTTATGTAAATGTCATGTTAATTAAGCAAGAAAAGTGAAGTGTTGTAAATCTGCTCAAGGAGTGGCTATTTTTGTATATTAATGTTTTGCAGTTACCTTGGAAGGGATGATAGTGGAATATTTGATTATTGAGCATTAGATAATTTTAGCTGACTGACTCCTTGACAGCTTTTTATTTTTTATTTTTTTTCCTAATTGACATGCTTTAGCACATAGTTTAACTACAGGCAATGAAGATTGGTGGGACCAGAAGCCAAAAACAACCAGCCTTGGTTCTTTTTATAACTAACCCTTTCAGAGTAGAGTGTTGCTCTCTGCTTGAAGGTATAGGAGGAATCCTGTGTTTCGTGTTTGTTGTGCCTTGGTTTCTGCGTGCTGGAGAGCATTGCTCATCCAGGTGTATCGGTCCACTTCTCACAGCCACAGTAGGCTGATCATCTATGGAATCAATTGCAGTGTAAGGTACCTTGACTTTTGTAGAATAGAGGTGCTCTGTGCCCTGCACTGAACTTCCCCTTTACCTGTAGAAGGATCCTTGGGCTGCTCAGTGGGACACGCTCTGCTCTCCATTAGCATCTGGGCTCCCTGTCTTGAAACTGTAAGCACTAAATAGTAATGCGTTTTTGGCATCACCAGTTGTCTTGAGCCTCTCTGGGTCACAGGATCATGATTTTAGTTGCCCCCTGCTTAGAAATGTATTTATTGTCTTCACTGTCTTCACCTGTGTAATCCACAGTCATGCAGTGGCTTCCTCACCTTACTCTTGTTCTGAGTTTATTCCATCCTGCTTCAGGGAGCAAAGATGGCCGATAGTGGAGCAGAGCTCACAGTGAGCTGTAGGTCCATGTGTCAGTTCCCTCGGCATAGAGCATGCAGAAATGAACACTGGGCCAGTTTTGGTGCAGTAGATACCATTTTGTTTACTGGAACCACACTGGACACATACAATATTTTTCTTGTTGACAGAAACCCTTCCCATAATTACGTATAGTTGGTTTATTTTAACAGTTGGTTTGTAATTAATTGTATAAGAGCAGCTTAATCGCCCTAGTGACTAGTTGGTTTTTTCCCCCCTTCAAGACAGTGTGATTTGGCCAGTGGGGATGAGTTGGGGGGTGGGGTGTTGCTCACCTTTGATTACAGTACTCGGGAGGTAAAGACAGGTAGATCCCTATGAGTTCCTGGCAAGCCTGGTCTACAGAGTGAGTTCCAGGACAGCCAGGCAGTCAAAGCTACAAAGAGAAACCTTACCTCGAACCCCCCCCCCCCCAAAAAAAAAAAGAATGTGGTTTAGATGACACACAGTTAATGTAGGGTGCATATGTGGTGTCCACAGGCTTTTGGTCTATGTTTTAAAGTGTTTCATAGACTACTGTCTATCAGCCCAAAGTTAATTCCAAGTTCTCCATTTATAATATTGTCCAATTATCAAAGCTGAGATATATTATCATTGCCAGTCAGTCAGTCAGTGTTTCGTGGCTCAGCTGTAGCTATGCCTGTGCTTTACTGTAATGGAGTGAGCACACTGGCCTCGGCTGCTAGTCTAACAAGCCTCTGGAGGACACTTCTGCGGTGAGGCATGCGGAGCTGTGCTCTGTAGCTGTAAGGCTATTTGCATTTTTTGCCAAAGCCTACAGAGGTTTATTGCCTAGGAATTTTTCTCTAAAGAGGTAAACTCTTAACCTTCAGGTGAGGTAAATTTTCTTTTATTTGATAATTACCTGGGCACTTGCAAACACGGGGTGTTCATTTATGAGTTCCAGACATTTCTTTCATTATTTTGGTTCCACAACTTCTCCCTACTCATATTTTTCCTGGCTTATTGATGTTCTTTAAGAAAGTGTTCTGATGCCTTTAATCCCAGCATTCAGGGAGGCAGAGGCAGATGGACCCCTGTGAGTTCCAGGACAGCCTGGTCTACAAAGCAGGTCCAGGACAGTCAAGGCTACATGGAGAGACCGTCTAGAAAAACCAAACCAAACAAACCAAAAGAAAAGAGAGCATTCTGGTACACTCCTACTGACGTTTCTCCACAGCTTACTGTGTGGGGGAACTCTTGATACTGAACTAGGAATGGAAGAAAACCATCAGCATTTGTAAGTTACCAGACTGTTAATATTTATAGTATATCCAGCTGCCTTAGAAGTCTCACTTCCTTACTCTATATTCAGTGTATATGTGTCTCTGTCAACCACTGAGCCATCTCTTTAGCCCCAGGAGTCTGCTTTTAAAGAATCTCAGAAGATGTTCTGATACATTGTCTGATAGACATTAAATAATTCATTCTAGTAACACTTAATTTGTGTTTCTATACTATGATTCAACCATGACCAAAACCAACTTGAAAAATGGGTTTATTTCATCTTACAGCTTAGGTCCTTGTTTTCCTTGGAAGTCAGGGAGGGGACTTAAGGCAGGGACCTGCAGACAGAAACTGAGGCCATGCAGGAGTGCTGCTTACTGGCTTGCTTCCTTATACCATCTGGGTAGACCTGCCTGGAGATGGCACCACCCACATGATGGGCTTGGCCCGTCCTCATTAATCATTCATCAGTAACATGCACCACAGGCTTGCCCACTGGCCGTTACGGTGGAGGCATTTTCTCAGTTGAGGTTTGTTCTTCCTAAATGATTCTAAGTTGAGTAAAGTTGACATAAAACTAACTAAGACAGTGTCCCTAACCCAGATACCCAAAGTGCTACAAAATCATACACTTGGGAGATAAATGCCATAATTGATCTCATCTCCTGGGCCAGTAAATACTTTGTATGTGCAGGTAGCTCGGTATGTGTATAGGGTCTGGGTGAAGTATAACAGAATATGATGTTCAGTCTTGGGATCTTCTATCTTCCAGATAACTCTATATGAAATATTCCTGTCCAATTAAAAAAAAAAAACCCAAATGCAAAACAGTTCTGATCCTAAGTATTTTGTATTAAGGATTCTCGACCTGTATTCCATTCTTTTCAGTCCCTTTATAGTATACCTCCATTAGAAAGTTTCTAAAAATCTGTTTGCTTTCCAAGTTAAATCCCCCAGCTCATATTGTCAATTCATGAGTGTTGTTAAATGCCCACTGTGATGAGACACAACAGAAAGCCTCACAGCTTATGAAGCCTTTCTGCAGAGATAGTCCACAAACTCCCTGGCTATTGACAACTTTTTTGTTCCTTTTTGTTGTGAGAGAAATGGGAACAGAGAATGTCATTTTCTAGAAAAGCCAGTTGTGTCCCCAAAGTGGGAATGTTGCCATTAACAACAACAGTAGCAGCAGCAAAGTACATGGAGGTGTGAGCCCCAGTATTTTGTGGAGCCATAAGTCAGAGTTTAAAAGCCTGGAGAAGATGGGCACTGTCTGGTTTATGTGTGACTTGGCTCACTGCCTTTTCCCACTGCTTATTTTCAAGACTCAGTTGTCCTTCTAAGCCCCTGAGATGTCAGTCTATTTAAGCTTTCTCTGGTGAAGGTGAGATTTGTAGAAATAAACAGCTCTGCCCTCTGAAAGGTCTATGGGGATTTTCTAATTTTTCTTGCCTCATTTTCAAATTCTCTGATTTTGCAGGTGATGAGTGTCCTTCCCCTTGATTGCATTGATGTTCATTCCCTGTCTCGTGCTTTGGACTTGACTCTTCTCCACACAGCCACTTACTGCTGCTGTATAGGGCTGTTATGTTCATAAATTCTGCCTTCCTAGTAAGCTTGCAAACTGTGGAACTAACCTGTGGTTACGCTGTGGGTGTGTAAGTCTTTTGGAAGTGAACAGCACATCTGGTTCTTCTTCCTATTAAGTATGTTGTTGTTGTTTTCTTCCTGTGTTGTATAGCTTGTGAGGGTTGTTGCAGTTGTTGCCTTGCTAAGGAAAGAGTGGGTTGATGGCAGAACCCCTAATTCGGATCCTCAAGTCTTTTCCATGACCTTGCTGAAACTGCGTCTAGTGACAGGTCTTGGAGGTCTTTCATGTCTCTCCCTTTTCACTGATTAATTTCAGTGATAGAAAGTCTAATCATAGGTGACATAAAACTGTGCCAACTTTTCTTCTGCTAGTCATCACCTGAAAGCCCTTTTCAGAATAACATATGACGTTTGCTTGTGCATTCTGTTCCTTTGTGGTCACCAATACTGCTTTCTCAGGGCAGGTTGAAAATTACTGCCCTTCAGATGTCTATAGCAGCTTCCTGTTTTCAAAGATGGATAGTCACTGGGGAGTTTTAAGGAAGAGTAATCAGTATCATCTTCATGTTGTATTGATGCTCTTTATCTTACAAAATGAAAGTGCTGTTTTCCAGGAAGCCTCCCTCTTATTGACTAAGCCCTTTTCACACTCTGTATGTCAGACCTCTGAGCCCACCATGGTCCCATGAAGACACATCAGCCATACTTCTTAGAGGAAAACTGTTTGTTTGTTTTGTGTGTGTGTTTTGTTTTTTTGTTTTTGTTTTTTACAGAAACAATCCTTGTTTCTTCTAATTAAGCCCTTTGCTATTCCTTGGGAACTGCCATTCTTTAACTAAGGCCAATTTTACAGTGACCACTGACTAAAATACACTGACCACTGAGATTAAAAAAGAACAGTTGCTTCCCTGGTTGCTTTGTGGAAGAACTCAGTTACCCTACATTTGAGTAATTTCTTCTCTCCTGGATCTGAATTTTATTTTTTTCTAACTTCTTGGCATTATGTGAGACTTAAGAATGTTTTATGAAAACTGCATTACACATAGAGACCAGAGCTCTATGGACTCAAATGCTGAGCTAATCCATGCCCTCCCAGGATACTTGCAGGTGGAGCCTGTCATTTGTAGGTTTCTCTTGATCGTGGTGGCAGCTGTGGCCGTGCGGAAGGACCCTGACTGATGTGCCTGCTTTTCTGTTTCTAGGTGGGCCATGCACAGACACAGCTCATGTCTCGTTAACCACACCAGCCAAAAGATCCTGTGGTGCAGGTATGTACACCGTCCTTACCTGAAGTCTTCCTAGAAATTGGCTGCTGGTTCTGGTTGGGGGTGCACACCCCAGGGCATTGTCTAGTCTTTTTTTTTTTTTTTCATCAAATGCAGTATGATGTATTTTTTACTTGAGATTGGGTAGAATTTGAATGGAAGTGAGAGTGATGTTCTTAGGAGTCATGTAGACTGCATAGTGCTGGCAGCTAGTTCCAAGAAAGTGGGCATCAAGATTTACCAACTTGCTGATATCCCAAGGATGTTAAGATGCAAAAAAAAAAAAAAAAGGCTTGAAGTGCAGAGTGTTGTCCAGTTTGTCTAAGCCCTGGATCTCTTAAAATCAAAAAAATAATAGATGATGAAAGCATAAAGAAGCTTTATATAAAAGAAAATACCGACTTGTTACAGTATCTTAGCAGTTTGGGGAATTACTTTTTGATGTTAAAAGCTGTGGGTCTGCTAAACCCAGTTTTTTCCAATGGGCGGTGCCCCAAACATCTTTGCATCTGTGACATTTTTATTTAACATGAGGTCATGAATCATGTAGTCCTTTAAAAAGCAGACCTAATGCCCACTGATCCCTTAGCCTATAGCTTAATTTATTTTAAATGGTTTGCCTTTCTAGAATGCTTCCTGCTGTTTAAAATATCTCAAGGTTTGTATTCATATTGTTTTCTAAAGGTCACAGTCAAGATGTTCTTCATAACTTAATTCAGACCTTTTATACTCTGAAACAGAAACAGCAGAATCTCTTTCCTGTGTAGCTTAAAGCCTTAGCTCCTGTGAATACAGTTGCTGGGGACGTTTACACAGGCCATCTTAGTGCAGATTCAGAGTGACATCCTGGCGCAGCACTCGTCAGGGATTCCTCTGTACTGTCCTGGCTGCTCTCGAACTTTGTTGACCAGGCTGGCCTTGAATGCACAGACCTGCCTGCCGCTGTTTCCCAAGTGCTGGGATTAAAGGCGTGTGCCACCACAGCCAGCTGATGGTGTCAGTCTCCTCCACGGCTTTGTCCCCAGTTCTAAGCACTGTCGTATTATTTTTCTTGCCCAGTTGTGCCTTTATCACATCTTTCTGCCTTGTTTTGTTTTGTTTTATTTCGATTGTTCACTGTAAACCTACTAAAAGTAGTGAATATTGAGCATGCCAGTCTGAGTGTTACCCTGCTTGAAGTTGTCTCTGCCAGATAAGTTTGTTTGTTGGTTTTTGTTTTTAAATCAGCCTCGCTTAGGATATTTAGGATATGAGCCAGATCTAGCTAGATTCTTTGCCAGAATGTAACAGGAACAGCTTCTAATCCTGTTTCCTGCAGAGTCAAGATTCCCATCCAAAATCTCATGAGCTCAGTCTTTACTGTCACATTTCTATTCACATTTTGGTCTAGACTTCAATAAGAATGGCCCCTGAAACTATTTGCCACACTGTAGGGCTTCTTTAGCCCATTCTACATTCCTTCCTACTCATTTTCAGAACAGTCTCACAGCAGCTTGTTCTCCATCACTTTTTCAGACTGACAGAGGTGTCCAATGGGAACAACTTAAGGGAGGGAAGGCTCATTTTGGCTGCTTCATAGGTGTCAGCCTAATGTGGTGGGAGAGTGTGCTGTGGGAGAGGAACGTGTGGCTGGTGCTGTTCACAGGTGGTGGATCAGGACTCAGCTCAGCAGAATCAGGAGCCTGGAGGTGTAGCCTTCAGAAGCTCATCCCTAGAGACTTGCTCCCAGTCTTCAGGCTCCAACTCCTGAAGATTTCACAGACTCCCAAAATGGCTTCCAGCTGGGAGGAAACCATCAGAGCCTGAGCAGTTGGGGTCCTTTCATAGTGAAACTGTACTATTAATTTGATTATGTGTACTGTTGCACCCATTAGATGGTATGGTAGATATTTTAGGAAGGAAGGATTAACTAGTACTATTAGTGCTCAGTGTCATGCCCAGCTTCGTTAATTACATGTATGTCCACCACATTTTTTTTCTGCATTTCAGTACCATAGTAGGAATTGAATATAATAGTTTTAGGTATGTGAATGATAAAAGAAGCATTGAGTTCTCAGACTTTTCTAAACCTTTGTATAGGTGAATGAATGACTTAGCTAGAAAATGATTGAGAATTTCTGGTATAGAAGAGAAATTAATACAATTAATTAGACATTAGTGTCTAGAGCAGCTCTTAAAGTTGAGGTTTCTCAGCATGGGCCCTAAAAGTTTTCAGTAAGTTCACATGCTGTGCATTAGAGATGTCTGTTTTGTGCGTCAAAAGGCTGCTGTGGCAAGGCAGACTCACCTGAGGAGGCATTAGAGGACAAGGCTTCTGGATTTTGAGAGGTAAATCAAGGATTTGCTCTGAAAACTGCAGGTTGATGCTATCCATCTTTTTTTCACCCCCTTTGTCCTGTAACCGGTATGTTGCCTATAGTGGAGGTTCTGATACTTTGCTTCTGAATCCTAAGTTACTGCTACATGACTGGAATATTCTTTTAATCCTTATGTTTAGTTCCTTATGGGCAGGGTTCATGCTAGTAACATGGACTCTGTAGCGTGTCTCCCTGAGGGTCTCCCAGGCAGGCTGCACAGGCACTTACAGGGAGTAAACACTTACCTTACACAGTAGAGTTTTAGCTTGAGTTTTAGGAGTTTTAGCTTGAGTCCTGAGACCCGACTGACCCAGCCAAGCTCTCCTCAGGCTTGATTTTACAGTGACCTTAGAAAAGGTTCCTTTGCTGAGTGTGATGCCCTCCCTGTCAAACAAACAGCACCTAGCATGTGGGGCGCAAGACCCTCCTCAGACCCTCCTCAGGTTTGATGCCAGCCTGGGCGAACTCACTCTGTAGACCAGGCTGGCCTCGAACTCACAGAGGTCTGCCTGCCTCTGCCTCCCAAGTGCTGGGATTAAAGATGTACACCACTGCGCTCAGCTCTTTCACAATATTATTTATATGTAGAAATTCATTACTTATTTTTGTAGTTAAAGTGTTTTGTGGGAAAGGGAAAGTTTGGCTTTTTGTTAGGCTTTCTTATTTAAAGATTTATTTTCAGTTGCAGCAAAGAAATGTTCTTTTGTTGGGGTTTGTTACCCATGAATTTCAAAATTAAAGTTTTAGTGGACATTGTCTTAGGGTTATCCTTCTGATAAAAGGCGTGATCAAAAGTAACTCGGGGAGGAAAGGCCAGGCAAGAACTGGAGCAGAGGCCGTGGGGGAGTATTACTCCTGCTTTGCTCTATCTGCTTTCATAGGACCTGCCGACACCAGTCATTAGTCAAGAAAGTACCCTCCTGGCTTTCCCACAGACTCTAAGAATAGAGACATTTTCTTAATTGTTCCTTCCAGATAACTCCCAAGTTGAAAAACAAACAACAAAAATGTGTCCTGGACTGACATATAGGGAGCCATGCCTGGTTTTAATTGGACTTGAAGAAAGTCTATCTAGTCGAGTCTGTAAGAAGTGATTTAAGGGACTTCATTCCTCAGTGCCTTCCAAGTGGGATGTTGGGTGTGTCCAGGGTCGACATTTTGGCATATGGGGAAAGGGAACTCTCTCTCTCTAGCTGACTATCCTTATAAGGCTATTTTCCTTCTATTTTATAGTCCTTTATCTCTGAAGTTTAATCGAAAAAGTAAGTCACAGGCAAATTTGACTGGAACACACAGTAGAATTTCTCCATTGTATCTACACTTCCTTTTACTTTTGTCCAACAGATATGTTGGGTAGGTAATATTCACTCTGATAATACTTGAAAATGATGGTCTAAAATGTAGTTTGTATGTTAAAACATAGTTATATAATTAGAGCAGCCAGTAATACAACCGTTTGTGGGGCCTGAGATGAAAGTGGTTGGAATTAGAAACTGTCTTTTTAAACAGGTTTAAACATTTTTAATCCTAGAAGAAGCACAGGTTTGCTTGTTAGGCTCCTCCTTTATTACACGTTTATCTTTTTTGGGTCACATATTTTCCTTTCAGTTCAGTGAACAGTAACAATAATTAGAATAGCTTTGTATTGTTCATTGTTTTTCGGGTTTTGTTTTGTTTTTGCTATTTTTCTTTCTCCCTAGCCCATTTTTTCACTGTTCTTAGTTAGCCTGCTGAAGATATTATTGTGTATTCTTTCAAAGCTAGAAGGAGCCCCTTGCACCTGGGAGCTGAGAGAAGACTGATGTGCTAAATGCCCTTCACATCAGTGTTCAGAACCAGTTAAAAGGGAAAGGTTTTATTGCTGTGGGTTGACAAGAGGATCTACAAAATCTCTTCTCACATGGTGGTGTTAGGCCGAGGCGGCCTGCAAATCTTGACAGTCCCTGTAGTTGTGTGGTTTAACGCCACAGAGAGTCGAGATTCTTGAAAACCTGTCAGCGGGTACACTGTACCTGAAGCACCTGGTCAGTGTTATCAACACGGGTGGCTCTGCCAAAAGTGCTGTCCGGTCCTCTCCTCTCCAGGTGTGAGCTCAACTGTAACTCACTTTTTCTTTCTTGTTGGTCCTCCAGATAGAGCTTGTCCTCTGGTCTGCAGGCTCAGCATTTGAGGCAGAAAATTAGAAATTTGACCTACTTATGTAATATGCAAGTTCCTATCAGTAGAATATTAGGGAAGATATAAACCTTTCTTTTTTATTTGCATTTAATGTAACCATTGAGGAAAGATCAAAACAGTAAATCTGCCACGGCAAGGAAAAAAGTATTAAAAAATGTTTTACCTTGTGCATTCATCATCTTAGGTCTCTAGGGGGTTCATTTGATCCTGGAGTTGGGGGCCAGAATGAATATAAAATACTTGACAGAGTTGCAGTTTTTTTTTTTTAATTGAAAATATAGCGCCTTCCCATGTTCCCACTGTAGTGTATGATGCTGTGTCATACTGACTGAAATTCCAGGATGTGGGTTTTGACAGTTGAAGAAGTAAAGGAAAATGGCCTATGCTTTTTTTTGTATCGGAAGCTTTTTTTTTTTAATTACTTAGTCACTGTGTCTCAGGTGTTTGTGTTAGAATGAAATGAAGGACTAACTAAGGCACTAGATATGTAGATGACTCCATGCAGGACATTCAGTTTAAAAGACCACATACAGTTCATAGATTTCAGAAAATGTTCATTTTTAACAGTAACTGTAAATGGGTGCAGTGTCCTCTTGCTGCCAGTCAGTGTTTATGCCATGACATGGCTTGTTGCTGTTTTAGAGCAGTAGACTGAGAAGATTATGCCAAGATGAGATCGATGAGGGAAACACGTGGTGCTTGGATTTGAACCTTTTCTGTCTGCATGTTTGAGCAGAGTCAGTGTGCTTGGCTTCATAAACACACTTAGAACAGGTTTTGTTTCGCTTTTAACCTTTATGGTCATTTATTTTATCATAGCTTGCACTCTTACCAAGGAGAAAAGGCCTGGAAACCCACTAATCAGCTGTTCTGTTGCTCCACTGGGGCAACACTCAGACTCAGGGTGCCTGAGTCTACACACCGTTTCCGAAGGACGTAGAGAAATTTACTGCCTGCTCCTCCTTCGGTGCTTCTGTGCTTCTTTGGTGGCTGGATCGAGGCAGTGCTGTCTTCAGATGTGTGTGCTTGGGAGAAGGCGTTGGGAGAGGAATGTAGCCTTGAGCCCAAAGCAGTCTTCCCAGAATGAGCACCATAGAACAGTCACAAAGCTGAGGTATAAATCTTCTGCGCCTGGCAATGATACTGCCCATTAAGGAGACTTTTTCCCCCTACTCGGTTCCTGGCTATACTAATAGAACAGCACATCAAGCAAGGCTGTAAATAAAAGTTATTACCTAATAGGTGGGTGCCGGAGTGGAACGGACGGAGCTGAGGCATGGAGCCCTTATTACTGCTCATCAGCAATTATAAACAGGATAAAGTGTGTAGGACTTGCGCTGATATGGCGGCGCTAATAGAGGCTGGAGATGACACTGGGCCCTGAGAGGATGATGTATGCTGATGGGGTTTTACTGCCTCATCTTGCTGCTTGCTTTCAAGACAAGTTGTGTTGTCTGTTTTCCTGCTTGCTCATCTATCTGAAGGGAGACGGTCCCCTTGCCTCTCCTGCCAGCAGGTGGGCTGGCTCTTACTCCTCATGCCTGCATTTGCTTCTAAAGCGTCTCTCTCATGATATAAATGCCTTTGGAATACTTCATAATCACAGGCGAGTAACACTGTAATCTTACTGTATTGCTTGCTGTGGTGGTTGTAGAGCACATTTTCAAAAAATGGCTATTTCTGTAGAATATAGGATCAGATATGACTCTAGCTAGTTGGCCAGTTAAGCACTGTATTAAACAGCCACCATGACAGAATCCTGAATCTACAACATGCAGAAGAGTGACACATACATTGCTTGCCCCTGGGAATTCAGCCACAAAGAGACAGGTTAAATTCAGAAACAAATACAACTAATTTTACCTTTAGAGAACAGCAGATATAATTTAGGTTCATTTCAAAAAGCAACCATCAAGGCTAGAGAGATACTTCAGTGTTCAAGAGCTCTGGCTAGTTTTACATAGGACCTGGATTTGGTTCCCAGCCACATTGGGTGGCTCACAATCACCTTTAACTCCTGTTCTAGCCTCTGCAGACTCCTGCACAAATGTGGTGCATAGACATATACTCAGGTTTTGTGTGTGTACACACATAACACACACAAGATAGTTTTTAAGTGAGGACTGAGAAGATTATGTCAGCCACAGGAGCAAGCATAACATGAGGTGACTCCTCCCTGGGAATTCTTAGAATTCAGAACCCCAGAACCATCAGGTGTGGTAAAGGGACACTGGGGTGTGGAGTCGGCAGCTAGCAGTCGGGCTGTGCAGCGCTGCTCAGCCCGGGCACTCCCACCCAGCACTCAGGTCCTGGTGGAGAGGCTGACACAGCATAGAGGAGTGCTTTTTAGAGGGCATCTCAGTTTGATCCCAGAGTTCAAGTGTTCTGGTTCCTTGGTTCTTTGTCACAATCATGAGCTTTTGCTGCCGGAGAAATTGTGGTCTTGTTACATAGAATTCAGGTTGAAGGGAAACGAAACACTATCAGTAGCCATTTTTCTTTGATGCCGTAAACTATGGAGTAGGCTGCTTAAAGATCCTTGATATATCAGAATCCTATTGTTAGAAGCCAGACAAACTAAGGAGTGTCATAGGCGGGTCTTTCAGTCTGTAAGTGCTTTGCCTTTGGGCAAATGTAAGTAGCTTTTCCCTCTCCATACACAGTAAGATTGGAAGCCAACAGTTGTGATGCACGCCTTTGATCCTAGCTTTTGGAAGGCAGAGGCAGGTGGATCACTGTGACTCCCAAGCCAGCCTGATCTACAGAGGGAGTTCCAGGACAGCCAGGGGTACACAGAGAAACTCTTGTCTTAAAACAAACAAACAAACAAACAAACAACAAAACAAAACAAAAACCCATATCAGTTGACAATGGTTTATTGGGTATTCTGCCCGTAGTGGCCAGTAGAATGAAGAGAGTTGAGTCTGAAAAAGATGTTTAAACAAGTAATTGACAAGATTTGACAGTTAATAAAAAATGACAGAATGAAGGATATATAAAGCATAAACCCAGGAAGCAAGGAAAGATTAGGCTGCTGACAAGGAGTGCAAAGGAAAATGCTTGGTACTGTTTTCAGTTTCAGATAAACTAAATTTTACATCTTTGTAGATCATCTGTTCTCAGCCTGTGGATTGCAGCCCCTTTGGGAGTTAGATAACATATCTTGCATATCAGATATTTATATTATGATTCATAACAGTAGCAGAATTACAGTTATGAAGTGGCAGCAAAATAATTTATGGTTGGTGTCACCACACCATGAGGGAACTGTGTTAAAAGGTTGTAGCAGTAGGAAGGTTGAGAACCACTGTTGTAGGTACTCCTAAACAAAATTAGAAGTATTGGCCTGTTTGAGGAATTGCCGGTCTAGAATAAGAGTTAAAGCTATGTAGATTGTTAAGGAAATGAATACAGAGGAACAAAAAACTAAGGACAGAATGTCAGTGAGTTAGGGAAAACAGAGGAAGGAAAAGGCTCCCTACAGGATTGTTAAAGGTACATGAGAAGAGTCAGGAGATGTGGAACCAGGGAAAGCTGTTGTTAGGCTCGCAGACACGGATGGATTGACAGAAAGACCTCTGTGTGGTGTAGTGGGAAGCCAAAGCTTGTCCAAGGCCATTCTTTTCTGAGTACAGACATAGACAGAATCATCAGCTGGAAGTAGCTACAGGAACACTGCTGGACTGAGGGGGAAATCATCTCCAAGTAGTAGCTGGTCCAGACCAATGCAGTGACGTAAATGTATGTAAACCAAAGCAGTACTTTCCCAAAGAGGAACGTGGGTGGGTGCACGCCTCTGTGTTTGATTTCTTGCTTGCTTGCTTGCTTGTTTGTTTGTTTGTTTGTTTGTTTTGGTCAAGACAAGGTTTCATTGTGTAGCCCTGGCTGTCCTGGAACTCACTCTGTAGACAAGGCTGGCCTCCAACTCACAGAGATCCTCCTGTCTGTGACTCCTGAGTGTTGGAATTTAAGGCATGCTACATCACTGCCCTGCTCTTGTCCACACATCTTTACTTGGAAATGTTCTTTGCAGTGAGTCATTCTGCTACACTATCAATACTGGATCTTCACCAGGACTCCTCTCAGATTCTGTTGTTACTTTGTGTCATGGAGATCCTGCAGCTTTGATTCTGATGGGCTACATGTTGGGGTGAGCCAACTCAAAGCATCCCTGGATCTGGCATCCCATCTTTTGACTCTTGCCTCGATGAGATGTTCTTTAAACCTAGAATGTCACCAAAGAGCTGCGCTCACTGCTCTTGTCCTCTTTCATCCCCTCCTTTGCTCACGTACACCGCCAAGGTTTAGCAGCAGAGGAGATTGAGAGTGTCCTCTCTGCTGCAGCCATTCCAGAGAGTTTGCGTATGAGTGCATTACCTCCTCGCTTTTCTGGCCTTTCGTGTTACTACTGAGAAGTCAGATGTCACTGGTTTTAACATTCACAAGTTACATAACTGGAAATTTGTCTCCTTTAGAATACTTAGAATCATGTGTTTAATCTTTGGTGCCATAGGATTTATAATAAAGTGCCTATTATTTGTTTTATGTTTATTATATGTTTATTATATGTTATTATATGGTTATTTGTTTTATGGCTATTCTTTGTTTTATTCGAGATGTTGAGAGTTTGCTACGCCCCTTAAATGTCAAGTGTCACTGTTCCACTCTAGGAAATGTCTGATAGTCCTCAACCCTAGCTTTCTCCTTTCTTTCTGGGACTCACAGTTTAGAAGTTGGAATGGCTGACTGATAACCTTTCTCTTAGCTCCAGTCTCACAGCGTTGGTTTCCTCTTTCACTGTCGGGGTAATTATGTTGTCTCTTTCAACCCTTGGGATTTTATTTCAACAATCATACTTTGGATGCTCGGTAAGCTCACCATTCTCTCAAGCTTCTTTGTAGTGCCTCTTTAAGTTGGATGTGGTGACACACGTGTTTAATTGAAGGCAGAGGCCCGTGGATCTCTGTGAGTTCGAGGCCAGCCTGGTCTACAAAGTGAGTTCAGGACAGCCAAGGCTACACAGAAAAACCCTGTCTCTGGGCGATGGAGGGAAAGTGCTTCTTTGTCTGTTCTTTCTCATGGTTCATGACATAATTGATTACAAGGTTGTCCCTTCTGTGAGTAGTAATGGTGTTTCTTTTACTGAGCTGTCTTGAGGATGTTTTCCTGTTTACATTGGTCTCCATGATGGGGTTTTCATTTGCCCAGCTAAGCTCCTCTGGTGGTGTCTAAGAAAGAAGCTTGAATTAGTGAAGAGGGCGGCTTCCTTCTACCGTGTCTCTTGAATGGGGCTTTTAGGACAGCTTTCCGTGGGATCAAGTCAGGTAGGTATGCTGACCAGCAGTATTGGCTGTAACCAAGCTGAGGACTGTTGTCAGGAAGAGAGTGTGAGTCTGAAAGACAGTGGGTGGACACAACTGTCTGTTCAGCCTGCTCAGTTCCTTTAGAGAAGGCCAGGCTAGAGTTTCACCAGGCAAGTGGGCTGGCTGCTAGCACAGAGCTTGCAGACTCACACAGTACTTGTGTGGTTCCCTGGCATTTGGCCTGGCTCCCTTTTTCTTTTTTCCCTGTTCCTCCTTCTCCTGAGTCCACCTTTAAGATTTTTTTGCTCACAGTGGTTTGTAGCCACCAAAGTCAGCTGTAATCTCCTCCATAATTCACTCTGAACATTTCTTCTTCTTTTTTTTTAAAAGATTTATTTATTTACTATGTATACAGTATTCTGCCTGCATGTACACCTGAAGGCCAGAAGAGGGCATCATATCTCATTATAGATGGTTGTGAGCCACCATATGGTTTCTGGGAGTTGAACTCAGGACCTCTGAGAACATCTTTAAAAGTTTGTTTAAAATGTCTTTGCTGAGGCAGAAGAGATGGCTCAGTGATTAAGAACACTTGCCATACTTCCAGAGGACCAAGTCAGTGAGTTCATGTCTGCCCTTAACTCCACCTTCTGGTCTTTGTGGACCAGAAAGCGGAATGTTTGTGTACACAGACAGAGTTTGTGTGTACCAGAAAGTCTTTGTGGACCAGAAGTCGGAGTTTGTGTATACACGGGGAGCAGACATGCACACACAAATCTTAATAGATCCCTTGCTTATTGAATATGTTAAAAACATATAATTGTCTTCTTAAAATAGCTTCATTTTCATGGATTTTTAAATGAGTTTTCAAGTTCCACCTGAGAAGGAACCAGAAAATAGATTTAGACTGTGTCATTGTCACTCCTGTCCTGTCCCATGTCGTCACCCTGCCACTGAGCCATATCCCTAACTCTTTTTTTTTTTTTACTTTTTATTTTAAGAAAGGTTTTGTTCTGTTCTGCTTTCGATCTAGTCCTTGTTTTAAAAGTTAATTTTACTATATATGTTAATGAAAAGCAATCTTTTCAGAGATTTCACAACTTACCTTCTTTAAAAATATGCCTTATTCCTTAAATTTTCTCTTCTTTTAAACTTACAATTGCATATTTCTCTTTTATTTTGGGGTTCATCACAATTTAGGGCCCACAGAGGGTTACTTGTTTTGTGTGACTAAAATCATGGTTTAAAAGAAGACTGTTGCGTTTAAACCAATAACACGTGGAGACACTTCAGCCAATAAATTCAGTTGTTTATGATTAAAAATCAGAAGGGTTAACCTTGGAGGCATTTTTGCCCTGGGGGACCTCATCTTGTGATTAGTTATCTGAACAGCCGAGTGCCTCTGTGGGCTCCGGTAACCAGCCTCCCACTATATATGTATAATTATTTTTGGTGCATGCACATACTCTGCTGTAAAGGCTTATCTGCCCTTATGCTCCCTGCCGTTCTGAATTCTCTGTTTCATTACCAGTGTCCGCCCACAGAGTTTCAGAAAGCCATTCCCAAAGAGCAGAACCACAACTCAGAATTTTAAATGAGCCATGTATCTGTTAGTGCTACAGATGGGGGAATTAGTTACCTGTTATGCATTTCTCACATTCATCTGCCCTTTCAGAACTTATTAGAAATGCACACATGTATAAGCTAGAAGTGGGCATTGAGCTCAGTGTGTCCGTTTTCTGTCACTCGGTGAGGGTGGAGGCTCTCGCAAGATCGTGAGGTGAGCACATGCTCGCTGGATAGAAAGTGTGCTTGTGGCTGCAGCTGCCCTTCTAGAAAAGAGCTGGACTCCTCCAAAGGTGGTGTTACTACATCACAGTTTGAATTGCACACACAGTGGCTCTGACAAGGTGGATGGGAGGAGAGAGACTTGTGTAGTAGCAACTAAGAGTAGGTGTTCACCGTAGCGTTTGCTTCTAGCCTGGCACAAACTGGAAGTTCCTGTAACTGACAAGATTGAGCTTCACATTTCCCTGACAGTAATTGATAAATGAATTTGTAGAAGAGGAAAATCACATTTGAAGTCTTGGCCGTCCTCACTTCTAGAAAAGCAGTTGCAGTAATTGACACAATTAAAAAGGGGTCCTTTCGGGATACGGACTAGGAGTGACGTGTCCAAGTCTGTGACAGATCATAAAGAATACTTACAAGTAGGAGTTAGCTCCACAAACCTGGAAAGGTATGCGCCTCAACCTCCCTGTTGATTATAGGCTCCAACTGGCTGTCAATGACTTTTCCCATCAGACCTTGAGTGGGGCCAGTGTTTCTGGGAAGGCGTTCAGAAGGTTCTTGCCAGTCTTCTGCAAGCTCCTTTGGAATGTAATTACACATGGGATCTTCTTTCTGAATTTAATCTCAGCCTTACCAGAAAGGTTGGGAGGTTGTCTAACCCTCTCAGGTGCCTCCCATACAGTTGTTGAGAATTACCCCTCTAACCACATGGCCTCTACCTCAGTGTGTTTGTCCCTCTGCACCTGTGGCTATAGCTCTTCCTGTTTGAATAACTTGCAGACAATAGTCTTTCATACA
Source organism: Psammomys obesus (assembly GCF_907164565.1). NCBI lineage: Eukaryota > Metazoa > Chordata > Mammalia > Rodentia > Muridae > Psammomys > Psammomys obesus. Next base: position 4,072,136 of record NW_026590405.1, on the reverse strand, counting down.
AAATCTTTAATGTGTAATTCTGTCTGTCTATACATACATCTGTGCATCTTTATACATATGTATACATGCATATATGCACATATGTGTTTTGATAGGGCAGCTTTCTCCAGCTCATCTAAATCATTGGTACCCTTATGTAGCCCTAAGTATGGAAGGTCTGATTTTCTTGTTCTGGTCAAGAAAAGGCTACAGTGTTCTGGGCACAGGGGAGAAATGTGAAGTTAAGGTCATTGGAGCCTCAAATCAGCTGTTGTTAAAATATCCCACCTTGCTTTTTTTTTTTTTTTTTTTATAAGCTCAAGGATTTTCCCTGACAGCAATAAGCCAAAGACTGGATTTTGGGTGGAAGAAGCTAAGTGATAGTTCGGAAGAGGAACTGAATTAAGCTCAGTGCTAAATTGGAAACAAAAATAGTTTAAAAACAAATCAGCTGTTTAATTTTAGCATCCACTCAGTCATACATTGAAGCTGATTTTCTGTAAACAGCAAAGTAAAAGTGTTCCAGCTTTTTCCCTTTCACTAAAACTGTTGCGCACATCTCCTGGGTGTGCCAGTTTCTCATGGCAAGATCGCCATCATGAGGAACTTGCCTTCACAGAAGTCAGCTTCCCCTCCCCCCTTCCTTGCCCTTTCTCTCTTCATTATCGCTGTGTTGAGTACCAGTGTAGCTAGCGGTGTAGCTGATGCTGTGCCTTACCTGGAAGCTTGCATTGAAATCATATAGGTAAAGTGGTTGAAGATTTAAACAGCACTTCAAGGGAGGTTAGAATGAAGGAAACTATTCAGCTTTTAGTGTTTGTCTCTGATTTTAAAAATAAACCCATGAAACTTAAATAGTGTCTCATTTGTCCTCATCCATTTCCCTACCCCTCTCCTATAGTTGGTGTTTTTATGTAAAGGATAGGTCCTCAATTTTGATTAAAAAACAAAACAAAACAAAAACAGCTTAGGCTCGCTCCTGGTCAAATCATTGGTGCTTTGGAGAACAGGGTATAGTCTTTTGAAGACACCCGGTTCTGTCTAGTCCTTCTGAATCTCTTCAAATACTAGGCCGCAATGGAGGAAAGTAGCTGTAGCTAGCAGTGTCTCCTACTGTCTCCAAACAGTCACAAGACTCAGGTCTACTCTGAGAACATCCAGACTCTGTACTCCACAGTTGTAGGGAGCTTAGCCCTTAAATTTGTATTTGAGAAACTAAATGCAAACAGTAGTATTCATCCTGTACAGAATTCCATGAAGATAAGTACGTGGATGCATTTATTCCTTGAATATATAAGATATAAATTTTACTTTTTTGGTGGTACTGAAGAAAATAGAGCAGAAGTTCAAGACCATTCTTTTTGTGAATCCTGGTCTTTGGTTTTTCATCCTCATCACTGATTTGTATATTAGGAATACAAGTTCGAGGGCATCTGGTTGACGAAAGCAGTAATGCTTTCTCTTGGGCTTTCCTCCTCCTTCCCTGCCTCTTTCTTTCCTTCTCCTTCCTCCTTCACTTCCTGAGTACTGGGATTCTAAACTTGGGCCACATGCCCACCTCTTTTGAGCTTATCTTTAATCTTTTTAAGAAAAATACTTATATGTATGGGTATTTTGTCTGCATGTAGGTTTGTTTGTATATCACATGCATGCCTGGTGCCTGAGGAGATTGGAAAATGGCGTTGGATCTTCAGGAACTGGAGTTACGAGAGTTAGCAGCCACCACTGGGTGCTGGGAATTGAACCTGGGTTTTCTGGAAGAGCACCCAGTGCTTGTATCTGCTGGGGCATCTCTTCAGCCCCTTCCCCTCCTCTCACCCTCCACCTTTCAGAGAGGCTGTCATGTTACCCAGGTTTGTCTCAGATTCACTACATAGCTGAGTCTGACCTTTAACTCCCAGTTCTCCAACTTCTTTGTGTTAAGATCACAAATATGTTCACCATACCTGGTTTATACAGTACGAGGGACCAAACCCAGAGCCTTGTGTATGCCAGGTAAACACTCCTGAATAATGCCCCCAGCTCCTCGAGTGTCTGTTTTTCTTTTCTCTCTTTTTTGTCTCCCCAGTACTTTTCCCTTATTCCCTAGTGTGCTCTACTCTGCTGGAAGTTGTTACAAATTTAACTCCTAAGATACCCAAGTAGGTCATAAAAAGAAGAGATCATATATTGAAGGCTATTTAGCAGTCTAAACAAGAAGTGGGAAGTCAATGGGGATATAGCTCAGTTGGCAGGCCTGGCAGGAACAGGTTTTGCTAATGAAGTTGCCAAAATCAGGAAGTGGCGCTAGGCTGAATATGGCCCCAGAGGAGGACTACTGTATTTATTGCCATCCTCACAGACTGTTGGCCAGACACAGTCTGTGTTTAGCTCCTGCTGATGCCCTCTCAGTAAGTATAAGTGGCGCTTAACAAACCAGGTTGGTGATGATAAGTTTCCAGAACTTGATGGATATGTGGGCTGCTGGCCTTTGTGTGTGCTTTTATTGGGCCATTTGGAAGGAGGCTGTCAGGGAGTTGAGAAAAAGCACCTTTGACATTTGGGGCCCATGGAAAGCTAAGGAGACTTGGTTTGTCTTTCCTGACTGTTAAAATAGAAGTTCAGATGAAATTACCTAACTTGGTCCTGCTATGTTTGTGTCATCCTACAAATAATGAGTAAAAACTGATTATGGATTTTTCCCACAGTAGCAGGACAGTGATTGAAATCCAGTATTAAGCACAAGATATGACAGCTAGCACCAGTTACCACATCAAGAAAGAAAAAAGATGATTTAGTATAAATTACTGTAATTGTAGAAATCCAGAGAGTTACTAGCAGGTATGGGAGGCACAGAGTCCGACATCATAGAAATCATATTCTAAGAACAGTGGACAGAGTTGCTCGGCAGACATCTGTCCCAGAGAAGTTGGTGCTGGTCAGGGTTCTGAAGCAATGAGAGAAGCTTGTCTTCCATCCCACTCATGGACTGCAAGGTTTTTTTGTTTTTTTTTTTTGTTTTTTTTTTTTTTTTTTTGTGGGTCCACTGGATCTTTGTATATGTAGAAAGTGGAGGAACTTATCCTCCTGCTGAGGTGCTCTATGGGGGAGCAGAAACAGTCTTCACATGTGACAGCCACTGTGTGGGACTGCGTAACAATTACAGATAGGGCCTCCCTGGCTCAGTATCCAGCTCTACAGAAAGCTGAGCTGAAAACTGGTAAAGTTCTTTTACTCTGTGTCGTTGGTTTCCTCATCTGTGAGATTCTGGAAATAATAATATCTCCTTATAGCCTTGCATAAATTGAGATAACATGCGAAATGTCTAGAACATATGTGTTCATAATATGCACTTTCTGTTGCTGTTCTTGCAGAAGCTTCACAAAAGGAGCCTCTTTAGTCATGTATCCGCCTACTTTGAGAATGGTTTTAAAAATTGTTAGTTTAGTCATGCCTGGTGCCCCACACCTTCCATTCCAGCACTACTAAGGAGATAGACATGAGTGAATCTCTTTAAGTTTAAGGCCAGTCCAGTCTCTATAGCAAGTTCTAGGCCAGCCAGGACTACACAGTCAGACCCTGTTTCCAAACAAGACAAAAATATTGCATTGGGCAGAAGGTTACATGTTATACGATTATATTTATATGTCCGCATACATGTGTCTCTGTCTGGAAGCGTTCTTGAAATAACCAAAGTATAGAAATGGGGGATAGATGGTGATTATAAGAAAACAGACAAGTGGGTTGAAGTAGGCATGGTTCTAAGGGGAATGTGAGTAGCGCACCCGTGTTCCCAGCACCTGAGTTTGAGGTGATCTTAGACAGCACAGAGAGATTGTGTAAGAAAAACAACAAACATCATGAAGGATTCTTGTGATAAAATTTTCACATGGCTTGAAAATACCCATCTACACCAGTTGCCTGGTTTGGGGATAGTGGGTGAAGAGTACATGGAACTTTATTATTTAGCTATGTGTAAAAAACTCTTAAGAAGATTATTGATAGGGAAAAATCGGTGGTGAAAGCCGTTTATGTGCCTGTGTAGACAGATCAATAAATTAACCATCACAGAAGGGAAACTGAGGTGACCCAGTGACATTGAGTGAAATGCCTCGAACTCCTGGCGTGGGGTAGAGGTGGAATTAAACTAGGTGGCAACAGTTAAAGAGAAAAGATAACCAACACCTTTATTTTCCATTTCAAGCATACAGATGAGTCCAGCTACCTCCACATTCTGTGAAATGGTCCACTGAGGTCTTGTGATAAAGAGAAGGTCGATGAGTGGCAGCTCACTATGGATGTAGTACAGTAGGTGGGCATAACAGAAGATGGCCAGGGTGACACATGGGAACCAAAGCCACCTGCCTTCCTGATCACACTGAAGGTTTAGCTCAGGAGACACCTTTTTCTAATCTTCCCTTTCTCCCTCTAAGTGCAGGATTTCTACTTTTTGTGTTCTTAGCACTCTACTCATAAGTTAATGTCCACTTACTAGCAGTAGGTCATATATAGAGTAGGTGGTTAATGTTGACTTTTGTCGTGGTCCTGCACAGAATGGTCCTTAATCTAGAGGGCTATATCAGTTACACAGTTCAAATAAACTGGGGAATGTCACTTAATGAGATTGTGATTATCGTTGATAATGAACTTTGTTACACTGTTCATTTGTTTTAAATAAAAGAAGATTCTCAGGTTTAAACAAAACCCCAGCAACGTGAGATGTTTAACCATGAATACGTACGTGTTGTAATAGCCAACAACATCACATAGTCAACCAGGAGGGAAAAGGCAGTCTTCCCACAGGCCAAGCAAAAGGAGACTCTTAGAGGAATGATGTGCTTGACTCTCGGGGCTCAGCATTAGTCACAGGGAATGCTGTCAGCCTGAAGGAATGAGGAAGAAGTAGTACTAGTTAGTAGTTAGTAGCATAGTCTCTTAAACATCCAGTCCTTGCCACAACGTAGGTGACCTTACCCAGATGTCCAGTGTGTGTCAGGTAGTTGGAGGGAGAGGACTCTTCCTTCAAACTCCAGACGACCTGGGCTGATTCCAGGGTGCCTGTCCTTTATGTCCTCAATATGGGCTTGTTTTGGGTGCCTCCTGAAATTTTTATAGTGTTGGTTTTGGATATGAATTAGAGGAGAAGTGTGCAGTTAAAAATCTCCTTTCTTAAAATTTAAATGATAGTATCGATATATAGCTTCACAAGTAGAATGAATCAGAACGTCTCATGTTCCATATAAAAACTTAACAAAGACATTTAAAAAAATCCATGTGCTGCTCCTCTTAACAGTGTCTTGTAGTTAAGAGAGGTCTTTACAGTACTTGGGGCAGCCTCCTGAGAGAGCACTTCGTAGCATGCTCCAGCGGCCCTGGGTTCGGTGGTGGTAATAAGAATAAGGCATTTCCGTGGGACGGCCTTCCACATTGCTGCCGTGAGGACAGTTAGGTGAGAGAGTATTTGCCCCCTAGAAGATTTGTGGTGTGTTTTGAACATCCTGAGAGCAAAGCCCCTCAAAGCTTGTGGTGCATTTAAAGAGGCTACTGATTCTACCCCCCCCCCCCACTTCCCTATCTTCTTTTATCAGCAAGGAGAAGAATTAGAGGTCTGTGTTCAGTTTATAGGGTGTGTGAGAGGATGAGCAGCCCACCGTGCTGTGCCTGAGAGCAGAGGAGATAGCCAGAAAAAATAAATTGGAGTAAGGAGTGTGAGGCTGGAGCATGGGCGGGGCTAATGGCTGAAACCTGTGCTGCCCAGCAGGCTGCGAAGAGTTGAGTGTCAAGTGTCTACCGTCTAGGACTGCCATCTGTCTGTACTCAAGCTCAGGTCATCTTCTCCACAAGAGTTTAGTCATCAGCCTCTAGAAACTCATTCTCTGTGCATGCAGTGTTTTTCTTTTCATTTGTTTTGGTTTCTTGTTATTCTGAAATTATTCTAGATCATTAGAAATAGAAGAAATGAAAGAAAATTCCCATTTGAATTAAGTGCAATTTTTTTTTTTTTTTTTTTTTTTTAGTGGACAGTGAGGAAGTAGTTCATTGTCTTGAAGTTTTTTGTGGTACACAGAGTAAAATGCCAGGAGAAGGCAAATCTAATCCCCCCAATGCTCCAGAAGCAGAGCGTAAGATGAAACCTGTAAAACAGGCCCTTTCAAGTCTCTTTTATCAGTTTTTCCAGGGAGAGGGTGGTAGTTTTTGTGGACAGAGGTTTTAGCAGCTTAAGCTCCTTTAAATGGTGGAAGGAGAGACAGCGGTGATGTGTGAGGGTTCATTAATTATTGCTCTTACTGATGTTTGCACAGGCTGTTGGGATCATAAATGTCAATCTGTCAAGAGACTGTGATAGGTTCTAAAAAAACTGATTGAGTACCTCAAAAGCTGCCACAGAGCCTGAGATTAAACAGGCTCCTCTGTTTCTTAGCGGTGTGGAAGGCGTGGGTGGACGAGCTGGGGGAGGTTTTCTTCTCTGTTGCACTTTGTCTCTGTCTTTGGGGTTCTGTGTGGAGGGCTGGCTGGAGCCGGGGGCGAGAGCCTGTGAGATACCAGCAGGCCACAGCTACTGTTAGCAGCCTAGGGTGGGCGTGGGTTGCCAGCTGCACATTGCCAGGAGAGTAAGAGAGATGGGATGCAATTTTGACAGGCCCGACACAATTCATTTGGAAAATTTCAGGAGAGAACATGAGTAATAAAGACAAGAACAGTGACAGTAAGAACAAACGTGGATCTCTGTCAGAGACAAAACAGTTTGAAAAGCAGCAGCCCTGTTTGTTGCCGTCAGGCTTTCATTGTAAATGTATTCCTGAGTTGAAAGACTCAGTGCTAGTTACTGTCTGCACTTGGCTAGCAAAGTCCAATTAGAGGAATTTCTCTCTGTAGACATTTTAAAAACATTGTACTTGTTTCCTCTGTCACACGTTGAGCAGTGGTTGCCTTCAGACCAAGAAATTGGACATGGGTAAATAGGTGAAATTTTTCTTAGAAGATCTTGTGTGGTGTCTTTGTCGTTAGACACTGGCTGAGGAGAGGGGTCTCAAGTGTGAAGGGCTGTGAGCTGGCATGGGGGTGCTGCAGCCTTGTGTGGGTACACAAGCCCAGAGGAGTTCTCAAGAGGAAGAACATTGGGAAAAATCTGCTTTGTTGGCTCTTTATGGAGGACCTTAATTAGGAGACTGCTAACTCCTGGGGTGGGAACTGTGTCTAGCTTGCCACGGCAGCTCCTCCTGCTGCTAATGAGCATGCTCCTTTCCTGGACGTGTTTCTTCTGACAGTTAAAGCCGAGTGCGAGAGTTATTTCTGTTCACCTTGCTCTCCGTGTTTAACCCTTACCGCCTGAGTTCAGCATATGCAAATAGATTAATTAGATGGTTTCTGCCATTGTTCCCAAAACTGAAAATGCTTCAAATTAGAGGGGCCGAAACTTAGAAACAGAAGGCAAATAATCAATTTTTGATTCCAGGTGAACGGTAGACAGCTCTTTTACTGTTAAGTCGTATTTGGGTCTTTTCTGATAGTCTTTTTCTAACTGACTTAAAATTTATAATTGAGTAGTTGAATTATTTAGTTCATTATTATGTAATTAGAATCCCGGCACTAGACATCTGTTTCTCTTATTTAGGCAACTCACCCCACAGTACAAGGTTTCATTAAATAATTAGCAGAGGAGATATAAAATCCTTCCGTAGCCATGACACTGAGCCTATGGTCTTCTGTTGATTTCATTAGCTTCTAATTAAAACACCGAGTTGACCTGTGGAAAATGTCAGAGAATGACTTACTTTACCAAGAAGAGACATGTGGTGCAGTCAGCCATGACAGCATGCAGCACACAGTTTGGGAGCTTCAGTCTGTTCTTCCTCACAGCAGGGAACATCAGAGGACAGTAGGGCTTCTTTCCACTTCATGTAGACCATCAGAGATGGCAGAGAAAGTCAGTGTATCCCAGAGCTCTAATGCTCTGTTCTCTTAGGATCTGGAAAGAGTGACACAGTCTGCGGGGGTAGTTCATTGTGATTTAGAGCAGTGGTTCTCAGCCTGTGGGTATGATCCCCTTGGGGGGTGGTTCAGAGGACACTTACAGGAGTCAATATCAGATATCTTGCAAATATTAACATTATGATTCACAACAGCAGCAAAATTACAGTTATAAAGTGGCAAGAGGTGATTTTATGGTTGGGGATCACCACAACATAAGGAACTATAAAAGGGTGGCAGCATGAGGAAGGTTGAGAGCCACTGGTATAGAGTCACAGAAGACTGTAGCTCACAGCACAGCTGTGCACAGATGTGTTTGGTTGTAGACTTGTGCAGATGCTAAGACACTGACTCTCGGAGGAACAAGGGCCAGTGCATTGCCTCCAGAAACTGTTTCAGCGTTTATATTAAAGTGGAATGGCTAAAGGGAATCTTGGCACAGGACCATGCAGATTGGTCCCTACCATTATTATTGACACTGTTTAGCATATAGTCTGATTAGATGAAACTTAAGAGGAGAAGAGATCTGGCCTGGACCATCTTACCTTGGTGGTACGCCATAAAAGCAGGTGTTCAGTGAAGACACGCAGTAAGACCATGCAGACCTGAAATCTGGTTCCCACCCATGGCCACTTGCAGCATGAAGGCTTGTCTTCACATCTCCGTCCTGATGCCATTGAACATCACAGGGCTTCCCTCTTTAGCGCTGTTGACAGCTGAAATTAAAGTTTCCTCTAGAAAGGGAATCATGTACTCTGCAGTAGGTGACACACTTGGCTGTTTGGGCCAAACTCCTCAAAGAAGCTTTGAATTCCAGCTTTGTGCTTTTCCAGACCAGTGTACTTTTCAGAGATGGAGGTGAAAGAGGCCCATGATCTGAGGGGTTATATTTTACATGATCAGTGTATTAGCATCATGCGTAATATCCATGTTCAGCTTGTTACCCACCCACCCACCCATCCACCCATCCATCCATCCATCCATCCATCCATCCATCCATCCATCCATCCATGGTCAGGTTCTCACTGTGTAGCTCAACTGGCTTGCAAGTTGTTATGTAGACCCAGATGACCTTGAACCTCCAGAGATCTGAATGCCTTTAGTTTGTGAGTGTTGAGATTGTGGTGTGCCACCATATTCAGCTTTAACAAGATTATCTATCTATCTATCTATCTATCTATCTATCTATCTATCTATCATCTATCTATCTATCTATCTATCTATCTATCTATCTATCTATCTATGCATCCATCCATCTATCCATCCACCTACCTACCTACCTACCTACCTACCTACCTACCTACCTACCTACCTAAGTTTTCGGTCTGGAAAGAAGGTTTAGAAGTAAGGAGCATTTCCTTCTCTTTCAGAGGACTGGGTTCAGTGCCCAGCTGTTTATAAACCAGGTGGTTATACCTACCTGTAACTCTAGTTCCAAGGAATCTGATACCCTCTTCTGGCCTCAGAGGGCTTCCACATTTATGTGGTGTGGGTGACACAATACTCCTTTCTTCCCTCTCTACTCTTTCTCCCTTCCCTCTTCCCTTCCCCTGCCCCTCCTCCTCTCCTTTTGTCTGTACCCTCCTCAAAATAACTTAAAAAAAAAATGGGAGTTTTCAAGTTGCCTCCACCTTGTTGTATGTGCCACACCTCTCATTCCAGTTTAAGGGACATTTCTTTAAAAGATACTTCAAGTAGGACAAGCAGCAGAGGTTTTTGTTAGGTATCTAAATAGGGTTATTATCACAAATAGCGCCATTTTTGTGGAAAAGGACCCCCAGGAGAGCAGTGTGCCTCATTTGAGGTGAATTCCTTTTGGCTGGCTGCTTTGTAATGATTTACATTTAGATTGTTGCTTTTTGTTCTTTTGCCGGCAGAAGAAGGGGGGGGGTTTGACCTGTGGCAGCCTTAGGCACTACACTAACTGGGTCTGGACAGCTTTGCTCAGCAGAGCTGGGAAATAGACTGAACTTGCTTTTCGTAGGAGGGCTTATTCAGTTGGTTTGTGTTGGGGAGATCTCGTACAGGGCTGGAAGAATTGGATGAGATAAGGCTTGTACTGGGGAAGAATGGTGCATGGCATCTGTACTGGTGGCGGGGCCGGAACTGGACACACTGCCCTTCTGTTGCTGGAACCAGTCGATGGTCTGGTAAAACATCCCCTCCACACAGAGACAGCTGTGCCAGTGTGTCCCTCCCTGCTCCATCTTCTCAAACTAGAAAGCAAGGACTGCCAGGAGAGGGTCCAGCCAGCCATCCAGCGCTCACCATCGCACAGTCAGGAAGCAGGGGAACACACCCGTCCTCTCTAGAAGAGCTAAGGGGTGTTTGGTTTTCATTCCTGTGACAGACACCCAGCAGGCAAGATTCTTAGGTTTAGTTTGCTTCTGTTTTCAGAGGTTTCAGTGTGTGCAGAAGAGAGGAGGAGTGAAACAGCTCACATTTTGGCTGACAGGAAGAGTCCAGGGCAAGATAGTCCACCAGGGGACATGTCCCAGTAACCTCCTTCCCTAGCCAGGCCCTGTCCTTCCACAATCCCACCATTTCCCACTCAGTCTCTTTACAGCTTGAATACACAAAAGAATGGAACTGTTAACAAAGACTGTCTCAGAGCTGCCTTTCAGACGAAGCTAGCGTGTCCTGTGACAATCTCCTAACCCTCGTAGGCCATGCTTCTCACAGGAGGCCAACATAAGGCAAGAGGAGGGAGGGCCAGTGTGCTGTGGACAGGGAAAACAGTGCTCCACATGGGATAATTCAGGAACGAGACTTAGTGGGAAATTTGACTGGGGAGCGAAGACTTAATTAAAAAGGGTTCCATGTAGCAGTGAGTGAGTAGTTGTGAAGAGAGAACTGAAAGGTACTGAGACCAGAGGTCAAAGATAATCAAGAGCCAAATGTCGATGGAGCCCTGAGAGAGAGCAGCAAGATACAGAGAGAATGAGAGGCTTGAAGGGCAAACTGTGCAGGCCTTTTGAGGTTCTTGATAAAGCACTAAGACCCCTTTTTTGAGAAAGGGTTGTTAGTGGTTTGAAGCAGGAAGACTTGAGTCACTTGACTACAGTATGAAGAGCTAACTGGGGAGGCTTGGCATTGCTCTGGACAGTTGTCTGCCCAGCCAGGCACTAGTCCTGATCCCCAAATGTGTTGTCTTGGTCAGATTCACAGTCTGAGAACGAGGCTTCACCCGTGAAACGGCCGCGACTACTAGAGAACACTGAGCGGACTGAGGAAAGCAGCCGGTCGAAGCAGAAGAGTCGGCGTCGGTGCTTCCAGTGCCAGACCAAGCTGGAGCTGGTGCAGCAGGAACTAGGATCCTGTCGCTGTGGTGAGCACCCCTACTCAGGGCTCCTTCCTGACCCCACTCTGTCTCTGACACTGCGTGGTGCGTCCACTGTCTCCGTCCTGCTCACTGCTCTGCTTCTTTTCCCATTTAATACTTAAGAAATTATGCAAACTAACGAGTCTGTGGTGTGTAGCATAGACCGGAGAGACAATTCATTTTAGATGAACTTTTAATATATATTCCCCATCCACATCCTTTTTCAATCATGGTTTGATTAGAAGCTTTTCTTCTGGAACCCTCACTGACCCAGTGAGTTAACACCGTGAAGCAGCTGGAGTATCATCTGTCCTCCTTCGTTCTGCCACCTCTTTGGACTTTGCACATGGTGTAATTTTTAGATCTTGTATACACCGGAACAAAATTTAGGCAAATTCTGCTTTTCTTCATGACCACATGTACCATGTCAAAAAGGTAAAATTGTAGCTGCATTATTTTCAGCTCACTTACAGTTTTCCTGTTCCTTTTTTTTAGTTTCTGAATTTTGGAACATGCTATGAGAAAAATTGGTTTGTGGAACAGAGCTGCTACCTGGTGGACTCTGAGCAAAGCCTCTGAGAACTCTCCATCTTTCATTTCAGGAAGAGAGCTTTAACTCTCCTCAGGGCTTATCTCACACTGTTTGCTGGCACAGGGCTGCACAGTGCCCTGTGCACTGCTGAAGTTGAATTTGGGGGGCATTGTCTGTCTCTGAAGAGATGACCTTTTCTGCTGTGGCCCCTCAGCCATCTGTGGAAATGGGCAAGTAGGGCATGGGCTGGCTTCTGGAAATTGAGTCAGAGCAGCTGTTTCTGGCAGCAGCCCTCTGTGTTTGTCACTGTCTAGCTGGTAAACCTTCAGCCTTGGAGACAGGGAGCTGGGTGTGGCATTCAGTTGTGCATAGAGAAGTATAAAGAAGAGAATTGGGATTGGCGGGAGCAGACTGTCCACAGGGTATTAGGCTCGGCTTATATCAGAGCCTGTGGTGTGCCCTGGTAAGGCAGAGAAGGCTTCTGTGGCGAGCTAAGGAAGTTTTGGAGTCTGGTGACTTCGCTTCATCTGAAAGGTCGGTGTGATCCGTAAGGTTGCAGGTTCTTGCTTCTGTGTTGAGATGAGCTGTGCTGGTTTTCAGTGATTCATTCTGTTAGCTGTGTTGAGAAGCCTCCATACTATTTCCTCTGTTGCCCTTAATATACAGGCTTGTTGTTCCTCAGAATGGTAGAATTTGTTTCCTCCTCAAAGGTGACTGAGTAGAATCCTGGTAGTGGGCAGGATTTGCTGAAGTAGACCAGACAGCTGTCCACGGGGTGCTCGCTGCCTCTCCTCTGACAGTGTGAATGTTTCCTTTCCTCCTAGGCAGGCCAGGGAGAGTTCAGAGTAGTTTAGAAGACCCACGTCTCTACATTTACCCTGCATCTTTGATGCAAACCACTCAGCTTCCAAAGGTCATAGCACCTAGCTGAAAAAAGTTCAGAAGTACTTAATAGATGACCCTTTGCTTCTCAACTGTGGCCATCCGCACCATCAAAGTGTCTGAGTTATGCCACAAGCTCTTTACCTCCTGGCTAGAAGCCTGGCTTTCTAAGTGGGTTCTGAAGTTCTTTATAGACCTGAGTTCTTTCTCAGTTACCTAACAACATGTAGTTCCTTGTCCAGTTTTAAGAAAAAAGTCCCTTCAGAGGGAGCCTTCCTAGAGAGCTGGAGAACCTTAGACCACAAGCCCAGAAAACTGACTGAGTCACCTGCCACTGTTTAAAGGATGGAGGGTAACGGGGTGAGCGTATGCTCCGGGGCTTTGATGAACTGCTTTGTGTTGCTCCCTCCTGTCTGCCTGCTTGAGTTCCTCTAGGGAAGGGTGAGCTGTGTGGTGATTTCCGTGAGGGTCCACAGAGAGGTGGGAAAATACCGACTACCCTGGAAGCTGTTAAAGGGAAGCACACTTACTACTGAAAGTGAAGACTCGACGTAGTTGAACTTAAATTAGAACACTTCTCCACTGCGGAAAAATCTTTTTCTGTATATATTCGCAATCTTTTCTTCCATTCCCCTTCCATTCTATACAGGTTATTAACTGCTGACAAGAAGTTCACATCTCATAAATAATGCTTAAGAGCCATTGCTATATAAATTGAATGTGTTATGAATTGTGATGGGCCTTTTTGTAGCATTCGGTGCCTAGAGCAGGAAGAACAGAAGATGTCATTTTCATTAATTTCTAATGAGGTGCCAATTAAAGGCAGAGAAGATGCTCCAAAGGGAAGAGTGGCCAAGCTCCCCTGAATCCTCCGCCCTGGGGCTGTCATCCAAGCACTGCCAGCAAAGCCTTCTGTAAAAATTCCATTAAATTACAGTCTCATCGAGAGCACACACAGACACATTCAGCTTCCCTTTGATCTTCAAAAGAGCAATTTGTAAGGCGAGTTCTGAGCCTTCTCACATAGGACAGCTGTAGGTGATAGGAATTGTTAATTGCCAGGATGTTTCCTGGGCTTTCAATAAGGAGGTGAATTTTGGAGATGAATTCTCGTCTGCCTCACTGTGACTAGATAACCTTTATGTCAACAATACCAAAGGAACACCCTTTTCCTGTGAAATCTTTCCGGGTGCCAATTAGAAAGGGCATGTGGTGTGGGTGGGATGGTCCAACATCCTAGGGCGCCTTCCACAGCCCAACTTCTCGGAAGAGAGACAGTCACATAGAATAGGTTTGCTTGTTGCATTTCTACTTGATAGGGTGACAAATTTGATCTTTCCTGTTGCAGGAGTTTTGTCTCCTCAGGCCACCTAGAGGATGTTCTAAGTCTGGCCACTGTCATTGAGCCTGGGCCATGCACAGCACCGGAATGCTGGGTTTTGTGACCCATTAGCTTGGTTTTGTGATGTCAAGCTCTAGTGTAAGAACTTTCATCCATTTTGCATGTTTTTAGTATGTGGTGACTCAGCTGGTTTTTATGACATTGTGGTAATGTCACTTTCTTGATTGTTTTCAGAGTAAGGCCCTCTCCATGGTGTTGTCTTCACATGCTGCGGTGTCATTTTACCTCTGTCACTCACTATCAAAGCGAAATGACAGGTGTTTATTGAGATGACCTTTCAAAGCATTCTGCTAAAGTTTTGTGGGGAATAAGGGACATACATATAGGATCTACGAGCTCATAGACTAAGGAGTGAATGTGGTGCCTATGAGAACTAGAGCTGGGCAGTTTGTTGGGACATGCTTGCTGGCCTGCTCTCAGAGGTTCAGTGAAATGGTCCCATGTGACCATATATACATACCACTCTGGACACCTCAGTCTTGGAAGCTCTACGGGGGGGAAAAACAAAGTTCTCTGGGCCCATCTGAATAAATCAGCAGGGGCCCCCATTGGGGGCTTTCTGAGAGCTGGTTGTGATGATCATGACTTTTCCTTCCTGAAAGCTGTTTGCTGATAGCACAGACAGACACTGGTCTGCAAAGCCAGTCACTGCAGCACACGTCATCTTCAGGGAGCTCACGCCAGCGCTATTCCTGGGCCTCCACCGTGGTCCACGTCTGTCTGTTGCTCTGCTGATGCTCTTTTTCCAAAGCTTCCCCTCCAGGGTAGGGCTCACCCATGAGCAGGTGTTATGTTTAGTTTCAACATCTTAAAATAGGACCCTTTGTTGTAGTTACACACACCACACACACACACACACACACACACACACACACACACACACACATCACGCTTTCATGGGTTTTAAAATTAGAGCATCATTTAGGGTCTGTTTCTTAATGGTTTTAGTTGCATTTTGTCAGTCTGCTATAGTACTGCACGGTCGTGATGTGTTTTTCGTGGAGTTTCACTCTGGGAGGGTTGGTGTCCATCAGCCTCTTGGCATTGATGTTATTTGATTCACCTGTACACCCAAGCCATGTTCTTTTCTACCTTCTCTAGGGCACCTAATAAGCAATATGTGGGAAAAACTTTAACGATGTGTTAATAGCCTACTTTTCATCAAAGTGTCCTTGAGAGGCTGGCACCATGCATGGCACACGTGTTTAATCCCTGCACTCTGAAGACAGAGGCAGGCAGACCTTTATGAGTTCAAGGCTGATCTGGTCTATGTAGAGAATCCCAGGCCAGCCAAGGCTACATAGGAAGACCCTGTCTCAAAAAACAAATCAGAGATGTTTGTGAGGTTTGGCATTTAGTCATGAATCTTGCCTGAACCAGCTCACAAAGATTTGATTCCACAGTGCCACGTGACACTGGCATTCTCCAAGTGGGGCCTCCTTTTTTCCTGTTTCTTACCTATGGCTTCTGTGGATTCCTCCCTCTACCCTTTTCTGCTGGCTTAGGAGTCAGTGGTATGTATTTTTTTCATTACTCACATTGTTCCACATTTGGTCGAATTGAAGTTCTTTCAGCCCGGCTCCTCGTTGACAGAGTGAGGGAGGAGGAGGAGCATAGCAAGATGTGTCCAAGTCTTATACTTCCCCAGGTCCACACCAGTTACTTCTCCAAGGACCTGTAGGCTGTTTCCTGTGCAGTGATTTGCTAGGCCTGACAGGAAAGCATGCACATACATAAAAACCATACCAGACAACCCATTGCTAGAGTTTTTACCAAGTTATAAGGCGCATTAAGAGGATGGGGTCAGGAAGGCTCTCCTTTCTGCCTGGAAGATTGGACAGGCTTCTGTAGTGAAGGCTGTAAGGAGAAGTGTGGCTGAGAGGTAGGGAAAAGCAAGCACTTGGGCAGCGTTGGTTGCAGAGATTTTTGTCTGCACCTGGGTACAACTGGCATCTAGTGCAAGGGGCCAGTACAGAGGAAGAGAGGGGTTCCAGTTCTGGGTTGAGGAGGTTGGACTTTGCCACAAGGCAAACCCCTACAGTAGTTTGGGGTATAGTCAACATGAATCTAACCTCTTTTTTTAAATCAGGCACACAGGCCTCCACCACAGCCAGAACTTATCTGGCCAGTGTGATGAGGAGACCCAACCTGCAGGAGATCCTGTTTTTTGAGTCTAGTAATGAAGACTCAAGTTTCTCTAATACTCCTGAGCTAGCAGCTGGTGTGTGTTACCCATGGCTCAAGAGGAAGGTTTGTCTTTCCACACTTCCAGAAGCAGTGTGTATCCGTGCTGTGTTGGGAACTCCCCTAACGAGGGAAGCAAAGCATGCTAGGACCCATGTTGCAGTTGTGAGTTCCCATGCGGCAGCTCATCCCCACCCTCGATGTGCTCATACAAAACAGCCACTTGCCCTTGTTGAATGTGTAAAAGTTCTGGGCTAAACCCAAACAGTCACGTCTCTGTGCTGCTTGTCTGTCACAGCAGATGCACCCCCCCCCCCCAGGAGGCCCAGCCTGCCTTGTGTGCTTGGCCAGCCAGTGTGGAGACTGTGCACAGACTTGGCCGCTGCCCCTCCACACCCAGAGCATGTCTGCTACCCATGTCCCCTCCCTACTGACATCCGATCTCATGACACAAAGGTTTCCACCTCAGTGGCTGCGTGCAGCTGCTGCTGTCTTAGTCTTACAGAGATAGTGCCATGAGAGCTTTTGTCAGAGCTTGTTAGACAACCCAGCCTGCCCAGAGTACTTATAGACAAAAGGGGATTATTCTGAAAGGAACTACTGATATGTTATAGTTTTGATCTAGTAAAATAATTTTGGCTAATTCTTTGTCCAAAAATTTTTTAAAGCTTTAAAAAAATTAACACACTATAACATTTTACATAAAAGTCTCCCAGTTTTCAGTTTGGAGCGTTTTAGTAAATTCATGTAAGTTATGTGGTTATCACCATTTGGCTTTATAGCTACCATTCTGGAAGGATTCAGTTCTCTCTCTAGTTCCTTTCATTTTCCTGCACTAGCCCTAGCCAACCACTGACTAGCTTTCTGTTGGCAGTTTTGCTTTATCTAGGCTTTTAATATCAGTGGATTCACAGCATGTAGTCTTAGGCCTGTGGCATGTGGCATGCTTTGAGAGTCATCTGTGTTGCTTTTGGTTAGTTATCCTTCCTCTGAGAATGCCACATGGAGAGGAGATAGCCCGTGTTTCTCAGCGGCAGTGAGCGTTTCTGTGTAAATCTTTAGGTGGACAGACATGATACACAATGTAATTTTCATTGGGTGGGAACACAGCGCGGAGTGGTGAGTGTGTCCCGGGAGCACCACCAGCAGCTCTCAGTGTCTTGTGCCAGTCTGCAGTTGAGCAGTGTGCTAGGTCCTGGCTTCCCCGTGCCCGTGGTGCCCTTCGGTGCTTCCTTCTTCTCTCCAGCTGTCCTAGTGGGCGCCTGTCCGCCCAGTATTACTGATTTTCTTCTCCTCGGACCAGGGAGCATCTTCTGTGTGCTTTGACTGAGACCTCCTGGTGAAGTGTCCTTTCACTTTTCAGACTTTGCTTTTTACGGAAGAAAGTAGCTTACAGCAGGCTGACCTGGCTGGTGGGGTGAAGAGTCTGTAGGGCTCGGAGGTGCCATCTTAACCATTTCCAACCCACAAATGCAATGTCTCTCTCTCCATTTACCTAGGTCTTTCAAAAATTTCTTAGACATGTTTTATATTTTTCACTATATATATTTTGTTCAGTTGACCCTGTATGTTTTGATAATATTGTGCTTGGAATCCACATTGCCTAATTTTGGATTGCTGCTCCCTTGGGAAATACAGTTGATTTCCTTGGAGCATCTGGCTCGCCTGGACGTCCTGTTAGTTCTGTATTTCCAAGTTGCTGCCCATGCATGGCATGTCTTTCCAGTCCGTGTACCTTCCTTCCAGTTGTCTCTTTCTCTCTTTATCTCTCCTCTCCCTCTCTCTCCCGGTAGATAGACGGGGTAGTTGCTAGATTAAATGCTAAGTACACACTTGGACTTGATTACCTTGCCTTTCTTTCATCACCGTTAGCTGAAATTCATTCTTTTCAGCATTAAGTACAACCTGAGGGTGAATTTCCCAATGCTGCCCTTGTCCTGTTGAGAGTTGGTGCTTTGCGTGTAAGGACTGTGTGCAAGACATGGCTTAGCAGAGGAAGCTATGTGTGCCCTGTAGATAGGTTTCCACATCCCACGATACACTGTGGACGCTAGCGCTTGGTGTGGCTGTTGGCTGCTCATGGCGGTGTCCCTTCCTGCCCTCAGCTAAAGGCCTCAGCCTCAGCACCTCCCTGTCACCGCTTCCAGCCCCACTGTCCACACGTCTTCATAAATTACTTGTGTCTTTTGGTCTCTCCGCCAAACCAGTGTCTTTGACTCCTTAACTCCCATTTAGTTCAGTCTGCAAATCTTTGCTTAGGAATTAGGACTCCTCTAAGGGGTCTCTGCAGCACAATACACCAAATAGCATCCCATCACCCCACACCCACACATGCGTCACAGGTACACACATGCATATATATGAAATACCTTTGTAATGGGCTATGAATTTATTTTTCTTACAAAGTAATGACATGCATATTCACAAGGTTTTACAAGAGGCCTGTCTTTTCCAGGGCCTTTAGTGTTGTGTTTACAGCTAGTCTGAGTACCTGCCACACTAGTGTTCCCGAATGGTTTTCATTGTGGCTCCCCTCAGCCGTGATTCCTGGGAGGGTGCCCTGCTTTAGGTAATCCTGATACATTTAAAGACACTGTACTTAATAAGCTCACCGAAAGAAACGTAAAGGTAATTTAAAGACAATTACTAGAAATTTCAACTAAGTAGAAAACTGGTTAGTGAGATTTTGTATCAGTTTTAACTGACTTGGTTCATTTGTTAGGCCAGCCTCCTGGCCTAGCATGATCCTACATTTCCAAGGTCTCACCTCTGAAATACCTTTAATTTGTGAACTTGGAGATTGCTTCTGGTATATGAGTTTTTACTTTTTTGTTTGTTTGTTTGTTTTGTTTTCTGCAAACTTCTGGGAAACTGGTCAATTCTGTTCCCTTTCACATGAGCAAGTTATACTTCCTTGAATATTGGTTTAACATCAGCTTCCCTTTCTCTGTCCCCTTTTCTCTGCCAACCTCTTATATTCCCAGGGACCTGGGCTATATAGTCATAGCCCCATGAACAGTGCTGAACTGTGTGGCGCCCGTATCCCCAGCCCTGTGTGGTGAGCTGTGTGGTGTCCATAATCCCATGGTCCCTGCTAGGCTGTGTGTATTATCTGGTATTACCAAGTGAGTTCTAGTGAACCTGCTGCTTGTGGGGAAAATTTCCTGGCAGTAATGGTTGAGGCAGGCCCACTGTGATGAGGCAGTGGGTAGGCCTGTCCCCAGATAGATTTTTGAGGCTCCCAGCATGTATTCAGCTTTGGGGTTTCCTGATACAATATTTGGCTGAAGGTGTAAGATCTAGAAAGGCATTATTAGCACTAGTTATTTGCATGTACTTTTCTCTCCTTGAATTTTTATTGGTGAAAAGAAAAGTCAGAAAAGACTAAACTATCAGATAGGATAAGGTTGCCTGCTTTATTTAATTTTAGTTATTTTATGTAATTTCTCATAAACTGCGTTCTACCTTTGGTTCTTTGGGCTGGCAGAAAATGGGAGGTCATAGCTTGCTGTGTGCAGCCATACTTGTCTCTTATCTCGGCATCACACAGCTGCTGCTAGTGAGAATGCAAGTGGGAAAGGATCTTAGGACCCAGCAACTGGGCACATTGCCAACATAGGGAGACCCTTGCCTGGCCAGGTACATCTGCACTGAGAGCGTGGCATGGCTTGTTCCCACCCTCTTTGCCATTCAGCAACACTGTACTGCCTCTCCCTCCTTGCCGAGCTTGCCTGTCACCAACTGAAGTTGAGTGGCTTAGGTTTTCTGCACCCCAGGCCCTGAGGTCTGCAGAAATGGTGCTGGAGTGTGGCTGAGCCAAGCACTGGAATGGGTGGTGGGCTCAGGCTGTTTCTACACTTCCAAATCAGAGCCCTCGCCAAAGCTGACCTTCTTTTAATACAGCCTTACTTGATCAGGTGACCCCATCCTCCTGAGGGTACTGAGACATTTCTTAGAAACACGGTGGGCCTCTGTTGACATGGTTTTAGAGCTAAAATCTGTCTACACGGCCACCCCTCTTTCCAGACTGTAAGCACTGCGGGAGGAGACCATGTTTATTCTTCTTCCTGGCTCAGAAGCACAGCCCCATCCTCAGTGTGCAGACACACAGGGACTGTGAAAACAGACTGAGAATCTTGAGGGGCGTAAAGAATAGTGCCATTGATGTCTGTCCCTATTTAGGACTTAAGTCGTGTCTGTTTGACTCTTAAAAAGGCATTATAGAACACCAGCACCTCAATTTTTAGACTGAATACTCTGCTTTGAAATTGTCAGAAATGCTAAGGTAACACCTGGGGTTTGAATCAGGCCTTCCCTGTCCCTCCCTCCCTCCCCCCCTCCCTCCCTCCCTCCTCCCTCTCCCCCCCTTCTCTCTCCCTCCTCCCTCTCCCCCCTTCTCTCTCCCTCCCTCCCTCCTCCCTCTCCCCCCCTTCTCTCTCCCTC